>NC_051179.1:169652955-169952955 GCF_013339695.2 Rhipicephalus sanguineus | reverse complement strand
TATCTGCCAAGCTGCTCTTCTTGTGGCCTACATGTAGATAGGGCGGCAGAATAGAACGGATGTCCTTCTAAAGCAGTCGACCAAAACGTGCGCGTGTTTTTTTTTTTTTTTCAAACGCCCTAAACCTCACGCGCGACAGAACGTGCACCTCAAAGAGCTAAAATATTTTGCGTTCAGCGGCGAACACATCTCGTACACATATCTCGAACACACTTGGTTGCGTCATTCAAAATTCGTGTCGGTACTTTTGTTCGACGATGGAAGTCTAATAACTACTGCCGCCAAGCACAGGTGCGCAAAACGGGCGAGAGCCAACGAAAGATTTATTCGCCCTTCAATACGCCACTAAAAACAAAGTCCGCCTCTCCGAAAACCGGGATTCTTTAAAGGTAGTCACGATCGATGTCCACAATAAGCCTTCACGCACGGCTAGAACAGCGGCGTCGGCGTTGGTGCTCACTGAGAGATCACATGTGACATATGCCACGATTCACCGCCTGTACTACGAGCGCACTTGAGCCCACTTTCCAGATGTGTTCACGGCTTCACACCGTTGTGTGTAAACCGCGGATAACAACCGCGTATCTAACATGAGCTTCAGCAGGGAACACGCCAATCCGAAGCGCGCCGAGTTTCTCCTACCGAGGAGAAGACGTGCTCCACCGCAACGCAGGCGGAATGCGATGACGCAAGGTAGCGCGTGTACACGTCAAGCCCGTGCCCCATTGGCTAGTCAATCGAGGTATCAGTTTACCGAGTGGATGTGCCCCACACGTCCATTCGGTAAACTAGGTTTACCTAGGTTATCTATCTTCCGCCAGGAACTTAAAGCTTCGTAAGGAAAGTCATCCAATGATACTACGCCAACAAGCTATGCATTCGCACATTCCCGCCAGCAATGTTCAAGATACACAGCATTATGCAACCAAGCAGAACTTATCATGCAATGACCACTACGAAACACTAAACACGGTACACCAAGCAACACATCATTGCTCAGGGCCATGTTCACTATGCAGGAGAAAGCTACCTATTACACGTAGATAAACACACACAAAAAAGAAACGTTTGCACTTTCATAAAAAAAGAAAGTATTATTGCTCTGTAACGTCGCTCGGTTAGCTGAGTTGAGTTATACGCACTTCATTAGTTTTAGAGGAAGTCGGTCCAAGCATCAAGAAAAAAATAGGTACAGAAACACAGAATACACAGGTTTGATGTAATAAAGAAACAAAGCGGGTAAGGTGAACCAATACCTCTCATTATTCTGTACAGCGAAACCTCGTTAATGGCTGCCCGCAGAGAACGCACATGAAGTGCGCTGCGAACACTGTAGTATGCGCTCTGCAACCGTCCAAGTACAAACTCGCATACCTTGGCGTACGCTGCCGCTAACAGCAAAGAAATAAATGGGGTACAACAGCAGGCGTTCCCTCAATCACCCACTTACAAGGCCTCTTCAGTATTTCTGTCAAAGCATGGAAGGAATTCCGGCTCTCGCACAACGTTGTGGTCGCGCGCGCTGCCGACGC
Source organism: Rhipicephalus sanguineus (assembly GCF_013339695.2). Taxonomy (NCBI): domain Eukaryota; kingdom Metazoa; phylum Arthropoda; class Arachnida; order Ixodida; family Ixodidae; genus Rhipicephalus; species Rhipicephalus sanguineus. The sequence continues at coordinate 169,951,423 of NC_051179.1, read as the reverse complement.
AAAGCAGAATTAGAAACTACGCGAGAGCGAATTTCGAAAGCGGGCAGGCATATCACGAGTTCTTGTTGTAAGGAACTCTAGTTAGAAGCAAACCACTCACCTTTCAATGACAGACGCACAAAAAGCAGGAGCAGGAGGGTGCCGTAGCCGCGCTTTACACTGCAGCCGTGCGTAGCCGCGCTAGTAGCCGCGCTTCGACGTGAGCGGTAGCCATCTTGTAAATGTAGGGGCCCGCGAGGAATGAACGTAGAACCGCGGAAAAGGCTCTGAATATTAATCAATCAAAATAGCATTGATGGAATAACCAGAAAAAACATGAAATGTTATTTCATGGACATTTGTAACCTTTGAAGTATTTAAAACTGTGGAGGTTCAATTTTGAGTCGTTTGTTTTGCTGAAGGTCACGAATAACAGGAAATTTCGGTTTCTCTTTTTAACAGATTTCCTTCATGGCACATTCACAGAAAGTTTCTTTCGCGGTACAGAAATTTCATGTATTTTATCTGTAAATTTACAACTATTTTTTACAGTGTAGCACTGAAGTGAAATTTGCCCTCTTAGAACTATTCGATGTTTTGTTGGGCACAGTGGCACAAATTTACACACTCTCTATTGCTATTCTTCCGAAGTGGCAGCTTTTCCTGGCGAATAATGTGCCTCAGAAAGAATACGCCAGAACGAATTGTACGACAACAGAGGTTTCTTCCGGCTGATAATGGAAACGTAGCGTTTATATCTACGCTTTATAGAACATCATTGATCCATGTAGTGTAAAGTGTAAAATAGGAGCAGCCACGCTTAATCAAATCAAGCAGTCGTATGAATGCGAATGTAGCAAACACTTCTTTTGTAAGATATATCCTGTTCTCTAGGAATAAGGCCTCAATTGGACCTGACATTTACCGCTCAAACTTCATCTAGAAAATGCCAGTCAACACGATCGAAACCTTACACATTTAATTTAACCTAATTTAGATTAATGTGCAATCAAGGCCATGACGACTTGTAAACACGAACCAAAGAAAACGATTGCGTGGGAGCAGCTTCAGCTTTTACAAGCCGACTTCCGATTAAGCTGCTTGCTCCTCTTTTTTCCAACGAGTCACGGTAGTCTAGTGGTTATGGTGCTCATGTGCTGACCCGAAGGTAGCGGGATCGGGTCCAGGCCGCGGCGGCCGCATGTCGATGGCAGCGAAATGCGGGAGGCCCGTGTACTTAGATTTAGGTGCACGTTAGAAAACATCACATGGTCGAAATATCCAGGGCCCTCCATTACGGCGTCTCTCATAATCATACCGGAGTTCTGGGACGTAAAATCCCAACAATTATTATTAGCCCATTTTCCGGCTGTTTGTGCGGCGTGTTGCGCACTGGAGATTTCACCGAGACAGAGAATGAGTATAGAAAAAGATGGTTGATCTCTCAGTCATACGAATCGGTATAACACGAAAGCGAACCCTGTCTGCACAGTAGTTGACTGATTATTGTGCATTGATGTAAGAGAGCTTGCGCAATGGCTACTAGTGTTTGGCTGCGATAGCACCATTCTACGTGGGTGAACCCACGTAGAACGCATGGTGTCACATCTCCAATCCGACGACTAACGCCAAAGATCATGATTTAACCCTTGTGGTAGATTGTGGTAATTTTCTGTTAATTAATGCCATTAAATCCTGATACGTTGTCGGCAATTTCTTGGGCTAACTCTTGCCTTCTTCACTTTTAGTGGACCGGTAGCGAGTAGTGGGGTTTACTCAATTTTTGTGGCGCATACCAGTAATGATGGACCGTGACGGGGACATGACGCGGTGACAAGCCGAGATCCTAAGGTCCTTCGCCCATAAGAAAAGAAACCGAAATTCCTAACTGCGGTAGCTAAATTAGCAACAAAAAATTATGGCCACATGTTTTGTTCCAGATTTCTGAATATTTATTTTTTCATACAAAAAAAAATAACGCACTTGTTCATTGATTGGTTGATTGACGGCTACTGACATCATTTGTCAGCGATAGAGATGAACACCATAGCAAACGCTACCACAATATTAATTCAGCATCTTCGTGGCGCTGTCGCTTGCTCTCGGCTTCTTGGTCATGGACTCCTTAGCCTTGCCTATGCGCTCGTCTTGCCTATGCGCTTAGTCTTGCTATACATGCGCTCGGCAACTTGTCGGAACGTGAATTATCGAAGACAGACGTCGCATGATGCCATTGCGTGGAGTGTTTGCTGCCGCTAAGGCTGTTTCGTGCGCGTGTTTCTGCGTGCGTCCTGTTTTGCAGAGCACTTACATACGCGTACGCACGCATGTACTCATGTGTCTTCTATTTCACATTCCACATTCCCCACATCATGTACAGTTTTCTCTTTCTCGCCTTCGTGTGCCTTGTACTTCTTCCTTGTGTTTGCTCTTGTACAGCTGTACGCACGCTTAGAGTGAGCGCAAGGCAGTGTTGGCGATAACGTGTTACCTTTTTCAATAACGTAGTAACGTACTCGTTACTAATTCGGAACTGGAGCGGGTAACGTAGTTTTGTTACTATTTTTCGGTAACGTGAGGTGTCACGTTACTCGTTACTTTTCATTACAACTATTCTCACAGTCTTACACAAAATTCATTCGTCTTGTAGGAGTGCCTTTCTCAAAGCTCGCCCCGACGTTATTTTGTCGCTGCGGCATACTGCTGTCGGCCCGCCAAGCGTTGACAAAGCGACCCCGCACGGGGTCCTTTTTTGCGCGGGTGAAATTGTGATGGGGAGCAAATTGCTGAAGTTTAATAAATTGATCTGCTATAGTTTCGGCTACGTTGCCATCGAAGTTCAAGTTGTCGTTGATCGTCGATGAAGCGAAGTGTAATGCAGTCCTCGTAACCGTCAAAAGCGAGCTCTCAGACCTGCTCCACTGGTGGACACCAAGACTCGGTGTGAGCTCCAGCGCAAAGGAGCATGACTTCCCCGGAAATGTCTTCTGAACGCAGTCGACAACTGAAGATGAGCTATTGTCTCGGTACATTTGATGCCGCATGGCATGGCCATGAGCGGGTTCAAGGAAAAACATTCCGCTCGTTCACCAGCTTTTCTTTGAAGTGAATACAGGAGTGCCATGTTGCGTCCGTCGAGCTCCTATTTAGCGTAGGTGCGGACGTATTCGCTAATAAGCGACTCAAGCTTTCCGATGGAAGTTTTGAAACACAGCAGTTGCTTATATTGAGGGGTTTGTAGTTACATCAGAAAAATGTCCCTGCAATACTCTAGCACCCTTTATAAACTTCGTATTGAGAATTAGTCTTGCTTCTTGCTATTTGCAACTGCGCCTACGTTTCTGGTTACTAAACTCCTGAAAAGGCGAGGCTGACCTTGAACACTTCCACATACGCAGTCGCAATATACAGGCACAGGTCAAATAAAAAAATAAAAAGCTTGTTTATGTGCGCACGTAATTTTCCCCAGATTTATGCCGTTTAAGCATTCTTTTATTGCTGGAAAGTTTGCTCATTTATTTTGGTAGGAAAACCGTGCCGCCATAAGTACTGCAACTTTATTCAGTGATGTTTTCGTTGCGGAAAGCGTTGGTGATGAAATCGGTCACTTCGTGTTTAATGACCCATTCCGAAAAAGAGCTTCCCCATGTGCCACAGAGCTGGGCGCCATCACATCTACCTATACAGGCAACTTTAAGCGAGTACAGTACTGCGAAGATATGGCAGATTTGTGCAAATTTTTTCTCGTTTGATCAGTATTTCGGGTAAAATTTTTGTTTGGGCGATAACTTTAATGTGACATAAATATGAGCTTCATAAAGTTGCTATTATACGTTCTTGAGGCTAGGACGCGCTGATTAAGATTTCTGACTATGGGGTAACGGCAGAAGTAACGTCCGTTACTTTTTTTCGGTAATGGTGACGAGTGAACTTTTTTATGTGTAACGCAGGGTGGTAACGCGTTCCTTTTTCTTTAGCGTAACGAGTAGCGCATTTAGTTTCTTTTTTTTTTTGGTAACGCATACAACACTGACGCAAGGTATATGTAAACTGGTAGCGAAACTTCCATAGAAGCCCATGTGTTAAGCAGCTGGCGGCTCGTTGCCACCGTCGCCATCTACGTATCGCGGGGACAACTAACAGCAAGCAAAAAATGAAAAAAAAGAAAATATGACGTCACAATTGGAAGCGGTAGCGACGTCGTCCATTTGCACTACATGGCGCGAAATAGTTTTTTTTTTTTAAGTGCTGACCTTTCACATGCTTTTGATAAATACGCGACTTTATTGCGTCTTTATGGCTCACGAATTGCGTGTACGAGAGAAAAGGAAGATCAACAAGAAAGATTGGGGAAGCAAGCTCGTTTTATTGTCCAGACAGTGTACTTGCAGTATACACCAAAATAATTTGCCGATGAAAAAATTATGATACAACGACTCACGAGCAGAATAGCAGAATAGTTTGAAAACACACATTGCCCAATCGAGGAAAACCACTGGAGCGAGCCAGCAACCTTGAAAGTATCACTTTGGCAACCTTCCAGTAAAGCGTTTCTTCGCTTAACGTGCCGCCTTCACCATCAGGGCACGCCGGCCGTGCGCCAGCGAAAGCAGTCTGCAGTCGCATGAGCGGTTATCTATACACATTCTGCGAGATAATTCAGCCTGTCCGAAGTGTCACGCCAGAGAGAGAGAAGCAACTTTATTAAAGTGAAAATATTTTCACAGAGGGATGGCGGTCAGGCCGTGCCTGCGGCCACCGTCCTCGGCTCGTTGTATGGCCCGGAGCTGTATTTCGAGGCTCGTACTGCGGATTACACTTTCCCACGCCTCGGGCGAGGGAGTGGTCAGGAGATCAGGCGGGGGTGGATCCTCGCTGCAGTCCCATAATATGTGAGAGAGGGAGGCGACGGAGCCACACTGCGAGCAGTGTGCACTGAACAGATCGGGGTAAATGTGTGTGTACACCTGTGGGCACGGGAAGGAGTTCGTTTGGAGGCGACTCCACGCGATCTCTTGTGGTTTCGTGAGTTTGGGATGCGGCGGTGGTTTCGTTCGACGCCCGAGGCGATAGTGCTGGGCTATTTCGTGATAGGAGGTCAGGGGCTCGCCGAGGTCCTCGGGGTTCGTGGCGCGGCCCACCACTCGGTTGACGAATTCTCGAGCTTGTCGGTGGGCGGCCTCGTTCCCCGGGTTTCCCGCGTGCGCAGGGACCCAGATGAGAGATATGGGAGGTGGATCCTCGTCTTCGAAGTGGGCGAGGGACTGAAGGAGCCTTAAGGTACCGGGAGCAACGTACCGCGAGCGAAATGGGAGATCGCGGTTTTCGAGTCACTGAGAATCGTGGTGAACCCGGAGGTCACCGCGAGAGCTATGGCCGCTTCCTCGGCTTCGGCAGGGTGGAGGGCACGGACGGAGCCGGCTACTCGTAAGACTGCGTTGGTGTCGAGGGGGGTGCGAGTAGCCATTACGCTGAGTGCGTACGCGCTTGGTTGAGAGGGGTAGCGTGCCGCGTCCACGTAGGCCGCATCGGGCCGCGAGGCGTAGGCGTCGTTTAAGGCTTGGCTCGTGCTCGCCGTCTACCGTCGTGATGCCCAGCAAGCATATTTTTCGGCAGTGGCTTGATGAAAAAACGTCGACGTAAAGGCGGCGGTATTGAGGCCGGGTCTGCGCCCGATGGCGAGGCGGTGAGGCCGATGCGAGCGAGTATCCAGCGGCCGGTCTTGCTGCCGCGAAGTCGCTGGATTTGTGCTGTACGGTGTGCTTCGATGAGTTCGTCGACGGTGTTGTGGATGCCAAGGCTGAGGACATTCGATGTAGAAGTCGTACGGACGAGGCCAAGAGCCGTCTTGTACACTTTGCGGATGAGTCGGTCGACTCTGTCCCTCTCGGATCCCAGTAGGCGAAGGTAGGGCAAGCGCGTACGTGAGACGAGAGATGACGAAGGCGTGGATAAGCTGGAGCACGCTCTTTCTCTTTCATTCCTTGCTTTCGACCGCGACGCGCGAGCGATGAGGCGGGTCGTTTGAGTAACGGTGACGGTGAGGCGTTCTAGCGCGATGGTGTTGCGTTGATTCGATTGAACGAATAGGCCTAAAATGCCGATGTGGTCAACGTGTGGTACGGCTACACCGTTGACATAGACGTGGATGGCCGGTAGGGGAGGAGACTTATCCTGCGGCGGTCGGGAGGGCGAAGCAGTAAGAGCTCCGACTTGCTCTCCGAGCACGTGAGGCCCGCCTGCGTCGCGTGGCTACCGGACGGCGTCGGCCGCACGTTGGAGGGTCTCCTCGATCTGTCCGTCTGAGCCCGTAGTCGTCCACAGCGTGACGTCGTCGGCGTAGATGGTATGACGGAGACCCGGGATCCGATCGAGTGAAGAAGGGAGCGTGCGCATGGCAAGGTTAAATAGGAATGGAGACAAAACTGCTCCTTGAGGGGTTGCCTCTGTCTCCGAGTGTGAGGCGTTTAGAAGTGCAGCCGCCGGCCAACGAAAATTCGATGGTGCGGTTAGAGAGGAAGTCGCATACATAGTTGTACGTCCGCTCGCCCGGGTCAATGGCGGCAAGGTTGGAGGCGATGGCCGTGTGTCGCACCGAGTCGAAGGCCTTGTGAAGATCAAGACCGAGCACGGCGCGAGTGCCGGCTTTCGGCGGGGTCCGAAGGAGGTCGTGGTGTATCTGCACGAGCGCGTCTTGCGTAGATAGGTGGGCGCGGAAGCCGAGCATCGTGGGAGGGAAGAGGTCATTTTCTTCAGCGTAGGTCTGTAATCTGGCTAGGACAACGTGTTCTATCAGCTTGCCAAGACAAGAGGTGAGCGATATGGGGCGCAAGTTGGTGATGTCCACCTTCTTGCCAGGCTTGGGGATAAATACGAGCTTCGCGTGCCTCCACTCTAGCGGTATGTGGCCCGAGCGCCAGCACTCGTTCGCGTACTGCGTGAGCGCAGCCACCGATTTGGCGTCCAGGTTTCGAAGGGACTTGTTGCTTACGCCGTCAGGTCCAGGCGCCGAGGTTGTGCGTAGCTTCAGCATGGCCGCGTAGATTTCTGCCTCCGTAATATCTTCGTCCAGTTGGGGGTTCGGTTTGCCGCTGTACGGGGGCAATTTCTCCGGCGGCGCGTCTGGCGAGGCGAGGCTCACGTAACGAAGAGCTAGCTCGTCGAGCAGCTCGGCGTCCGTGCCAGGGTAGCGATGTAGGAGCCGTTGCAGCTGTTTTTGTGCAGACAATTTTGACGAGCAGGGATCGAGCAATTGCCGCAGTAGGTGCCACGTTCTCTTGGAGCTCATCTGCCCATTGAGGCCGTCACACAGCTGGCCCCATTGCTGCTGCGCGAGGGCGAGGCTGTGGTTCTCGATTTCGCGCGCTAGAGTCTCGAGGCGGCGGCGTAGCTTCTTGTTGTGACGCTGCCGTCGCCACCTGCGCAAGAGGCCAGCGTGTGCGTCCCACATGTGGAGGAGGCGAGAGTCGGTTGTGTGCAAGTCGGCGGTGGTCTCCACCTCGCGGGTTGTGGCTTGCACGTGCTCTTGTAATGAGGTGATCCATTCGTTGATGTCGGTAATGGTGTCGGAGGCTCTTTCTTCACGCAACTTGCGGAATTTCGGCCACTCGGTAATGCGAGCCGTGGGTTTCGGCTTCTTACTTAGGCGCGTCTCGATTGTGATCGCGAGGATGTTGTGGTCGCTGCCTGCCAAGAGTCCCGTATTGTCCCAAGTAGCGCGCGTCACGTTCTTGCATAACGTGAGGTCTGGCGAGGTGTCACGGCACACACTGTTGCCTATGCGTGTAGGCGGCTGCTGCGGGTCGTAAGCAGGGTGAGGCGAAGGTCTTGTACTAGCGACCAGAGCTTTCTGCCTTTCGGGTCCGTGTGCACGTACCCCAGTCTGGATGACGTGCGTAAAGTCGCCGAGCAAGAGCAGCTGCGCGTCACCGACGAGAGCGATCGTCTCACTGAAGAGGTGGAGAAGTCTGCCGCTTTCTCACGTGGGGACTGTACACATTCAGGACGAACAGCGACCTGTCTGTGCGCTTGCGAGGGAGAATCTCAACGAGCGTGTGCTGAATGCCCGTGGCTTCTATTTCGTGCTGCACGGCCGTGAGGCCGTTGTGTAACGAGCGTAGATGTGCAGGGGGAAGCGTGCGAACCGAGCTGATGGTAGGCCGCGTAACCGGGGAGAGTGGAGGGGGTGGATGTCTCTTGCAGGGCGATAACATCCGGGGCCGGTTCCGTCGCCTGTGGATCAGCTTGCAGTTTCTGTACGAGCTGCTGCAGGTGGCTCCGTTCTTACGGTACCCCCTGCAGTTCCACTGCCACACGGTCAGTGTAGGACGCGCCATGATTAAGCCGTTCCGGGTTTGGGGCCCGCCTGCAAGCGTGGCAGGTTGGCCGAACGTGGTCGAACGCTGGCGGCGCTCGAGGCGCGCGTTGATTTCGGCTGTGGTGGCCTCCGTGTAATTTTTGAGGGTGTTTAGTGAAGTATTGGTGGCCTCCGTATAACTCTTGAGGGCGTTCAATGAGCTGTTCGTGTCCGCAATGGCCTGTTGCAGAGTGTTGAAACGGGCTTCGAATTGGTGTCTAGGGTCGTGAGAGCTGCGGATACTGCCTTCGAGACCGCCGCGGCGATATCTATTTCCGCATGAAGCGACGCGGTAGACGTGTTTGCTTTACGCTTACCCGCGGGCTGCGATTGCGGCTGGGACGGCGGAGAGGTAGCTTCCATCGGTTGCGGCGCGGTTACGGGTGGTTGCGCAATGGTTCTGTCTAGCTTTGCTTCTAATGATTGGAGTATTGTGTAAGGTTTCCTATTTGGGACATTAATTTAGAGATCTGAGACTGCTGCGAGGACAGTTGTGCCTTAAGAGAGGAGTTCTCCCTGACCAGCTCCCTCACCTGTGCGTCTGGCGACGACGTCGGCGACGCTTTGAGCGACTCCGGGGGTCCTTGGGCCCAGGCGAGCTTCTTGGGACCGGGCGTGGACGAAGACGGTGACGATCCCTGGGATGAATTCGGCGAGCAGGGGAGGGGCGACGAGGACGAGTTGAAGCGGCTGGTCGAACGGGACCGTGATCGGGACTGCGTTCGGGACCTCGATCGGTACCGGCGACGGGTGTGGGATCTGGAGCGGCTGGTCTGTTCCTGCTGCTGCGGCTGGCCGGGAGGCGGGAGCGACCGCTCTTGTGACGGTGAGCGACTGTTGCGGAGGATCGACGGCTGCTGCTGTGGTGGCTCCTGGTTGTGTGCTTGCTTCGGCGCGTTGTCGGATGGGATGGGCTTCTTAATAAAACGATATTTGCAGTTCGAACTGTTCGTTGCGTGACCGCCATTACAAACGATACAGCGGGCAAGGCACGTCGGTTGGGTACCCTGTGGGGTCGGCGGGTGGTCCTGGCCACAACGGGAGCAGCGGTTGCGTTTGGATGGGGGCAAACGTCAGTTCGGTGGCCGACCTTGCGACAGTTGAAACAAGCTTCTACTCTTGGGTAGAAGGGGTAGAGGCGAATGTAGACGCCGTGATAGAGTATCCATCGGGGCAAACAGTCTCCAAGCATGGTGACGAGTACGTGGTTGCTCCTTCCCATGCGGCGGCCGCCCACGACAGGCATGCTTGGGTTGCTCTCTTGCAAGTCCTTCAGGATTTCGTCATCAGTGAAGCTGTCGTAGGCATTGAACATGATGCCACGAAAGGCATCGTCGGGCGGTGGGGCGTAAACGTGAAATTCGATGGTCCGGTCTCCTATCTGCAAGGACGTGATGCGAAGGTAGGCTTGTGCTCGGACGGAGTCTGGCACACTGATGGTGAAGGTGTTGTTTGTGGGTGAACACGTAGCTTATCGCGGGATGCTGGTGGCTGGTCCGGTAACGACGCGGCCTTCAGCAGGGCTTCGTACAGTTGCCATGGCGGCAGCTTGGTAAGGTCGACGGGAGTCTTTGGCCGTCCCACGATGTGTATGGTGTCAGCTGGCATCCTAGGTAGTGGTCCGCGTTTTCGCTGGGGCGGCGGGCGCGGTTTCATGTCGTTTCGTGTAGCCGTCGCTTGGTGGGCGGCGTTCTGGTGCGGCGTGGCCTGGCGGAGCTCGAGCCGTCGCTTCTCCTGGGCGCGAAAACCGGGCGACGGCTGCCAGGAGCCGTCCGACCATTCTTCTGCCGAAATCGTGTGTCCTTCAACCACGCACTCCATGCCGGTGGCGACCGGCCGCGGCAGGGGCGCGGGGTGGAACGCTAAAGCACTTGCAAGAGGCCGCGAAATGGCCTAAAATCGAAGAAAATTGCGCCAAACTGCGCCAGAGTCTCGGGTTTGGGGGCGTTTCCCAACGCTAGCGAAAACGAGGCGCAGAAGATGCGAAGCGCGACAGCCGGCACGGATCAGATAGGGCCGTCCAAAAGCTGCGACCGTGCACTATCGCGTCTGGAAGTAGAATCCAAGTGTCACGCCAGTAGACAACACATAAGGAAAAAAATCCGGCGGATCCCACGCACTGTAGAAATCGATGTAATGCGAAGCAGCCAGCATAGAAGTCATTTATGTGATGACATTTAATTCACTATATATCGCATGTTTGTCATGCACGTACAATCTGTTATAGAAGGAAACGTATATTCTGGTATATACTGTGCATGACCTGTCATTTACGTTCGCCACGCACTCATGTAATGCCATACCAGTTTTGGTGTATACCCAGTTAACAAAACGGCCGGAAGCGCACCAAGACACTGTCGTGTAAATCATGCCGTACATGACATACATGCTACAATTTGCGTGTTATGACCTGTCATTTACGTTCGTCGTACAGTCACGTCACGCAGTACCAGTTTTGGTGTATAACAAACTTGGGAAACGGCTGCGACCACACCATGAGCGTGGCATGTATATCATGTTGTACACGAAATGCATATTGTTACGAGGCATTCTGCATGAGCACGCCGTTGGAGACAACTCAGAGACGAAAAGACAAGGAAGAAGCTGGAATGCGGCGCGAGATGCTGGCAGCCATTCGGTGGCACAGCTACTCGTAAATATTGTAATATGTCGGCTTCTGTCTATTCAGTGTATTCCTGATTCCAGTGACAATATCATGACTTTCATTTCACCACCTGCCATTAGTGTTCATCATACAGACACGTCGCGCAATACCATAATTGGTGTATGTCGAGCTAGCGAAACAGCCGCGAGCAGACCATGAGCGTGGAATGTAAATCAAGCCCTACACGACATGCATGCCATGATTTTCCTGTTATCAACTGTCATTTATGTTCTTGATATAGCCACGTCACGAAATATAAATTTTGGGGTATACCAAGCTAGCGAACCGTCTGCGAGCGCACCATGAGCGTGGCATTAAACCATGCTGTACATGAAATGTATGTCATGAGTGTCATGTTACCACCTGTCATTTATGTTCGCCATACAGTCACGCCACGCAATGCCAGTTCTGGTGTATATGAAGCTGGGAAAGTTGCTGCGAGCGCATCATGAGCGTGGTACGTAAATCATGCCCTACCCGACATGCATATTATGATTGTCATGTCACCACCTCCCAGTAGTGTTCATCATACAGTCGCGTAGCGCAATATCAATATTGGTGTATTTCGAGCTAGCGAAACAGCCGCGAGCATACCATGAGCGTAGCATGTAAATCAAGCTGTACATGAAATGCGTATAATGATTGTCATGTTACCACCTGTCATTTATCTTCGCCGTGCAGTCACGTCGCGGAATACCAATTTTGGTGCATGTCAATCTAGCGAAACGGCCGCGAGCGCACCATGAGCGGGGCATGTAAATCATGCTGCACATGACATGCATGTCATGATTGTCATGTTATCACCTGTGATTTATGTTCTTCGTACCGTCACGTCAAGCAATACCAAATTTGGTACATGTCAAGACAGCGAAACGGGTGCAAGCGGACCATGAGCGGGGCATGTATGTCATGGCGTACATGACATGCATATGATGATTTTCGTGTTGCCACCTGTAATTTAGGTTCGCCATACAGAAACGTCTCGTCGTACTAAGTTTGGTATATATCCATCTAATTAAAATGCCGCGAGCGCCCCGAGACCATGTCATGTAAATCATGCTGTACATGACATGCGCGTCATGATTTGCATGATAGGAACTGCCACTTATGTTTGCCATACACTCTTATCACGCCATACCAATTTTGTTATCTATATCATTAACGAAATGAACGCAAGAGCACCAACACAGTGGCATGTAAATCATGTCTTATATAATATGCATGTCATGTTGTTGATGTTGTGACCTGTAGCTGATGTTCGTCATACAGTGATGTTATGCCATACCAATTTTGGCACACATCCCATAAACCAAACGGCCAGGAAAGCACATAATCGTAGGCGGCTAGATAGATAGATAGATATAATAATATCTGGGGTTTTACGTCCCAAAACCACGATATGATTATGAGAGACGCCGTAGTGGAGGGCTCCGGAAATGTCGACCATCTGGTGTTCTTTAACGCGTACCTAAATCTAGGTACACGGGCCTCTGCCATTTCGCCTCCATCGAAATGCGACCGCCGCGGCCGGGATCGAACCCGCGACCTTCGGGTCAGCAGCCGAGCACATAGATAGATAGATAGATAGATAGATAGATAGATAGATAGATAGATAGATAGATAGATAGATAGATGCGCTCAAAGGCGCAAAAGTTCGCTAAGAATTGCTTCGCATTTAATAAAAATCCCACCATCTCCGCTAAAGGGGACCATGAGGCGATGCGAAGAAGCGTTTCGACATGTCGAGCCCGCGTTTCAGAGAGGAAGTGGAGAGGGGGAGGGGAGAGGGGAAGGGGAGAGAGGAAGTGAGAGAGGGGTAATGGGAGAGGGGGAAAGTAATAACGTCGAAGTCCGGGTCAGTTGGTACATGACGCTGAGGCAAAAACCAGCCAAAAAAATTGGCCGCGTATCTGCGTGCTTCGCTGCAAATGTCGTCTAAAGACGATAGAAGAGGCGCTGCGTGAGATATGGACGCCATCTGGCAATACGTCGGGAAACACGAGTGCTGTGTTGCGGGCTGGTAGTCCCGGCGCAGCGGCAGGCGAAGACCGGCGGTGACCAACGCGACCGGTGGGGACGCCGGCCAGCCCGAACACGCTGTTTGGCGCGATGCGCCGATGGAGAAGAAATGTCCGCACTCAACGAGTACTCTCCACAAACTCTCTTACTTACACGTCGCCTGGGTAAAACAGGAATGCCAGAGCGGCGCCCCCTGTCATTCGTACAATGCAATACTGAACCGAAACCGAAACACAACATGAGCTTGTGCAAAGGGCACGGAGGAAGACAAGTTTCAGCGCAGTCGCAGTTTCAGCGCACCTTAAGAAACTAGGGTTGTAACATTGTAGGGCGAGTAGGGCCAGAAGGACCGTCACGACGAAAACCTGCCTCCTCAGTCGTATTCGCCTGTAACGTTGGTGTGGCTTCGCGTTCCCTCCTCCGCTCCTGGCCTTCCCACAAAGCTACTGCCTAAGTACGAAGGCCCCTACCGCGTCCTACGTCAAGCATCCCCAGTTAACTATATGATTGAGCCTGTTCAATCATCTACGGACCGCCGTCGTCGCGGCCGCGAGACTGTTCACGTCGATCGACTTAAGCCGCATTATGACCCACCAGTTGTACCTGTTCCTTAGGTCGCCAGGAGGCCAGGATGGCTCCTTTTCCGCGGGGGAGTGATTTGTAACATGGTAGGGCGCAGACAAGAACGCCTGCGAAAGAAGACGACGAAGACGGTTGTTGTTGGCGCTCGCGCTTGCTCGGCTTGGACCGCTGATCGCTTCAGCTGTGGCAATGTTTTAATAAATGCGTTACTGTCTCAACGTTAAACGCATACCATCAAGGTCTTTAAAATTGCGTGTCTATGTATTTTCTGTTAAAGGAACACACCGCCTAATACTTACCTAGTGACGTTGCGCCTCAGATATGCGTAATGTTTGCTTTTTGATCAACAATGTACACAAGTATGAACCTATTCAGCCGTTCACGATGGCTGGCCCTTGGGCAAGTGGTTCAACTTTGGCCGAATGGTTGAATCGAGGGACGTGCCGACAAACAGAAAGACAGACGGAAGGACAGACAGAAAGACAGACCAAAATTTCTACGTTTAAGTTCCCCAAGAAAGGCTATCGTCTTTAAAAAAGACGCCGGACAAGGGCAAGGACAAGGACAGTCCTTGTGTGTGTCACTTCTTCGCCTTGTCCGGCGTCTTTTTTTTTGACTGGTTTTTGCCTCAGCTTCATGTACCAACTGACCCAGACTTCAACGTTATTGCATTATATTTCCTCTTCGCTCCAGTCCTTGTGTGTGTCACTTCTTCCCCTTGTCCGGCGTCTTTTTTTTTGACTAGTTCTTGCCTCAGCGTCATGTACCAACTGACCCAGACTTCGACGCTATTTCCTTATATTTCTTCTTCGCTCCAGTCCTTGTGTGTGTCACTTCTTCCCCTTGTCCGGCGTCTTTTTTTTACTGGTTTTTGCCTCAGGGGGGAAAGTGGGAGAGGAGGTGTGTGGAGAGGGTTCACGCATGCGCAGTAAGGGTGGTCACGCCGCACACCACCACCACCACCGGTTTGAACTCCGCCATAAGATGCTTCGCATCTAATAAGCTACGGAGATACACACGAAACCACCGCACAAAGTGAGCGATACCTTGTTAACCCGACAATGCGCCGAACTGAACAAAAGCCCACATTGCAGACTGCCGCATACGCCCGATTCATGGGGCTCGACCAAAAAAAAAGAATAAAGAAAAGAGGGAATCAACTATTTGGCCAAGTGTCAAACAAACCGTAAGGTAAAATTCTTGTTTACTTTGGCATATATAAAATTAGGAGTATTCGAAAAATATTCCATTGAGTTCTTGGTTTTCATTATTTGTGCCCTCCTCACTTAGTTGCGCTTCTATCGTACGGAGTGCGTTGATGTCTGTGGCAATAGCTTTTCGTCCACTTTTTGTTCCAAGTCTCGCGACCGATATAATCGGTACTATCAGCGGCGCTTGCCTACGCCAACGCGAGGCTAGGCCCATGCCCAGTGTGTAAGCGACCAGGCTATATCACCATCGCACGCTAGGCCTTAAGTGAGTTCACTTTCGTCGGATGTTGCGATGCGCCCGATAATAAGGCAACCATACCGCACAAATGAACTGCGCATGTGCAGACCTCTGTGTTGGTAGAGGTGTTGATAAAAATTTCGACCTAAATGACAAGAACACCTTTGTTGTAAAAGTGTCGCCGGCCAGAAACTGCATGATTCATTGTTTTTGGCAGGCTTTGGTGCTTCAGGCACCAATTGCCAGTTTTATGGTGAAAGCCTCATGAGGCGCGAAAAGCGACTGTCGATGTTGGCCGCCGAGTGAACACGAACGGTAAAGTGTGTTGCAGAAATCTTTGATTTGGGAGGGGGGGAGGCAGGAACAATTAATACAATCGGCTGATGAGAAAAAGAGGATGGCTTTCGCTTTCGAGTTCTCTGGAGCGAATTCATAAGGACCCTGTGACTCGTTGGAGACTTTCCTTTGTACATTGATACGCTATTTTTTAACACGATCATATGGATTTCGAGAGTAGCTTTGCGACTGCGTTGATGTAGATTCCAGGCAGCATTTGATCCTATTATACTTCTTTTACTTTTGTTAAGCTTTTGAATATGAGCTACGGTGCATTGTCTTGTCGCCAAAATGCTAAATTCGTTTCTACGCGTATTCTGGAAGGCCTGATTTAGGATTACTTCGTCCTGTTCACTTATCACTGCATTGTTTATGCGGGTGCAACGCAAACTCTTCAGAAGGCCGGAGTGGGCATGTTTTCATCTCAGCTTAGCGGGTTGTTTGCGCTCCGGCTGCTTGATTTTACGCCAACTTATCGCACAATTTCTGGCAATGAGGCTGACTAATAAAAAAATGAATTCTCAGCAATTTAAAGTAAACACTATTACAGATGCCTTGTCTGCTTTTTACGAATTTCACGTCAGCAAAATAATCACATATACTCGGGAGATTTTGGACGCTTGTACCATGTATGTTATCAGAAGTTCGGCTAATGTGTGCCCACGGGCATCGTGCAATTTTTCTGAATCAGTCACCTAACTCGCTCCCTACGTCGTCGCCTATTACTACTACATCTTTCGTTCATATTCGTTCACAGGAGCGAGAATGAAACCATGATATTTTTAAAGAGCAACGAAACAGCCCTCATGCAATCTGAGAATTACCGACACTTTCTCACAGAATACTAAACGTATTTTACGTCAATGCGAGGTGACGATAACAAGCTTACTCTACAGAGTTCCCCATCGGAATTTTTACAGTCAGAAATCTGGTTTCTCATTAAATAACCTCTGTACAGTTTGACATTAGTCGAAAAAGATAAATCGCTTTATTTTCTCATGCCGCCGCTCTGCCTTTCTCCGCAGAATGTTCTTACAATGCTGACTGGTAAGCTGTGCTTAACCTTCAATACATCAAACTTTTTGTCTTTTGGAGCCTGTGAGTTTGGTGCAAGTGATGGTGCTTTTTTGATTGCGCTACACAAATTCATTGAACCTTCATCGGCTAGTGCTAACGACCACAGGTAACAATCTTTTTTTCTCTTTCCAATCTTTTACAGGTTTCTGTTTGGATGAAAATGGACTATAAAATATTTATTTGCATCAGGATTTACCCTTTTATTTTTATGTTAAACAGTGTTTACTAGTCTTTCGTTTGATACTTTTTCACGAATTTTCAATACAATCTACGCTATGGCCAAGCGGGTTTTTCTACAAAATAAAAAAAAAATCTGTCCCTTATTTTCCCAGTTTCAGAACTCGTGGAGGTTTCCTAGACATTATGATTTTATCGTTTGTCAGCCATTTCTGCTGTGCGTATACGAAACGGCATTAAAAAAGAGAACTTTGTGGACAAGTGGCACTACACATTATTATATCAAGACACGTATGCACCAATTTACTCGATCGCACACATTCGGCACCATTGGGGCGCACATGCACACACACGCTGACCGCATGCCAAATAAGTTAGGTAATCTTTCTTGCCTTCGTTATATAGATCTGCTCCGTAAGGTCTGAAAGGCGTGACAGGCGGGATGGATGGCTATTCGAGTCACGCTGCTTAATGCTGGAGTTTCTTTGCTGCCCCGCTGAAGTAGTGTTTCTTCGTAAGAGGCATTGGGCCTTAAGCATGCATGAGTGTGTTCAGAAAGAAATTACGAGTCACACCATAAGGCGCCGCCCGATCCATTAACGCCCAATTCAGCGCTCGCTGCCTCGCCTCACGCAACGCTTCCGTTAGCGTTGCCTGACTGATTTCTCAACCCCGGATCGATTCTCTGGTTTGTCAGGCGCGCTCCAAGTTCTTGTTTGGGGTTAGATTCGGCGGTTTGTTGTAGTAAATGCGCGCATGTTAGAACTTTTGCTTCGCAAGCAGGAGATTTCAGAATAAAAGAAAAAAAAAAGACAGGATCAATACACTTAGCGCAGAAGGGGAGGTTTCCATTGGGCACATTTTCCCAATGCTTATCGTAGTTACTTTTTGCTGAACGTTCGATAGTAGAGCGATAGCGTATGCTTTCTTTAGTCAGCGATATAAAGCTGCTTTGTGTAAGCCATCTACAGTGCTTTCGGGGGGCTAGTTGGAACGGCATTTAAACGGAATTGAAACTGCACAGAGCAATGAACACAGTTAGGCAAGTAGGGCACACACTAACGACTGGACTTCCTGAGGACACTAAACTGCCACTTGTAACAACGCGCATGCGCAGAAACACTCACGACAGTAACATGTACCCTACCTAAAGCCCTCTATCTACCCGCAAAATTCATGCTTTAGTTTGTTGTGTTACAACCTAAAAATAAATACAGGCTTCGCCCTCAGAAATGTGCCGCGCCTGCCGTTCATCTGTGCAAGAGAGTCGTGCTAGGAGGTATCCCTTGTAACAGCAAGTACATTTTCGCTGCTAGTATAGATACTAAGCATATTAATAATGAAAAGCTCGTCGTCCCTACCTAAAGTACTACTTTTCTCCGAGCAGTGATGACGGAGTCTCTTCTGAAAATTGACATGATGTTCGATTTTTTTAACCGAAATCCAGTGACACGAAGACGTGTCTGTTTAAGAAAATCACCTACCAGAAATACGAAAAAGGTGCTTGACGTCATGGAAACGAGGAAAATGAATCGGATAGGGCACTTACGGAAACTTTGTCTGGATGGAACAACGACGTATGTGGGCGGAGCTTAAAATATATTCTTAGTTTGTAACCGACTACAGTTTTTGTGAGAGAGAGAGAGAGAGAATAAGAACAAAATAAAGGCGGGGAGGTTAACTAGGGCTGAGCCTAGTAGGCCACCCTGCACTGGGGAAGGGAGGGGGAAGGAAAGATAGAGAGGAGGAGAGAAAAGTCATTCTTTCAGCCGACGTAACAGTTCCGCGTTTGACATCACAAACGGCGAATCAGTCCGGTATCCTTGAGGAAACGCAACAGCGCTTTCGTTGCCTTTCGGAACTGTGATTGGCAGCACCATGGTCACAATATCTTCTCGAGTGTGAAAGCGCTTCCGTCCAGTTGATTAGGTGCAGTGCTGAGGTGAAGCCTCTCGTTTGCGTATGTCGGGCAGTAACGCAAAATGTGCTCAATAGTTTCATCAACGGTACAATCGTTGCACTCGGCGTTGTCGGCCATCTCGATCCTAAATGAGTAGGCGTTGGTGAATGCTACACCCAGACGCAGACGGCACAACACTGCATCTTCCTCCCGGGAAAGACCAGGTAGTAGCCGCAGTCGTAGAGATGGGTCGAGAGAATACAGTCCATGGTGTGTGAACTGTGATGTTTGCCACTTTTGCAGTGTCATGTTCTGCGCCAGCTTACTTAGGTATCGAGCCGCGTCAATCCTGGATAACGGTATAGAAACAAGGTTTGTCTCTACGTGTGCTTTTCTGGCAGCTTCATCGGCGAAGTCGTTGCCGGAGATACCGCAATGACTTGGTATCCACTAAAACACAACGTTGTGTCCCTTTTCAATCGCATAGTGCAGCATTTCTCGTATCTCCCACACAAGT
Organism: Rhipicephalus sanguineus; assembly: GCF_013339695.2. Lineage (NCBI taxonomy): Eukaryota > Metazoa > Arthropoda > Arachnida > Ixodida > Ixodidae > Rhipicephalus > Rhipicephalus sanguineus. The sequence goes on along the minus strand of NC_051179.1, from coordinate 169,932,366 downwards.
TGTTCGTACGATCCGCGATGAAGTGCCGACGAAAGACATTGTAGAGCCACCTTTGAGTCGCAGAATACTGCCCATCGATTGGCCGGCGGTTGCTTGATATAACCAATACACCTCGCAGGGCAACAAGCTCCCAAGCAGTCGATGTGCTCACGTGACAATGTTTGTGTGTGAGGTGATAAGTGCGTTAGGGAGTTTTTGCGAAGATAAACATAAGGCTCACTAACGCACTTATCTGGGCCAAATGGCCAAGCCTCTTAATTATTCGAAGGGTCAGCGGGCCGCCTAGCTGGTATACGGTGATTACCCTGCTCGGCTGTTCACCCGGAAGACGTGGTTTTGATCCCGTCAGCGGTGGTTGCGTTTTCAATGTAGGCCTAAACGCTAGAGGCCCGTGCACGCTGAAGAGGAGGCGTGCTCAACGGCGTGCACTACGCCGTAGTGAAGCCTTGCAATACAACGTGCCGCATTATCATATCGTGGTTTTGGCACGAAGGACCCCAGCAATAATTATTAAATTATATGAAACGGCGCTATGAAGCCACTTTATTAGGCAGCGCTAAAGAACACGCTTCCGTGAAGGGAACCTCTGAAATAAGAGAGCCATCTTGCACAGAGTTCCATCTATATCTATCAACGTTCCACATCTTCCAATGTTTGAAGGTTTAAGTACTTTCATGTGGCGTGGCTTGGGAAGTGCGGCGTGCCCGGAGTATTCTGCATACAATTTTGTCCACAATACAACGGTCGTGCACTGCTTAATTTTACAGAAACATAGCAAGTACTGTCGTGATCAGCCTATTCACAAGAAATATAAACTCTCAAGATAACCGCGTAATTGTGTACTGAAATGCTCACTGTCTTATGACACTGGTGGAATTGCGGTTCGCTACTTTTGCAGATGTTTAATAAATTTTAAATGTGTTTAGGGAAATATCGCCATAAATTAAGGTGTTATAACGCATAATATTCCCGAAGCCTTCCATGTAAGGCAACAATGTGCGAGGATGATCACCATTATACGCACATCAGGATGCTAGGTTTAGAGACACGCATGTAGCTCAACGTTGCCTAATCCTCATACTGCCCCAAGCGACACCGGTCTGCTTGATCGGACGTGCGGTATGCGTGAAACTCGGTAGATTTTGTAGTCGGGCCAGTTCGGCGATCGCACCGTCGTATCGTCACAGCGCAGGACACGAGTGGCGGCGTGCTGTTAAAGCGGTCGGCGGTTCGTCGCCGCTGAGACCCTGGCGAAAGTTGCCGAGGCTTTTGCTTGTAGTGCTGCTTACGGCGGCATGAAAAATGCTGACTCCAAGTTACTTAGTGCAAGCTTGCCCTTTTCTGCAAAGCAGCGCCCCCTTCGAAGTCACTCGTGAGATTGGAAGCCGTTAATGCCGTGGGCATTTCGCAGGCAAACAGGGACACCGACCCGACCGTCAACAGAACCGAGTCGCTTGGCTTGCACCCTTGCTCTTCACGTCGAGGGCTTCGAGACAGCTCATTGTGTAAGTTGATGACTCACGTTAGGGTAAAAAGCTTAATCGCATTGGTTACAATAAGCGCTCTACGACGAGGTCTCGCTTGATTGCGAATGGCCTCCAAAAGGTATGCAAAACCTTTTGCGGCAGAGGATTCGTGGGAGAAGGAATTCTGGCGGTGAGGTCATCTCATGATGACATAGAAAACATTATGGCAGATCCCCTTAATGCTAATTTTAACTTCGAAGAGAAAGAACGAGATGAAAAGCAGTGTGGCGAACGTTAGGGGTCAATGAAGCGGCAGTCGCGTTATTACGCCTGTCTAGAGAAATTGAAAAAAAAAGGATTCAGGCAGCGAGTGAGCACTGCACGCACAGAGTATGGTGCATAGAAGAACAGGAACATGAGTCTGAGCATGCTATTTGTCAAGACAGCAGTGGCGAACAAATAGGTTTCAGTGCATTAGACGAGCGCAGCCAGGGTAGAAAAAAAATGGCTGATCCCCCCGTCATAGGAATCGGTATAACACGAAAGTGAAACGTGTCTTCATAGAAGTAGTGCTTATTGTGTAGTGATATATGAGAACTTGTACAATGTCTATATTCGTGTTTGGCAGCTACAGCACTGTTTGACGTGCATGCACCCATGCTGACGGCATGTCTCTATCGCGACGACTAACGCCCATGATCATGATTAAACCGTTGTGGTAGCTGACGTTGTGAACATATATTTAGACACAGCAAATCGTGAATCCCTCGTAAGGATGATATGAACAAGCTCATAATCAACATTGGTACCCGGTATGCACTTCTTCAAAGCGTCGTCAATTAAGGAGAGAAACGGCACGGTGTGCGCTTTCTAGCAATGGGTGACCGACGCCTGCGCTCGTGCACACATTACCACCACACTATATACGCTTCAGCAACACGGGAGGTAGAGGTTCGTAGCCTGAGCCGCAAGCGCGTGCGCCCCGCTGGCCTCTGTCTCGCAGGCGCTAGTCTCGCTCCACCAAGGCACGACATTCGCCCGTCGAAATCGCGTCCTTTCTGCAACGCGCATAGCAGCGGTTTTGTTAGTCGGTGCTCGCGCAATCGAAGCAGTCGGCGGCAAAGAAATCCCGTTGGTGCATGTGGAAGCTGCACTACTCCGATGAGCCGACGCACGCTAACACGAAGCGAAAGGCAAAGGACGTAACCAACGTAACTGCGCCAAGGGTGCCTCGGTGACGCCAGCGCGGCCAGTATAGACGATTTTCCGCAGCGGCGCACGGGCGCTGCCATGTTTGATCACGTGATCGTAACTGGCCTTCCCCCAGCCATTTGCCCCAGCCAACACATTGGGCCAGCGAAGCGGCCGCGGCCGTATTACACAAGCTGGTTGCTGCAGGGTGTAAGCAAGTCACATGCTTGCGCAGCAAAACATAGTTCTACATGTAATCGCCTCAGAGTTGAAAACGTTGAGACATATGCGTTTGTTTGGTACGTACCACGCCACAACCATAAGGGATATGTTTAATCTGCGCCGTATTTATGGTGTATGTCTTTAATTGCTGTATTAGCAACCGCCAGTAGCTGGGGTTACAAGCCAACATGGCAGCACCCATGCAGACGCGACACCCCGCTTCGATCCGAACTCGCGCTTGCTACTGGCCCACTGTCCTCACAGCAATAAATAAATGGCAAAATCGGCCATCGCTTTGTGTCAACTCACGCTGGAGAAGGAACGTCAGGTATGCTTTGTATTCATTATTGCGATCAGCTGTGTTAATTTAGGCATGCCTGCTAAGCCTTGTCTCGGACAATATGAGAATGAATCTTGGAAATACTGCAAAATACCGACGAGTACATCGCTCTCGAATCTTCAGGACGCGAATATAAAGCAAATAAATGCGTAGCTTTGAACTTACGAACCACACAGCGCAGGACGACGACGTGATAAATTCGAGGCGGAAGGAAACTACATCCACAGGTGCCGCCATGTTTACTTTTCCGGCGTTGCCGTCTGCGCCGTCTGCTCGCTTTTACTCGTGTGCGCGCAGACGCTATGGGAACGCCGAGCAGACGACGCGACGCGGATGGAGACATATTGAGCAGCGCTACCAAAGGACACGGCAGGGGAATGGCCATGGAGACGGCCACGGTAGGGGGACGGCCACAGTGCGGTGGCGCCAGTGGCGCCATCTAGTTTGATTTAATAAACCAGTTGCAGAAAATCGTCTATACCTCGCTGGTATCGAGATGCTTTAACCATGACCTCCGATAGCGCGCGCAATCTCGGAGTAAACGCTAGTAAGCGTAGATCGTGAAGCATTACTTCTTTTCCCCTCTCACAGACGGCGGCACCGCCCCGCTCCGCCCCGCTTACCTACACCGCCAACAGAGAGCACCGTGCGAAAGAGAATGTGTGAAAGATATAAGGCGCGTTCGCGCCGTGTCCATCATCTGCCGCCTTAGCTTAGTCAGTAGGGCGTCGGGCGCTTGCCGTCGCGGCCGCAAAGTCGTGGATTCGATTCCCAGCGGGGGGCTCTGTTTGTTGTTTTTCTTTCTCGCCCGTTGCCGTCCATTTTATCAACGTCATATCCGTGACGTATGTACTTGGTGGACCCCGCAATAAAACACTTTCGTGTTAAAACATTTTTAGAAAATCACTCTTTTTACAGATTACTGGGTCTATAGTGTGACCTGCAACGAGGTGTGTTGAATGTGGCCTTGACGGCAAGCGCAGAGGTTCGATAGTTCTTGAGACCACCATGTGTTGTGCAGTAATCTATCGGCAATTTCAAGACGGCAGGATTACGCGTTCGTAAATGCTACACAAAGCCATCAGTGACATAGCAGTGTTTCGTTCCCTTGAGAGATGGGGGTTACAACTTGTAGGAGTAAAAAACGATGGAGGTTATGCAGAAAACATCTTGATAAGCTATGGGAGCCCCCAGATGGATCTTGTCCTTTCGCAGCGTTCGCCTTCAGGAATGGAGTTGAAATAGCTTGGTGGCCTTCGTGGAAGCGAGCTGTATTGCTTAATCATCACGCACAACAAAATTATAGGCGACGTCGTTACCGACCATGCGACAACGCCATAAAAGTCACTCAGCGATCATATCAAGCCGTTTTTCACAGCACAAGGATGTCTTTCTTTTACCACAGGTATCTCACACACACACACACACACACACACACACACACACACACACACACACACACACACACACACACACACACACACACACACACACACACACACACACACACACACACACACACACACACACACCACACACACACACACACACACACAAATTACACCATCTCCCGCTAAAGGGGACCATGAGGCGATGCGAAAGCGGAGCACTTGCACGATCGCGTTCCGTTGGCGTTCGTTGGGCATGCTACCGACCTCGCGTCGTGGAACGCGAAGAGGAACGCTACGCGCGTCGTGTCGTCCCTCTAGCCTGACCGTTAATTCTCACAGGGCGAGCGGGGAACGTGGTCGAAAGGCGCGCGAGGGGGGAGCGTAGAAGAGGAGAGAGACGGGGAGGAGACGCGCATCGCGGCGCTGCGCAGGAGAGGGGGGAGTGGAGAGGAGGTGTGTGGAGAGGGTCTGCGCATGCGCAGTAAAGGCCAAACCCCATATACGCGAAAATGCACGCGACAGCGACGAGCGACGCGACGTAGATTGTCTTCGCGCAAGCGGTCGCTTTGATGGGCAAACCCCATTCACGCGACGGCTTCAGCGAGCGATCTCCATTGTTGCTGGCATGAGGGTGTTTACTCGTGCCAAACGTAGCCCGTAGTCAGCGGTATGCAATGTAAAATACGATGTTTTAACGCGATAGCGTTAAAGAGCTCGTATCGCAGAAATTCCGCCGTCGGCGTCGGGGCCGTTGGTTGTGAGCGAAAAATCATCATCTTGTCCGTGACCGAAAAATCGAAAAAGCTGCAAATAAAATAAATGAAAATGTTGGGTTCGAGTGAGAATCGAACCCAGGCCGTCTGCGTGGCAAGCAGGTGTTCTACCACCCAGCCACGCCACTACTTGGAGATGCGCTGAAAGTAACTTTGATGCTTCCCAAAAATACGCGTCCTGTATACAGGTGTCACAGTACGAGATGTAATATCGCAGTAATATTGCGTGGTACAAGCGTACATTGCCATCGGGCGTCACACCATGTCAATATCATAACGACTTGGTGTTTTAAAGACAGCCACCCATTACAAAAGGCACACACATTACTGCGCGTATTCCCTTAAGACCATGTAGTGGGTTCATCGCAACTTCGAAAAAGTTTCTCGCGCATAATAGCTCCTGGTTTAAAGCATGCCACCCATTACCTAAGGCACACACCTTAGTGCGCGCATTCTGTTAAACACTCGTAGTGTTGGAACTGCGCACTAGGAACCGAATATCGCTATCGCGTTCAACTCTTAAAGGCGAAGCTTAAGCGTACCCAAATTTTTTGTTGCTTAATGGTGCATAAAATGTTTATCGTTGTCTTGCAGCATTTTTCGGTCCCATCACTGCTGCTACGTGCCGCCAAGCCGCGTCACAGACGGCGCGGGACTTGTAGTTCCTGTCCCTGAGGGCACGTTCGCGTTAAACAACGTCAACGTTGCGCTCGTCGCCGTTGACCATGTTGATGAACGTTTTTGTTGATGCGCGTCGATAAGAAAGCGGCGACAATCAGCAGTACGTCACTGATGCATCTTGTTCCGGTGTTTTGCTATTGGCTGCTTGAGCACAGCACTTCCGGGCGACGAGCGACGGATTCCAAATCTGAAAAACCAGCGATCGCGCGAAATCGACCACGCGACACGTCGCGCGAACGGCTTGTTTTCGTCGCTCATAGCATCACTCGTCGCTGTCGCGTGCATTTTCGCGCATATGGGGTTTGGGCTTAAGGGTGGTCGCGCCGCACACCACCACTGGATTGAACTCCGCCAAAAGATGCTTCGCATCTAAAAAAGGTCACAGTTTCGCCGCAATAGCCGAGCAATTAATGCAGAGAACAGCGAATCAATATGTTATACGAAGTAAGGCTCGCAGCTAACTCCTTTAGCATCCGTCCTGGCGTAGCTCAACAAAACGCTCTCGTAAGAAAATGCTGCCACTGCAGCGAGAGCGATCGCTTGAACGCAAAGTAACCTGTGAGAACACAGCACGCAGTAAGGTAGGAGCCGGCTGCTGATCCCTGTCAAGATTGGGCGCGCGCAACCACCCCCCGCCGCTCAAAGTACCAAGCTCCTAGCTGTTAGAGCCGCGCAGCCTTCTCCACTCCCCACCTCCTCGCTCTCCAGAACCCCGATGTGTCTTCCGCACGGCGAAAGACGGACGGCGCGATTCCTCTCGGCACACTGAGCCGCGATCGCCGGCTTCTCTAGCACGCTTTCGTTCGCAGATAGAACATACGACGCGTAGGGCGAAGTTATCGCCCCTGTACTTTATACGGAACCGCACGGCGACGCGGACGGCGGCGGCGACGACAAGAATGGGCTTAGATTGCCCATATAGTTACTATCACAAAATAAATAAACGGACCGTTGGTTTACTAGTTGGTTAGTGACACGACACCCAGGGCCTGCAAATTCGGCGCTTTTTGTAATAATAATAATAATAACGTATATTTCCACCAATACAATTATTTTATGTCATGTGTGTCACGCCGTTAATTTTGTTTCCCAGAAACTGGCATTGGAAACTGGCGTCGACGTTCGAATGCGAGTTCCGCCATTTCCCGCACTCGAAGTACTTGTCGTTGGGCTAGTCGTTTCATAACGTTCATACATTGAACTCGCCTCGTAACACTACGCTCAAATGCAAATAATGCAGATTCTTAGTTTGGGCTAATTGGTAACGATTCATATTTGAAGAAAACTATTCCGGCTACCCTAGGGCTTGATAATTTTTCTTAATGGTAATGTTAGCTAACACTGGCTGACTGTCGGCTACAGTTAACGCTTGCTACTGATGGCAAACACATGCCTACCACTGGAGCGTCGCCTAACGCACTGGTTGCTACTGTCTTCTTAACTGCCTTCCTTTGTCCGTGTTAACCTTGGGCTGGAAATGTTTTTTTTTTAACTAATGCATCATAGCAAGCTGGTTGCTCTCTGCATCGAAGACCATCGATTACCACAGTGCGCAGGATATGGTGAAAATTTTTGTTTCTTGTATCCATTTTTTTCATGCCGTACTTAACAGCTCATTGAATAAATACACCTGATTTTAAGATGGTTGCATGGAAATGTTTGCTTAATTTAGCAGAACCGAGAGTACAAAGCGAGGACCGACCGCCGGGATTTTAGCGCTCCTCCCACGGATTTTAATGTTCGATGGCGTCGAAGCAGAAAGCTGCGAGTAATGAGGCTTAATCCATGCCGTTTAGCAATGCACGGTGGCAGCGATTAGCGAGCTAATTTTGAACTAATTGGCTGTCGTCCCCGCCGCAATGTGGTACGAGAGGCCACCGACCCTCGCGACCTTTAGACAATTTCGGCGCTCCTTATAAAAACGAGGACTTCGGAGGTTTGAATGTTGCATGATTGCTGCGTCACCGTGGCTGTGCCTTGCTTCATTCTACAATGAATATTTAAGGCCGCTGGTGTGTTGGTTTCCCGAGCTGGTACTTTTTAATTTGTGAGTTCGGACACATCGTTGCCCCGTCGCTGACGTCGTTTTATAGCAACTTATAGGCTGATGAATGTGTGCATGCTACAAAGGACCTCATGGCATTTTAAACCCTTGTGAACTTCCAGTCGACCAAAGGCAGAATATATTAAAGAAAAAGTCAGTGCCAGTTCATGCCCACTTTCATACACAGGGTGCCCCAGCTAACTCTAACCAGAGTTTAAAAATATGCCGAAGCACTCTATGAAGACGCGACTGAATGCCTGGAGTGAGTCACACTATATTTCATCATCATCATCATCATCATCCTGTGTACGCCCACTGCAGGGCAAAGGCCTCTCCCATGTTCCGCCAATCAACCCGGTCCTGTGCTTTCTGCTGCCACGTTATACCTGCAAACTTCTTAATCTCATCTACCCACCTAATTTTCTGTCTCCCCCTGACGCGTTTGCCATCTCTTGGAATCCAATCAGTTCCCCTAATGACCACCGGTTATCCTGCGGACGTGCTACGTGCACGGCCCATATCCGTTTCTTCTTCTTGATTTCAACTATGATATCCTTAACCCCTGTTTGTTCCCTTACCCACTCTGCTCTGTTCCTGTCTCTTAAGGTTACACCTATCATTTTCCTTTCCATCGCTCGCTGCGTCGTCCTCATTTTAAGTTGAACCCTCTTTGTAAATCTCCAGGTTTCTGCTCCGTAGGTAAGTGCGGTAAGATGCAGCTATTACAGTAAAACCTCGGTTATACGAATCTCGCGGGGTTACCAAAAATATTCGTATCATCCAAAATTCTTATCACCAGAAAACACGGAAAATTAGTATGCAACAAAAAAAGTTGGCATACGTTTTGATTTAGTGTTTCTCAGGGCCGCAGTGAAGTCATGAACAGCTCTGAATGATTGCCAGATTGCCAGTAAAGTTTTTAGACGTCAACGATCATATTGTACTCGTACATATACGGTGCCTGCGCGCGTGTGTAATTAATGGACCAGATGTGTTGTGCCCCGTGACCGCTAGTAGCCCCTTCCTAATCTTACTACGCTTTTCTGCGTCACACCAAGCACTGCGGCGAAAGTGACTTAAAAAGCGCATTGCACACGATAGATAAGAGGCTAAGCTCCTTCGCCAAGACCGCCCGCTTCGTCTCTCGGGGTCTTCGTCCACCTTTCATGGGACTTAATGACGGACCCGTAGCCGAAGTTTCAGTCTTGTTTCATAGAACGTCTGATTACGGGCACATGGGTTGCACCGACGTGGCAAGCACGTGTTAACAGAGTATACAAAGACGCCGCCGCCTCGAGCACAGGAGCACGCGTGAACGCGTCGGAAAAAAAAAAAAGCGCGACGTCAACGTCATTTGTAATCTAAACGCGAAGGCGCCTAAAGGCCTCCAAGATTCGCGCGCACTCTGTCGGAGGCAACTATAGTCGGTGACAGCCTAAGAATAAATATAAGCTCCGCCCACGAGGCCGCATTGCTCATATTTTGCATGCCTGCACACTACAAAGGAAGTAGTTCCTAAACAATGGCAATCACTTTCACGCATATAAACCTTATTTTGCGATACTGCAGTGATATTGAAATAAGAAAGCAAAGCTAGATAAATAAATTGTGAGGCACGGAGTTCAGCGTCAGCATAACAATATTTCTGTTGTTTAAATCGCACCCCCCGCCACGGTCATCTCGGAGTCTATACGAAGAAGTAATGTACATCTCAAAGGTGATGTTTCTGAGCAGTACCTATTATGGCGCTAAAACAAAGAATGCCAGAGTAACATAAAACTTAAATAAAGGAATCGTTATTTACGGTATCACAGAACAAAACAGCGACATTACAAACGACATAAGGTCGTTTGTAATTTTTGCGAAACTTTCGCCGCCAGGTTTCTTCACTGTCTGCTGTAACTATGGCAATTATGACTCAAAGCGAAGAATGGCGAAGTGGTCCGAGATTTCCTTTGGGAATTTAAACTCTTGTGTTGCCGTAAATACCGCATTTGCCTCTGTAGTCGCCGTGCTTGTCATCGTATTTGAGGAAAACGCCAAGCTTCGTTTGACGTCTTGTTTCAACGAAATAAAGCGTGTAGCACACATGGCGTTTACTGTGGGGGTCATTGCATGCGTTGCCGTTACTTTCACGCCAAGGAGATGTATGCGGCTCAATTGGAGTTGACTAAAAGCTTTACGTGGGATTGTTTCTCGCTTCGACAACTTGCACTGGCACTGCCCCTTAAGCCCTTGAACGTTGAAGTTTTTAATTAATTAATTATTTATTTATCACATACCTGCGTCGCACCAGTGAGCATTACAGCATGGGGGCCCGCTTTTGCTGGAAGAGGGGCCCCTGCCTTCTATATAGGTGTGTGTCTGTGCATATATATATTATATATATATATATATAATATATATATATATATATATATAATATATATATATATATATATTATATATTATATATATATATACAGGTGATTGTGAAGAGGGTGTCATCGGTTGCCGTCAGACAAATGAAAGGGATACACAGACAGTTTATTTGTGAACGTTTCGATCGGAGACCGATCTTTATCAAGGCAAAATTTACGAGGCTTCGATGCGCTTTTACAGCATCGTCCTCCGAGCAGGTCGAGAGAGAGAAAAAGTAAATAATAAAAAATGTAGAAATAAAAAAAAATCAGTAGCCAAAAGACCACACATATACACTCGGACAGAAACCAAAACGTGCATGCTCGAAGAAAAAAATAAAGGAAAACCGATATAGATAATATCGGTTGACACAATCAGCAAGTACATCGCTTTCGTGTATTGTCACGCCCCACCTGTCCGGCTCCCCCCTCTGTTCTTGAAGCATAGGGAGGGGTTGAGTCTTCACAAGAACGGATAAGTGCTTAAAAAAGGCGTCTATGCACTATAAGCTTCACGAGTTTAATATAAACAAATTATCGCTGCGTAATACATGCACACAATACACGCGGAATGCAAAAAAAAACACGTTAGACAAAAACAAGAATTTCAAATATGATATCGTGAAGTATGATGCAACGCCATTAAAAACCAAAGTTTTTTTAACTCAATAATAGTTTTAGCGGCGTTACTTCAGTTAAGATCACGATCCATAAAATCGATATGTTACATCGAGCGCATCATTTGACGGTTTGTAGACAACGATTACCTCGCACGGCGTTTCTCATTGCAAGGCGTTCGTGCATCGAGCGCGATACTTACGCGACGGGCACTTCAACCTAGCACACCATTCTGGGCTGGTGCAACTGAATTCCGTTAAGCCGACGCAATTGCGCCAATAGGCACACGTCACATAATCACACACGCACCAGCTGACCGCAATTATCTCCTTATAATACACACACCACTGCATATTCTCCACACCTGGTTTGTTTACTTTCGCATTGTGTTGCGCTAACGGGCTATGTTGGTCGCTTTCTTTCTCTCACGCTTCGTCCGCACATACGTCACTTATATAGGCGTGCAGCACGCACGGCGCATATCACAATAGATCACCAAGATTCCCACGTTGTGAGCTCCAAGTAACACAAACACACACGCAAATGTGGCAACGCTAATGCCATGGCTTTCGCGGGCGGTAAATCGTACACAGACGCGCACATTCCGACTTCACCTTCACCTCAATGCACAAGAATGAACGCGACGACAATCGCCGATGTGGTGGCCCTCAGGCGATGTGCTTGGTGCATCCGAGCGATGGAGGGAACACACGCCGTGTTGCAACTTGACGCTGCCGAAACGACGGAACGCTCTGAAGCGTTGTAAAACACTCCGAGCTGCTGCCGCTTCGGTGCACTTCAAACGCGGCACAGTCACAAGTTTCTACTGCCTTGAATGACGACCGGTGAGGATAATGCTCGGTACGTGCGGATAACAGTAGGAAAGAGCTTCTTCTGGAAGAAACACACCGCAAGAAATTCGAATTGATGGATCTCGGTATCGGTGCAGCGGTACCTCGCCTCTCGTCACGAACGGCGCCATCTTGTAGTTTTCATTGGTTCGTCTTAACCGTTACGTCATGGTAAAGACCGGCCGTAGTTGGACGCGCATAATAAAAATGGGCAGCGGTACAGTTTACTTTTTATTCTTAGCTTGTCACCGACTATACGCATCGTTGATGGTCGCGCAGCGCACATGCCCGCGCCCGCACATGACTGCCGCGTCTTCCGCGGCAGCACTTGTTCCTGACTGTGCGCTAGCGTACGTTCGTATCAAACGTCGCGGGATGCAAATCGGTTCGCAACAACCGTACTTCAATACACTGCAGGCTAATGGGCCTTGGTTGGGACCACAGAAAATTTCGTATCACCCCGAAATTCGTACGAGCCTGATCGTATCACCGAGGTTTTACTGTATATACCTTCCTCTTGAAGGATAGTGGTAGACTACGATTCATGATTTGATAATGATTGCCGAATGAGCTCAATCCCATCCTTACTCTTCTAGTTATTTCACTTTCATGGTTCGGCTCCGCGGTTACTACCTATCCTAAGTAGACGTACTCCTTTACAACTTCCAGTGTCTCGCCGCCTATCGCCAAAGCGCTGTTCTCTGCCAAGATTGTTTTAGTTTTATGCACATGAATTTTCAGACCTACTCTTCTACTTTCCGTATCCAGTTCAGTAATCATGAGCTGTAATTCGTCTCCCGCGTTACTCATCAATGCAATATCATCAGCAAATCGCAGGTTATTGAGATACTCTCCATTAACTCTTATCCCTAATTCTTCCCAATCTAGGGCACTGAAAACCTCCTGTAAATACGCGGTGAATAGCATTGGAGAGATCGTGTCTCCCTGCCGTACGCTTTTCTTTATTGGGATTCTGTCACTTTCTTTATGTAGGACTGTAGTGGCTGTGGATCCGCCGTAGATTTCTTCCATTATGTTTATATAGGCTTCGTCGATGCCCTGATTCCGCGATTCCGCAGTGCCTGCATGACTGCTGATGTCTCCACCGAATCAAATGCCTTCTCGTTATCTATGAAGGCTATGTATAGGGGTTGGTTGTACTCCGCGCATTTCTCTATCACCTGATTGATAGTATGAATACGGTCTATTGTTGAGAAGCCCGAACGAAATCATGCCTGGTCCTTTGGTTGATTGAACTCTAATGTCGTATTAATTCTTTTAGCAATTACTTTTGTAAATAGCTTGTAGACAACGGACAGTAAGCTGATGGGCCATTAATTTTTCAGGTCCTTGACGTCCCCTTTCTAATGGATCAAGATGATGTTGGCATTCTTCCAAGATTCTGGTATCCTCCCCGTCGAGAGGCACTTCGTATACAGGGTGGCCAGTTTCTCTAACATAATCTCTCCACCGTCTTTCAACAGGTCTGATGTTACCTGATCCTCACCATGAAAAAATCCGTAAAACAGGGGGTGGATGCTCGAGCCAACGTTTCGACAAGTGGACTTGTCTTCTTCAAGGCTGGAACTGATTTCCTTAGCTATCGTGTGTATATGCTTCGTGCCCTCTCCACCACAAGGGAGAAGGGGTGGGGGGAGAGGCCACCGCGACGATTGGGTGAGTCATAAGGAACGAAAAAAAGGGGGGGGGACGGGAGGGTGTACGTTTCACTGAATGATTGTCAATGGAAGCACGTGGCATTTTAACAATAGTAGGTTCGAAAGCTTAGAAGAAGTGATTAACTCTCATTCGTTTTCGTTGTGTATGTACCATATCGAATAGATTCGAGAGCCCCCTTAGAAACGTTAATGCCTGCTGGCTGGAGTGTATTGAACTTGTGAATAAGGTATGACTCTGTATATTTTCTGTCTCTTGGGGACCGGAAGTTTGACTGAAGTATGTAGAGTTTGAGATCTTCGAAGTTCTGACCTGCTACATTAAAATGCTGTGCCACTGGTTTGGGTAACTTTTTCGCTGTGTCCGCGCGATGCCCGTTTAATCTAACATTAACAGGTTGTCCCGTTTCGCCAATGTACCGTTTTTGACTCTTTGCATTCCCTTTAGGGTTTTCTTTACTTCTCCTGTCAATACTGTTGGGATGTCAGATTCCTCTAGACTATTACTGGTTCTTACGTTATCATCCTGACTGTCTCGGCTGCTGTACAGATCTCTGTAGAACTCTCCCGCTACCTCAACTATTCTATCCATATTGGTTGTGACCTTGCCTTCCTTGTTCCTTAATGCATACATGTGATTTTTGCCTATGCACAGTTTTGTCTTCATAGCTTTGAGGCTTCTTATATTTGTGGCACTATATTTGTGTTCTACTTAATTGCTTGATAAGGCAAGATTACCTAACCAGCCTTTGACGGAATCAAGATGGACAAAAATTCCAGTGAGAAAGTTGGACGATTTCTAAAACATCCGATCAGACTGTTTCTAACTTTCTACCTATTAAGTATGAGTGCTTTTTTGCTGATACAGATGCCCGCGAAATACGAAAATATACCACGTGCAGTGATGCTACCGAGGACTTCTGATTTGGAGCAATTTTTGGAGGAGCAAAATTTCCGTTTTGGAGCACTTTGGAGCAGAAAATTTTCATCTTGGAGCACTTTGGAGCAGATAATTTTGCAACTGGGAGCACTCTGGAGCAGCGAATTTTACATCCTGGAGTGCACTACAGAATCATATTGCAATAAATTCAAGCACCGGAATATTACTATGGGGCTCTTATGAAGGCTAGAAATATTTCGATTCATTGCAAATCTCATGGAAAAAATCATCTCAGGAGAACTCCATACTTCACTCGCTAATGAAAAAATAAGGGCTCATGCAGTTGAGTGTTATGAATTAACCTCTTCGGCGATTATTTTCGACACTAGCAAATAAACAGAATACCAGATCAATAAAATTGAACTTTACGAAATAACACTCTAAACACATCTATGTGGTTATCAGCAGACATTGTAGACAAACGCCGTGATGTACAGCAGTGCCTCAATGCCAAAGAGCCACACTGTCCCTAATGCATTCCCCTAAGAAAACTCCAAGGCGAAAGCCAGCTTCTTTTTCTTCTCGATCGACGGGTTGATCCTCCCCCTCCTTCTCTGCAAGCTTTCTGCACCTCACCTGGTTTTGCGCTAGCTCCATGATCGGCGCACCGATTACGGAAGCAGTGTAAAGCGACGATGTCGTGATGGCGTCATCACGTGACATCGCGATATATGACGCCATGATGACGTCAAGTTTTGACGATCTATGACGTCGTGATGGCGTCATCACATGATTTTTTTTGCATCAATCGATTGACGCCGCCGACGGTCAACTTCGTGTTTGATAAAGCATCTGATGCTCTCGCATTAATATTGCGTATTGAACGTTAACAACCTGGCCTTACATACCAAACTGTCCTCCACCATGTCACCTCCTTGCCATGCGCGAAACAGCTTCGCTTGTCATCCACTTTACAGAGTGAAATGGCTCCTCAACTTTTTTTAAATGTTTATTGTGATAACAATTATATGGACGCTCTCCGCGGATTTTTGTCGTCGCCATTGCCGTAATTTTCTGTATAAAGACCAAATTAATAACATCACCACGCGCATTCTAGCCGCGGGTAAACGCTCGCGAGCGCTGGCGACGAACGCAGCTGAAGCGGAGATTAAGCTAGCCGGCCGTCTGTCTCCGTCGCATGGACAGCGCATGAGATAACATCTTCCCGCGTGCGGGCCTGCCGTCGATTGCTCATCAAACAGAGGAAACGGCCCGCCCGTCTTTCGTAAGGAGCATGAAAGGACGCCAGAGGAGCGGGGGGGGGAGGGGACCGCATCGTTCGAAGGGCGCAGTCGCTTGCGCGCGCGCCATCTCGAGGCATCAGAAGACGGCTCGTAAACTTGCTGTGCTCTCAATGCTTACTTCATGTTTAGAGAACTCAGAGCAAGAAAACGCTTCGGTTCCTGGAGCGGCCATATTCCCTTAAACCAGTGTTTTGTTGAGTTACGCGAGATTGAATCCAAAAGAGTTAGCTGCTAGTCTTACTTCGTTTAACAATACAATTTGTTGGTATCGCATTCATTGCTTCGCCCTTAAGCGAAACTGAGTTTTTTTACCCGTCAGCTATTGACCCCTAAAAGCGAGGGACGGACGTGTAACATGGGGTAGCCGCTTCACTGTGGGCCGTCAGCGACGGGCCCGCTACTGACAGCTGCGTATTTGCGGCTGGTCCGATCAGGATATTTGCTTTTATTAATGAGATGACGTTTTTAAAAAGCAAGCAAAAAAATTCACCGCCATATCCACGAAGTGAATGATATTAGAGGAGCTTGCTCGGAGATGATCGGTTAACCCGCGAATGCTCCGTGCACATTCCTCTACCATCATATATAGACGTGACAACGTTGTTATACATACATTACATCCACAATGCTTATTATTTACGGTTGGATGCACTATATACATTTTGATGAAGTATATATACATTTGGATGAACTATAAACATTATATATATACAAAAGATGTTGTTTTACCAAGTTCAAACAGATTCCTCTACCATTGTATATAAACGTGACAATGTTGTTATATATGCATTACATAAACAATGTTTATTAATGTAAGGCTGGATGCTCTATATGCATTTTGATGAAGTATATATACATTTCGATGAACTATAAAGATTATATATACACAAGAGATGTTTTACCAAGTTCAAGAAGGGCGTCCCTCGATGAGTTCGGGGACTGGTTTCCCTTTAAAGATGATTGCTTTATGACGGATGAACTATATGCATTACAAATACACAAGAGATGTTCTTTTACAAAGTACAAGAAGGGCGTCCCTCAATGAGGTTGGGCACTCGTTTCCCTTTAAAGATGATTGCTTTATGATCCGTAAAGTATGTTGCCATGGGATCATCGATGATGAAACGCAATGGAAAGTTCGAGAAGGCAACATCGATACAGGTGCCCCTGATGGTGGTGGGATGTTTGCAGTCGTGCGATACGCATCGGAGAGCGAAACGTGACATCATGTGTTGGCTGGTTATTGGCAAGGCGAGATCTTCCCAAGCTGCTGCTGCGTTGCGAGCCCGTCGCGCTGCTGCCGTTCATGCTGCGGAGCGGCAACGAAGAGGGTTCACTTAGTGAGCTCCCGGCGAAGAGAAAGGAAGCCAGCGAAACGAGAGGTGCGGCTCTCGAGCAGTCGCGCTTGCGCCGAGCGTGGTGTGTGCCGCCTTGAGCGTCGGCGCCATCTATTGAGTATTCTTGAAATCACCACAGAGAGTGCAGCCAGGTGCAGCTGCGTCGAGCGTGGTGTGTGCCGCCTTGAGCGGCGGCGCCATCTATTGAGTATTCTTGAAATCACCACAGAGAGTGCAGCCAGGTGCAGCTGCGTCGAGCGTGGTGTGTGCCGCCTTGAGCGGCGGCACCATCTAGTGAGTATTCTTGAAATCACCACAGAGAGTGCAGCTGCGTCGAGCGCGGTGTGTGCCGCCGTGCCGACGGTCACAGAGGTGAGGACAAGGCGCGAGCATAAGAAGCTTGGCGAGCAAGCTCCTAAAATTCGAATTAGAACCCTAGCACGTGAGCGCGAAAGGGCAGGGCCTTTTAGGGGTTATTCACCGCAGAGTGATTAAACTCGGACGTGCTGGTATAAGCAATTACAAAAAAGCTCTTCTGATGAAGATCCACGGATAAAGTATATCCGAGGAAAAGTGTGAACGCGTTTCCATCGTTCGCGTGCTCTTCCATAAACGCGAAGCAAGGAAAATTCGATATTGTTCCATATATATACTGCTAGCGATCCCAGATTTCATTCCGCGATGTCCGGAAACAGAAGTGACAGACATTTTAGCGGCACACATGTAGTTATTACTGAACATTGCTTTCCTTACGTGCCGTGCGACGCTTGAAACGAGCTATCAGCAGCGTTTCTAGACAACGTCCGCCGATGAATCGCCGTCGCACTTTCTCGCTACCGAGAGGCCTAGACGTCACGAGCCTCTGCGGAGAGCGCGTTTTGCTGTCGAGCCGACTTGCAGAACAGAAGCTGCGTCGGCACCGTGCTTGGCATCGTGGCTTATTCGGGACGCACGCCCGAGCGCTATTTATTCAGCGGAATAATTCTTGGTCCATGGTTGCGACTTTGGCAGCCCCAAGATCAAGCTGCACATGTTATGACGCGCCGGCCGTGCGATTGCCGGTGATAGACGCCCCCCAAACCTTAGACTTTGGCGCAGTTTGGCGCAATTTTCGTTGATATTATCAGGATGGCGCAGTAAATACAATTTGGCGCACTTTGGCGCAGTTGGCGCAGGAGTGGAATCACTGCACGTGACATGCCCGCAAGCGAGCCTTGAATGCAGTGCGCCTAACGTGACAAGCGGACGCAACAGTTTTCGACTGGGCTGCCGCAAGCAACGGGTGCGTCATCGCACAGCCACCGCCATCGTCGCTGCCCTGTCGCCGTTTAAGAGGCAGCACAACCGGACAAATGCTATGGTCGTTTGCACGCTGAACATTACAGAACACTGCAATCAGGGCGCGCAAGCGGGCACGCCACGTGGTAAGTTTTCGCAATGCACGAACACCTGCAGTAAGCAGAAAAAACACAAGTACTTAATAGATAGGAAGATAGATATGAACTACCTGATCGGAGCAACCCAGTTCGCATTGCCTTCTCAATCGCTGGCCTCGCTTCGCTTCTCGGTGGACACCTCAACCGTCCCGGAAGAAAAAGAGCGTCTGTACGCGTAAAATTGGCCATTTCCAACTATCCTAGGATGCCTACTGCAAGTACTGCTGCGAAGTGCCCTCTGCGCCGCAATTCTTCCTTTTGCAAGAGTGTACAAGAACAGGGGAGTGCTCGGAACGCCGCAGCACCAACGTACAGAAAGTAAAGCCCAAAAAGGGTCAATCCGCTTGTGGCGCTGCGATAGGTAGTCTGCAATGTGTCGTCGCTTAAGAGTTGCTCGAAGTACATTGCGCGGTGGGCAACACGGACAACACGGACGAAGACGGGGACTGTTGTTGTCGACCGCGCAGTATACTTCGATCATCAATCACCAACTGGCCCATTCTTCCACTTTGGTTAAGAGTTGCGCGCGGCTCCGCCAAAGTGATGCAGGGGTGGAATGCCCGCTTCCCACACAAAAGACCCGGGTTGGAATCTCAGCTGTAGATGGTGGGTTTTTATTCTTAGTGTCACCTTTTATAGCTGTATCGGTTTTCCTTTGTTCCTTAAAAGTAGCTTCTGTTACTACGTATTGCTACAAAAAGTAACGTAAAATGTGAAATCTCGTTTACAGTGTGGTATTCGCGAAAATCTAGGAGGCCATACTTTAGGTCTTTGTTGAGTCCCGGGCAGTACTGCAAATAACTACGCTCACTGTCAAATTTCTGCTAGTTTACTTCACATGTTGTGTTACTTTTTGAAGCAACACGTAGGAACTCAAGCTAGTTTAAAACACTTCACCGTTGTGTTTCCGTGAGCGCAGCGCGTGCACGTTATCTTCACATAGCCTAATTAATGTCCAGTTGTCCCTCTCGGACCACTGCACCCGCTGCTTCTTGTGTGCGCCCTGGGCTGATTGCGCACCGGCGTTCGCCATGCCGCGCTCACTTGCGTCCATGTATATTCTAGGCACTAGAATAACGTTATAAATTGCTCCAAAATTCGGCTCACATGGTCGCAGGAGCCAGAAATCGAAAGCGTTTCCTGAGTGTGCCTACAATATGCGTAAGTATATTCTAGGCACTGTACATGCCTGCGACAATGGAGAATGCGTGCGACTCCTTAAGCATCCCCACGTGATATCCCCGACCCGCTCGCCCTGTTTACGAGAGTGCGCAAAAAATAATGTTGAAATGGTTCTATTGCGACACGTACGACATATGAAATTTATTTTTATGGCCAGCCTGCGTGACAGGCAATAAACTGTTGCCTGTTTTTTTTTTTCACTTCATAATTGCATGCGCCCGCTGGTTTCGAGGCTACTCTTTTACGACCATTAAAGAGATCGACGAACTCGGTTTCCAGAAAAGACCGCTTCTGAAAAAGAGATCGCTCTCTATCGTGTGTTTTCAAATGAAACTCTTTTTCGGAAGAAGTCTTCTAGATTAAATGAGAGAGTGAAACTTCATTCAAGGGAAAGGGGGATCTTGGAGCTTCTATGGCTGGCGCCCTACGTCCAAAGCTCCACTGGCCTTAGCTGCCCGCCGGACGTGATCCGGGAGCGCTAGCTGCACTCCCGGGTCCAAGCTGGCGAGTTGTGCCTTCCACTGCTCCGTACTAGGTATTAATGCTTTGCCGAGAAAATTAGCTAAATCACTTGTTTTATGGTCGCACCCCCACGAGATGTGGTATAGAGTCGGCCTGCCGCTGCACCACGGACACACGGCCGGGTAAAGCGTTGGATGTATCGCGTGTTATTTAAGCAGATGCGGGAATACGTCCATCTGAATTTTTCGAAGGTCAGCGGCCTCTTCCCCACTGAGGGATCTGTGAGGCGTACCACATTTTTGTCGCGTGAAGCGCTGGTGAGCAAGAATCTCCCTAGGTAGAATTGGTACGGCCACGAAGGGGTCGCTGGCGCTAAAAGAGCAAACCCTAGAGGCTGCCGCGACGGCCTTGGCGGAGTTCGCAAGAAATAGTGGACTCAGCTGCGCGCCGGATAAATCAGAGCTCATAAGAATACGCAGTAAGTATTACAAAAGCAACGGCGACATAAGCTTAGAGGTTGACGGCCATGCCATAGCCGAGGTTACTCAGGCCCGCATACTCGGTTTCTGGGTCCAAAGCAATGGCAAGGCCAGTCACACGATAACTACCCTGAAAACTACGGTTAAACAGATTGTCAGAATGATCCGTCGCATCACCTACCATAAAAAAATCACAGCATATCCACGGAGTGAATGATGATGAGTGGGCGAAGCTGCGGAGGTTCATCGGTAAACCGTGAATCTTCCGTGAATTCTGCCCAGTACATCATCACCGACGTGAGATCGGGCGCGTTTATACTAAAGGTTCGATGAGTTATGACGACTTGCAGCTCACTTTAATTTTACATGTATGCTGTGAATTTTCATTGTTTAGAAAACCATTGCTTTAGAAAACATCTGGCGTCTCGTTAAGCAGCTGGCGTTCTTTCGTTTTGCTTTAGAAACATCTGGCGTTCTTTCGTTTTGCTTTTACAAAACATCTGGCGTCTTTCGTTGGTTTATTTCATCAATCAACGGCGTTTTGAACAAAATTTTTATTGTTTAATCACGCACAGGAGAAATCTCACCAGACACTACCTTGGAGGTAAAGAATGGCTGCTAATGGGAATGAGAGACAGAAGAAGTCGGCTTTTAGCTAACGCTGCGAATTTTTTATTGTTCAACAACGCACAGGAAAAATTTCCCACCGGCACCACCTTGGAGGTCAAAGCGTAAGACTGGTTACGCACTACGACTACGACTACGAGGGACGAACGGGTGCCGCCTTAAGGAGCTTCGCCCCTAAAAAGGCATGAAAGAAAAGGATACCCTCCGGCTTGTCCAGGCCTTGGCTATGAGCAGAGTTACGTATGGCCTTTCGTACCACTTGCTCGACAGAAGCGAGGAGAGCCAGGTGGATGCCCTCATTAGAAGCGCTTTTAAGGCAGCACTCGGTCTACCCATGAGCACTCCGACCCAGCGGCTCCTAGATCTCGGTATACATAACTCTTATGCTGAGCTAAGCGCGGCGGTCTCATCTCTCAGAGGAATCGCCTAAGTGAAACTTCTACAAGTAGGGCAATACTCACTAGGATAGGGATCTCGCCCCACCCCATTGATGAGGAGCTGGTCGACGTAGCTCAAGTGGTATGGAGTAAGATCTCCGTCGCACCGTGGCCCAAAAATATGCATCACGACTTCCACGCTGAGCGACGTAAGGCCAGAGTAAACTGGCTCCTAAAGCAGTTCGGGTCAACTTCTAACGTCCCGTACGTCGATGCGGCCAGTTACGATTGGCAGAGACATGTAATTACGGTAGTCGACAACAGCATGACGCTGCTGACGAGTGCCTCCGTGCGCACGACCTCCGCCACAAAGGCAAAGACAACGGCCATAGCCTTAGCCGTAAGGTTTCAGGAGCGCAAAGGCGAGCCGTCAATTATTCTATCCGACTCCCAGGAGGCCTGTCGGCTCTTTTTAACCGGCCGCCTTCCCGCTATGGCGCTGAGGCTGCTAACACCCAAACTCACTCGCCACAATCGGTTGATCTGTTGCCCAGGGCACGCAGGGATCGAGGGCAACGAAAGAGCGGACGCTCTAGCTCGCGCATTTTGTAACTGAGCGGGGAATCCCTCTTGATTAAATGACTTTCAAGAGCCCGTGACAGGGGCATAAGACCGAATGACTACTCAAGACCGCACTTCTTAAAGCTTTCGTGATGATTTAACACACACTTTATGAGACATCCGGGATGATTTCCTGGATGCCTCGTTAAAGTGTGTCCACGATGCCCGGGTGATCTCGTCTGAATGCCCGTATGTCATCGAAGGAGGAGGAGGAGGATGTTGTAGGTTGCCGGCGGTTCCAGTATGTCCTCGATGAGTTCTCCGGATATCTCACTTGAAGTGCCCGGATAACGGCGCTGGCACGTGACTCAAGGACTCAATGACGCTTGATGGCCACCGACAACGGGAGCTAAAAACATTTCATCCTTACATCAGCGCTGCCATGGCCTGGAGCATTACATGGGAGCGCAGCGGCAGCATGAGGTGGCACCACGTGGCGACCGCAGTGTCTAGACAAGTGAAGAGGAAAAAATTGGCCGCGTATCTGCGTGCTTCGCTGCAAATGTCGTCTAAAGACGATAGAAGAGGCGCTGCGTGAGACATGGACGCCATCTGGCAATACGTCGGGAAACACGAGTGCTGTGTTGCGGGCTGGTACTCCCGGCGCAGCGGCAGGCGAAGACCGGCGGTGACCAACGCGACCGGTGGGGACGCCGGCCAGCCCGAACACGCTGTTTGGCGCTATGCGCCGAAGGAGAAGAAACGTCCGCACTCAACGAGTACTCTCCACACACTCTTTCATTTACACGTCGCCTGGGTAAAACAGCAATGCCAGAGCGGCGCCCCCTGTCATTCGTACAATGCAATACTGAACCGAAACCGAAACACAACATGAGCTTGTGCAGAGGGCACGGAGGAAGACAAGTTTCAGCGCAGTCGCATTTTCAGCGCAGCTTAAGAAACTAGGGCTGTAACATTGTAGGGCGAGTAGGGCCAGAAGGACCGTCACGACGAAAACCTGCCTCCTCAGTCGTATTCGCCTGCAACGTTGGTGTGGCTTCGCGTTCCCTCCTCCACTCCTGGCCTTTCCACAAAGCTACTGCCTAAGTACGAAGGCCCCTACCGCGTCCTACGTCAAGCACCCCCAGTTAACTATATGATTGAGCCTGTTCAATCATCTACGGGCCGCCGTCGTCGCGGCCGCGAGACTGTTCACGTCGATCGACTGAAGCCGCATTATGACCCACCAGCTGTACCTGTTCCTTAGGTCGCCAGGATGGCTACTTTTCCGCGGGGGAGTGATTTGTAACATGGTACGGCGCAGACAAGAACGCCTGCGAAAGAAGAAGACGAAGACGGTGGCTGTTGGCGCTCGCGCTTGCTCGGCTTGGAGCGCTGATCGCTTCCGCTGTGGCAATCTTTTAATAAACGCGTTACTGTCTCAACGTTAAACGCATACCATCAAGGTCTTTAAAATTGCGTATCTATGTATTTTCTGTTAAAGGAACACACCGCCTAATGCTTACCTAGTGATGTTGCGCCTCAGATATGCGTAATGTTTGCTTTTTGATCAACAATGTACACAAGTATGAACCTAGTCAGCCGTTCACGATGGCTGGCCCTTGGGCAAGTGGTTCAACTTTGGCCGAGTGGTTGAATCGAGGGACGTGTCGACAAACAGAAAGACAGACAGAAAGACAGACAGAAGGACAGACAGAAAGACAGACCAAAATTTCTGCGTTTAAGTTCCCCAAGAAAGACTATCGTCTTTAATAATTGACAGAGGTTTCACTCGTGTAAACGCAGTTATCACGAGCGAAAGGTTTGTTTGGCTTAGTTTTGCAAAGACCATGCACGCAGTGTTTCGTCAATGTTGGGTTTTATTGAAAATGTGATCGTGAAACCACCCAACGTCAAAATTTAGATGCGGCGTTGCATTTGTACACACATCAGCTTGGCGAGATTAAAAGTAGCCAAATCCAGAGGTCACATTATGAAGCGGCTTCAACTGGCTAAACACCAAGCCATGTCTACTAACGCGTCTAGATGGTGAGGCGTGTAGAAGAGAAAGAGTGCACTGGTAAACGTATCGGTGGTTTTGAAAACGATAATGTGTATCGCAAAATAATATGGCACGATCGGCACGACATCAGCGACCGATTTACACACGTAACTTTTGAAAGAGCCTAGGGTTAGCACACAGTGTGTGACCTCCCATGAACGCAGGAGAAAACAAAACAATAGGGAGAAGACCGCCGGCCGAGAATGGACGTGTAGAAGCATATGGGGTACATTTTAGGCATTTTGGTAGATGGGAATGTGCATACTTCTTATTTCTTGAATTTCAGTAGAAGAATATTATAAATATTCAAAGGGACCGGTTGCTACTACGTAGTCGAAGTTTGCGGCGAAGAGAACGAGTGATGTTCGGCTTTCTTTGAAATAAAGTTATAAATTCCAGTTGCTCCAATGTTCGGCTCACATGCTCGTAGGAGCCTTTACCACAAATCGCCAGCCTTTTCTGACTGTTTGAAAAGTGCGTCAGCTCCCTTTTAAAGGGCAACAATTTCGCCATATGATTTCAGAGTTGAGGCATGGCAGCCGCCTGATGTGTGCAATGAGTATTCTCTGTACATTCACACTTCTAGATTATAATCGCTGTGCGGTGTTCCAAGGCTTTGGTGGCATTATCAAACTATTCCTTAACACGCCAATACTTTATTAAGAGGCTCATACGAGGCGAAAGGTGCCGATGGTCTTGTACTACAGCTATACGTTATGTGACGTTTGCTGTTCGTGGTGCGCATGCTGTGTTCCATTAATTATAGAGTTTTAATTTTTGTGGTGTGCCATGCATTTGTACTTCTGAACATATCGCACCTCGTCGCTAAACAGGGGTAGGCATGCGAAGATATGCACACTTTACCATACCGCCATAACATACCCCTTACGAGAGCTTCGAAATTAATGAACACCAAGAATCAGCCCTTACAGCGTTCGCCGTCACCACTGCATCAATAACACAAATGCAGGCGCCATCAACTACGTGTAATCGAAGCATATTCCAGGTTTTTCGCTGTGTTAGGGAGAAGGAGGCAGAAGGAAAAGCAGGAAGGTCAACCAGACACGCGTCCGGTTTGCTATCCTACGTTGAGGGAAGGTGATTAAGGGATGAGAAGATAGAGAGATAGAAAGAAGAGGAGCATGAAAAATATTCATGTCAGCTTAAACAATACTGCTGCGTTCCATAGTAGCTGACGCAGGACCTCAGGCGTATCCCGTTCCACTATCTACATAGTCGGGTCATGGTTCGTACTGGACATAGACGTTTGGCAAAATGATTTCATCTCAATTAAGAATACAAAATACCGTTAATACTCCCCATTCCGCCGTATACGCGAGTAAGCGATGACTCACAATGACTGTTTATTTCGTTGAAAAATAACGTTGAAGTTAGTAGTCGGAGGGCTGCGATGTTTTTACGCTAACGGCGGCATGCTCCTGCAGTATAGGCGGAGGCACACTATGCGCTTGATCATTAGGCTTCGCATATCTCGCAACTTCGCAACGTATTAAATATAAGCCTGTTTTCTAGTCATATCATGCGACTTAATTACTGAATGTGATGATAGTCATCAGCACCGGCACACCACACCTGTTCTGGTTAAGCGCTCTCCAGAAACTGTCAGTTGTGGGTGCCTGTATTATGGTATGTAGATTTGTTCAGTTAAGTTTGATTGCGCATGTAAAGTTGACGACATCGCAGTGTATTTGCAAGAAGGTGCAGCAGGTTATTCGGAATTCTTATAGTGTGCTTCCAAGCCACTGATTAAATTAGGCGAGCGAACTACAGTTTCAATCCAAATTATTTTATGCTCTTGAAGGTGTACTGTACTACTCAAACGATGAAAAAAAAAAGAAAGTAAGACCAACAGGGCACCTTCTTTGTTACCTCTCTTCGTTTTGATGTGCTGTCCATAACTGAATTTCGCAAGTTTCATTTTTCATAGAGAAGTTTCGTGAGAGCAAACTCTCCACCTGACTACTACAGTGCTCCGCAAGTCTGGTATTCGTAACGCATTAGAAGGCGCCTAAAGACCTGACATTTTTGTGTTGCGGAAGAAGAGTTCGCACTTCGCATTTACAAAATTTTCATTCAAGGAGCAAGTGTGCCCGTCATTGCTGTGTGAAAGGAAGAAAAAAAAGTGCAGTCCATTTAGCGACTTCATCCCTTTGTTCACTGGAATGGCATCGTCAAAAAGGGTACTAGACCAGAAAAGAGCGGCACTCATCTGAAATGCAAATTTCGCGCCATATTGTGCACGTGTCTTCCTGTCCTCCCTTCAACATCCCACACAATTGTATGAGAAATCTTCTATGAAAAAAAAGAAGAAAAAAGCGTCACTGGAGGAAAAGGAGACTGCTATAGCAGACGACAGATCACAAAGAAAATGCATCTCATTTTCAATAAAGCACTCGCTAAAGGGCCTTGCCATTGTTCTGCTTTGGTGGTGGGCGGCAAAGCACTGCCTATCATGTTACTATACGTGGCCTTGAGCACGTTATAATAGTGTCGTTTCGGAATGCGAAGAATTTTGTAAAGAACTTCCGTCATTTCCTGCATAGGCGGACTTTGTACAACTTCTAATGAGATCATGACAAAACTTAGGAGTTCCGCACTGAGCTGTCACTAGGTTGCGAATAAATTAATACGCGAGCGTGAAAGCCATCTGTGTATCAAAACGCCGATCCGCTGAGCTGTGTCGCTCTCACTTCGCAAAACTCGGAACAGCAGCGCACTCGTTTGAATGCAAACGGGAAATCTTTAGCTTCGTTGACACAGACGCTCTCTATGCAAGTAGGTCTTAGGAAATCAAGCGTCTCGAATATCGATTTAACGGAAGTGCTACCCCTCAAAACATTCTGCAGTACTGTTCTTATTCGAATTGACTTGTGTATCCGAATAACTTTCTGCAAATAGTTGAATTGCAATGGCGCTGCATCTTTGTGGATGATCGTTGCTTCAAAAGTTGTTTTGCGGCACTGAGCCAGTGCAGGAGCCTTAGTTGTGTCGCCTATTTTATATGCATGTTAAGTACGGCGACACAAATACGCCCCTTAAACTTTTTTTAAAAACACCAGAAACTGCTTTGTAACTGACCTTGTCGAAAAAGTTGTCGCGAATAGGTGAAAAACAACCGAAATAAAATTAATCAGTGTGCTCTATAAGTGCTAAGCCTTGCGCCAATTAAGCGTTCTGAAATTGGTAGTGGAAATGTAACTAAAGTGAAATTACCGAAGGTCACGCGTTGAGCAATTTTCTACACGTACTGTACCGCAACGCAAAACATTCCTAAAGCATAGCTCCTTCTGCTTCTACAAGTGTCATTTGTTTTACTGCAAAAACGTCTGAAATTTCCTTTTGGAAAAAAAAGGTTATGACGCCATACTCTAACTGCACCTGTTCCTTCTCGACGGAGAGTGTGAAAGGATCGATGGCCCGTGGTGGTCGTAAAGCGGGCACTACCCTGTCCCAGCTTTTCGTAATCGCCAGGCGAGCGCAGCGCCACGTACCACTTCACAGAAATGTGGCTGTTGAGCGATAGCGGAGATCGCAAGGCGTCCAGCTGCGCCAAGAAAGGTTGACTTGGGGGTGGCCTAGCGGCGAGCATAAAGCACGAGCAAAGCTAGCCGGGAAATTTCTGAATGTAACAGTGAGAAATACTTCTGAGCCTTTGTGCCTTGTTTGTGAACACGTCTTGGCGTTCGGCCTTGGTAAGTGCAAATCGTAAATACGCCTTAGAAAGCTGATCCCGTCCTTCGGGGTTCACCGGAGAAAAAAGCCAGCTGTTAAAATAGGGTGCAAGAAGAAAGTGACAACACCAAACGCTTATTTTGTGACCTGAAAGGTTGTTTTACCGGGACGAAGAAGGAATGGACGAAACATATCTTTCGAAGTTCTTGCGTTGCTTGCTCAGAAAAAAAGACAGTACAAAAAGCATATGAAGCACGTACTTTTTGTCGGCGTCTGCATGATTTACTTTTTTTTTTTTGAAGAAGCCGTTTTCTCTTGCTGTTTTATGTTCAGTCTGCTAATTGCTGGCATGGCAATTTTCAGCTCCTCTGTGCACGCCTGCAAGCTTTCGGCTACTGCACCCTTGCCGCTATAAACATCGTTTCACTACAAGGAAGGGTAGTGTATCGCAAGGCATGCCAGCGCTTTATAAGGTTAATGAGTGGCGACATGACTGATAATAGGGCCAAACGCGCAAGACAATTGAGAATTCAAATGGCGCGTTCGATGTACTGTTCAATTGAGCATGTACACGTATATCCCTGGTTTTTTGGAAAACCCCGTGATTAAACATACAAAGAAGCCAGACCGTGACCCTACGCGTATTTGTAATAATCACTTTATATAACGGTACTTCGTGTTTGCACATGCATTTTCTTTTTCTCCTTCCAGTTCTACGCGGAAGCACAGGTACTGGTATTAAGAAGAAAAAGAAAAGTTACAGCATATTGCAAATGACAGATCTTAAAGGGCCCCTAAACAACCTCGCAAAATACAAAGAACGTTTCATGTTATTTTATTGCAATTCGTCACGCCAGCAGCCTATTCACGTGACGTCGTGAAGAAATAAGGTCTCGATTGGTCCGTATACGAGGGATACCAAATTATGCGAACATGAATGTCGGAATGCATTTGTCTTGTTTACCCAATATTATAACGTAACTGAATGTTTGATTTATTGTTCTCCGTGCACCTGGTCACACGGCTTCGAAATATTCTCCTAGGCACACGCTCTAGGCGCCAATAAATATGCGGGGCATCGATCACACATTCTTCACCAACGATTCACGAAGCTTGCCAATAGACGACGGGTAAATTTTTCCAGAAGCACTCCACTATGTGTACAGCTATTGCTGTACGTTTCAGGTTCTTGCTGTAAGAAATGAAATACCAGTGCAATGAAGAAAGGAATTATCCGCGGCAAGTGTACCCTTGTACACGACAAGCTCACTGTAATTCCTCATAGCATGCACGGCTTTTAAGGAGCATGGGGCAACGTTTCGGTTTGATTTGCAATTAGGCGCAAGCGTACATGCCCTATCTCTGAAATCGGTGCCCGCTCAAAGCAACACCATCATCAAAAAACTTTACTTTTAAGAAGACTTTACTTTAAAAAAATTTACTTTCAAACGTAGCGGCAGTGCCACAGACAAGGAGAAAAAAAAAAAACTCGCACGGCCCCTTATGCATTAGCCTATACGACGACTCGAAGGTGAAAGCGCCGCCTTCCTCTTTTAGGGACGAAGTACCTTAGGGTCGAGGCATGTCCCGTGTCCGGCTAGGCGGCGGCATGTCTCAGTTCTTTATGGAGTCCGCTAGGGGCGCTGCGGTGCACAAGGGCGTATCATAATTGTCACAGAACAGTATACAACACCTAGAAGCGCAAACCCTTTATACTGGACGGTGATTTAAACGTAGAAATTATAGACTTTAGGACCTAGCTTTGTCGTCGACGCTCACCGTCCGCTGTCATAGTGGTTAGAAAACCGCCGCTATAGTCGTAACATATGTGTGTATGTGAATAAAAAAAAAGGTTTACAATAGACAAACAGCAATCTTAACTTTAACAAAACAATATAAAACACCTACAATCATAAACGCTTTATACTAGTCGGCCATTTCAAAGTACACATTATAGGCCTTACGGCCGAGCTTTGTCATCGACTCTTTTTGTCACTTTAAATACACGAGAGGACGCTGCGGTGCGAATGCGTATAGTGAAAGCGCAGCTCAAGGCACCCTAAATGCGTATGTAAGCGCGTTCTATAGCACACATTCTCTTTCTGCCATGGATGAAAACGAATGTAAGGCGCGGCATGTGGCGGCTCAACGGGAGCGCCGACGACAAGCTACTATACTGGGGAGGCGAAGGCGTGGGAAGCGGCGGCAAAACGACAACAACGACAAACGGGAGATTCACTTCGTTTGGGGTCCCCAACAATCAGACGCTTTCCGCGACCTTCAACAACGCCTCCAAACGACGCCGATCCTTGGTCGCTTTGACACAGAAGCAGACACAGAAGTACGCACTGATGCTAGCAACCTTGGTCTCGGAGCCATTCTCGTGCAATATCAAGATTGCGTGGAACGCGTTATTGCCTACGCTAGCCGCACGTTATCATCTGCGGAGAAAAACTACTGAACGACTTAAAAAGAATGTCAGGCGGTCGTATGGGCTATTACGAAATTAAGGCCACGCCTGTACGGACGCCTCTTCCGAATCGTCAGTGACCACCACTCTCTCTGCTGGCTGGCGAATCTGAAAGATCCTTCGGGCCGTCTCGCAAGATGGAGCCTTCCGTTACAGGAATTCGATATAACAATAGTTTACACGTCTGACCAGAAACACACCGACGCCGACTGTCTTTCCCGCGCACCCATCAAGACCGCTGCGTAAGATAATGACGAAGATTTCAGTTGCCTTTCTATTGTAACATCTTTGAACGTGGCTCAGCAACAACGCAACAACTTAGAACTGCAACCACTGATCGAATACGTTGAGCGACGACGCCCACAGCCCCCACGTCAGTTTTCGCGTGACTTGTCATCTTCCTGTCTACGCAACCACGTCCTCTACAAGCGCAACTTTCACCCTACGAAAACTGTTTACCTGCTAGTCATTCCTGCTGCTCTCCGCGACGACATTTTGCGAGATGCGAACCATCGTCCGGGCATCTTGGCTTCGCGCGTACTCTGGCGAGGATCAAGCAAAAACACTACTGGTGGAAACTTACAAAAACCGACAGGCAGTACGTCAAGACTTGCACAGCTTGCCAACGTCGCAAAAATCCACCGATGAAACCAGCTGGTCTGATTCAACCTGTACGACCCCCTCACGCACCTTTTGCACAGGTTGGAATGGATTTATTCGGCCCGTTTCCGAAATCTTCAGCTGATAACCGCTGGATTGTCGTCGCCACCGACTACTTGACTAGATGCTGCGAAACCCAAGCCGTTCAGCCAGCAACTGCTTCTGATGTGGTTAATTTTTTTGTCAAAAACATCGTTCTCCGCCATGGTGCCCCCGCTGTAGTCATCACAGATCGTGGTACTGCAATTACGGCACAATTGCTCGGAGATATCCTGCGGCTCAGTGGTACGACACATCGAACAGCAACCGCGTACCACCCGCCGACAAACGGGTTAACCGAACTCCTTAACAAAACAATTGCAGATATGCTTTCGATGTATGTCGCCAAGGATCACAAGAACTGGGACGAAATCCTCCCATATGTCACATTTGTCTACAACACTACGCTTCAGGAAACCACCGGCTTTGCTCCTGTTAGTCTGGTTTACGGCCGCGACGTCACCACGATGCTTGACATCATGCTACAACCAACTCCGCCGGACGCGACTACCCCGGATACAGACGTATTTGTTCAGCGCGCCGAAGAAGCCCGGAAGCTAGCGCGCTTATGCATTTTGTCGCGGCAGAATCAAGATGCTCACCGGTACAACACCCATCACAGAACTGTAACGTACGAGCCTGCCGACCTAGTCTGGTTGAGATCCCCATACGTCAACGAGGGTGCTCCGAGAAATTGTTATGCCGGAACTTTGGACCCAACAGAGTTTCATCGCCTCCGTGAAGTCAACTACGAAGTTGTCCCAGCAGACACATCGAACTCCCGTAGACTACGCTCCTCGGATGTTGTTCATATCTCCAAGATGAAGCCGTACCATTCCCGTTGACTGCAAATCACGAACTTTGTGGTGCGGAGCCTGCCTTCAGGACCATTGTGCATTTCTTTCCCCTTTCTTTGATCTCTCCCTTGTGCTGTGCAACAGACACAAATATACCGGATTGCTACTCTTTCCATGAGCCACACGGGGGCATAGGCTCGCAAGTTTGCAGGGAGCTGAAAATACAATAATTATGCCCTGTCGCCCAGCTACTTTTTTAATGTTATGCGAGACCTTATGTACGTAAGGAAGGACTTCAAATGGTTTTTGCCGGAAGCGTTCAACTGGCATACCACTAGTAGCTTGCGGCCTCTTAATCTTCTGAAGTACAATCTCTGGCACCGCGTACAAAAGATCCTCAGGGAAACCAGCAGCCTCCAGCCTCTCGAAGTGGTTGTCTAAGCTGGTCTTCATGAGGTGGGGGCAACGTTTTTTCAAAGCATTGAAAAAAGAGTTTGAAATAATTCCTCCTTTATTGATCTGTGAATGCGCAGACCCAAAAAGCAAAAGCGCTTTCTTATTTCTAGGCATAGAACGCCAACACAGATGGCTATCACCAAGAAAGGTTAATTGAAGATCTAAAAACCTGATGGAATGATTGCACGGAAGCTCGCGAGTGAATTTAAGGGCGTCAGAAGAAGCCTCAAAGGCTTCCACGACCTAGAGGACAACCGCAGGCGAAGACGAAGACACCTTAAAACAATGAGAAAATCATCGACGTATCTAAAGATACGACAGACTCTTCATGGTCAATGAAGCCTCGAAGCGACTTGTCAAACCTAGCTAAAAATGTGTTGCACAATACAGGAGCAACACTTGATCCTATGCAAATACCCCTTCTTTGCAAGAATATCGACCCTTCAAACACTATAACCGTGGATACATCGTCAGTAATTCTAAAAAAGCATCAACAGACACTCAGCAATCATTCTGCATTGTATCTGTAAACATTGTATTTTCAACTTCCTGCAAACTTGCGAGCCTATGCCCACGTGTGGCTCGTGGAAGGAGTAGCAATCCGGTATGAACCAGGAAACACGAGCGTTGTTTCACTAAATGTGCCACACGTGTGGTGTACAGCATTCTGCTGACCTGTGATAGGGTATACATAGGTCAAACCAGGCGTTGTATCAATGCTAGGCTGCGTGATCATTACTCTTCCTTGAACTCGAATGACGGCGCTAATCTGGCCCGTCATTATCGTGCATGTGGTTGCCATCCGCTTTTCAGTAATGTTAGATGCCTAGGAAGAGGAAAGAGTAAAGAGGAATGTGAAATGGTGGAGGCATACTATATTAAGATAACGGAGATAACTGTATCAGCACACCATCGATTAGCCTCCTTGACAAGGAATTTGGTATTTTGCAACGATGGCAAGAAGGATGATTGTGTTCTTTTTACACCTGGAGACGTTGTTGACGATAATGATGTACCGCACATGCGTTGTAAGGTTTCTTGAGTAAATGTTTCCTTTCAATGAAGACACAGTTGTTAGTTCCAGCGTTGTGTGCGTTTGCTCGTTCCTCATGTACCGTGAATTTGCAGGCTGTTCCTCAAGTAACATGAACCAACTGGCCCAAATTTTGACACTTCTGCAGCGTAATCTATCGTAAGATAACTTCATCATCAGATCATCTCGCTCTTCAAACAGCCCTACATCTCATAACTAATTGGTGCTCACGCTGGGAAATGGCACTTAATACCGAGAAGTGTAAGCTAATGACCTTCACTCGCAAGAAATCGTTTTCCCTCTTTAACTATACCCTTAATAACGGTTATGTAACATGCGCATCATTTTACAAATAGCTTCACGTACATCTTTCAACCACACTATCATGGATCACGCATATAGATGAAATTTCAGCACAGGCATCCCGCACTCTCGGCTACCTTAAACGTAACCTTAATGACGCTCCAACATCGACCAAATCACTTGCTTATCTGGCATTCTTTCTTCACACCTTCAATTTTCCTCATCAATTTAGTCTGCTCATCAGGCCTACCTAACCAACGTCCTTGAGCGTGTTGAAAACAGCGCCGCGCGCTTGATTGCTAAAAATTACAGCTGACATTCCAGCATCATTCACATTAAATCTTCCCTGTCATTGCCTTCCTTAGATTCCCGCCGAAAGATTGCTTTGATCTGCTTATTTGACAAAATTGCATTCGGTAAACACGTAACCACCCTGCCTCTTTCCCAACCGACACGAACGTCGCGCCGTTTGCACAATAACTGTTTCTTCAAATGCATTTTCGGACGCACTAACGCATTGAACTCATCAGCATTGCCAGTAGCACATTAATTATGGAGTCGCCTTGCCAACAACGTTGTCAACATTCATGACCTTATGTTGTTTTATCACGAAGTAACCGCCATTTTTTAATGAGTAGTGAATTCTACCTTCAATTAAATCATATGCATGCTCTTCGCTAACTATTGTATAATTTGTCATAGTTAAGTGATCTACCCTTACCAATGAGTGTCTCTGCATTCTGTTTATTAGTTGTATGTCACGTTTGCTCTCGCTAACACTGCTATAACGTTATTTTATAGTTTTATGTAGCATAAAATGTATATTCGCGTTTTAATTCTTCTACTTATGTGATCCTATACACTGTATAATCCTCTCTCACACAATATTCCTGCTGGAGCCTGTGGGGGTATCGTAAATAAATAAATAAATAAATAAATAAATAAATAAATAAATAAATAAATAAATAAATAAATGTAATTAGACGTGAGTTAAAACGTGAACCGACATCAGGCTGATATTAATGCCGAAGCTGAGTAGATAGGACCATAGATCGGCAAAAAATGTTGAGCTCACTAAGTCACCCGCGAACTATATTTTGCGCTTACGGCTCCCTCAGACTCACACTCACTAAAATTTTCCTCAACCGGGCTCACTCGGACTCAGCCTCACTAAAACATTCCTCGACTGAACTCACTCGGACTCAAACTGACTAAAGTATTACTCACTAGGACTCACTCAGACTCACGGCTCGATCTGAGTCCGAGTGAGTCTGAGTGACTCTTGAGTGTGTTTGCCTACCTATGCTCCTGAGGCATCACTGCACTCTGAACTTTTCTTGCGGACTTGGTACCTCAAGGGCGAATGTAAAATTAGCTTGAAACCAGATAACACTCCGTTCTCCCTCAGCGTAACTCGTCGGATGCTTGTCCCGGTGCACAAAACTATCAGGCGCTAGTCCAACAAGCTTGAGAGTGACGGAGTGATTCGCGGTGTCAACAGACCAATGTCGTGGTGTTCCGGACTGGTGGTGGTTCCGAAAGCATCGGGAGACTGCTGCATGTGTGTCGACTTAACTCGGAAAAGTGGTACATCGAAAACGCCACGTCTTCCCTACAGTTGAGCAAAGTCCTCGGGCTGATTGGAATTGCAATGGTGTTCTCCAAGCTGGAAGCAATAGCAAGTTTTCATCAAGTGAAACTGTCTGCGGAGCTCACAACGTTTACAACTCCATTCGGCCGATACTGCTACTGCCACCTTGCATTTGACATTACCTCAGCGCCTACGCATTTTCAGAAGCAGATGGCCAGAATTCTGAAATGACAGGAAGGGGTCGCAAATATCATTGATGATATACTCGTCTTCGGACGCACTCGAGGGCGACGTGATGTCCGACTGGCCCAGGTTCTGTCCCGTCTTGCTGAGGCTGGTGTCACACTGCAAAATACGAAATGATCACTTGGTGTGTCTGAAGTACCGTTCCTTGGAGTAATCGGGCCTGCAGAAGGTATCAGGCCAGAGGCAGGCAAGGTCGCAGCCGTCGAGGCTATGGAGGCTCCTAAAACGTTGCAGGTGGTAGGCGCCTGCTCGGAATGTCAACCATCTCGCCAGGTGTTTCCAAACAACTCTGATATTGCCGCTCTAATTAAAGCCCACCTCAACAAGTCTTCTAGCTGGACTTGGAAACATGCACAAGAAGCAACATTTGTCAACGTGAAGGAGCTACTGACATCCGATAGGTGTATATCCGAGTACAATCCATCGTATGCCACCACTGTCTTAGCTGATGCTAGTTCGTTTGGCCTTGGGACGGTCCTGCTGCAGACGCATCCATCGGGTGAGCGCCGTCCTGTCCCTTTTGCCTCAATAGCAATCTCGAAGAAAGAACAGAGATATAGCCAAGCTCAAAAGGAAGCTTTGGTAATGGCCTGGGCTCCCTGGCGGTTCGACGAACTTGCACGTTGCACCCCACTCGATGTTGAGATAGATCACCTACCCCTCGTCTCTCTTTTCGGCAAGATGGAGCATGACATGTTGCCTCCTAGGATACAAAGGCTACGAATTAAAATGATGCCTTACCAATTGAAGGCATTTTTTGTGCCTGGTAAGTTCATGGCTACGGCTGATACTCTCTCGAGCATCAGCATCTTGAATGCATCTCCCTTGGATGCTGTGCAGCTCCTTACCACAGAAACAGCGACCTGCACACCTCAAGATGCAATGGCGCCCTATGTTGCAGAAACAGTGGCTGTCAGATTGGATGTTTTGCTACTGAAAGGGTAGGAGGTGCGTCAAGAACAAAGCTCAGATGGCGAATGCGCTGCACTTATCTTTTTCTGTCAGTGGGGGTGGCCTAGAAAAAACAAGCTGCCACTGACAATCTCCGAGTATTCCTCGGTGAATGATAAAGATACTGTCTGAGACGGTTACTGCTCAAAGGTGTCTGTTTGGTGACTCCGTCTTCACTTCGATCAGCAGTCTCGGCACTGCTACACGAGAGACTCAATATGTTAATAAAGCAAAATCCTTGCGCAATTCAGTATGGTGGCTGGCATCTTTAGCGGCATTACGTCTCTGGTCACCAACTGAGAGAAATGCGCTTCCACTCGGGTTAACTTCGCCGAGCACCTTATACCGACACGTCTCTCTGATCGTCCATGGTAACTTCTCGGCATGGAGCTATCTTACTTCAACTGAAACTTTCCTCCTGGTAGCCGACTACTACTAAAGGTACCCGAAAGTCATAATCCTGACGAGCACAACCACGCAAGCTGTCATGGGTGCGGTTAAAGAGCGTAGTCGCCCGCCATGGGGTGCCCGAGAAGGTTCGATCTGACAATGGCCCGGCATTCTAGTCATGAGATTTTGTAGCCTTTGCTTCCTCATATGCCGTTGTCCACACGACAAGCAGTCCTCATTACGCTCAGTCGAATGCAGAAACGGACATAGTGGTCCGGACGATGAAAAACCTCTTCCGCGAGGAGAAAGACTTCCACCTGGCTCTCCTAAGCTACAGGGATAGTCCAGGCGTTAGTTGCTTTGGCCGGACTCAGCTCTTAATGAGTCGTCGGCTAAAGGAAGAAGTCCCCGGGAAGGAAGAATTGTTACACCCAAACTGGCCACTGAAAGACGCGGTAGCGTTGAAAAACACATGCTACGAAATGAAGCAAGAAATGAGCTACAACAAGCGTCATGGAACCAGACACCAAATGCCACTTCAGACAGGCCAGCAAGTCTGGGTGCGGTCGGGAAGTGTAAAAGGAACGGTGCTAAACCCAGCGCAAAGTCCCAACAGCTACATTGTACAAAAAGGACAACGTGAGATCTTGCAGCGCCATCGGCAGGGGCGTAGCCAAGGGGGGTGGGGATTGGGGGGTTCAAACCCCCCGAAAATTTTCAATTTTGCTTGCGTATATATACACGCACACACACAAACGCACGCACGAACATACAACAAGTATGGTTGAACCCCCCCCGAAAAAAATTTCTGGCTACGCCACTGGCCATCGGTGTCATCTTCTCCCTTTTGCTCCAGCATCATTAGCATCACAAGCTTCAAAGAAGCAGCTGAACCACAGCGGCGAGTAGCTCATCGAACTCCTCAAGGTCCTCCAAGAACCACTAAAACAACGAGTGATTCGGGACAGGCTGGTGATCGCTGTGGACCCCCACCTGGCTCCCCACCTGGCGTTATGGTGGTGTTGGTGATGGTGGTGGTGTTGTGTGCACGCGTCTTGGTCGACACTTCGTTACACCGGACCGTTTGAACTATGATCGTTGAAACTTATGAAAAGGGGGAGATGTAGATGCAACTAACACACTATTTAATGTGTTAGTTAGTGACGCCCCCACCTAGGTGAGAAGGGCCTGTAGGGAGTTTAATAAAGAACAGTTGCTTGGGTTCAGCGTCGACTGGTGGTCTCACTGTGGTCTCCTCAAGCCATGTGCTGGTTGCCGCTCTCGGAGAACTAACAACACTACAGCTGATACCAATTGTGTTGCATTGCTCATGAAATGGGATCATTAGTTGATTTATAGTCTCAATGAATTAATCCGCGCGCCGAAAGGATTCGGTAAAACATCGGCAATCTCGAAGTGCATAGTTCGGAAAAGTGCACGTATGCATAATAATAATAATAATAATGATGATGATGATAATAATAATAATAATAATAATAATAATAATAATAATAATAATAATAATAATAATAATAATAATATCTGGTGCTTAACGTCCCAAAGCCACGATATTATTATGAGAGACGCCGTAGTGGAGGGCTCCGGAAATTTCGATCACTTGGTGTTTGACGTGCACCTAAATCTAAGTACACGGGCCTCAAACATTTTCGCCTCCATCGAAAATGCAGCCGCCGCGGTCGGGATTCCATCCCGCGACCTTCGGGTCAGCAGTCGAGCACCATAACCACTTGACCACCGTGGCGGAGCTGAATGTATAGAGGTGCGCTCGCTCGGCGGACTTTCTTCAATGTTTTGCAATGAGTAAAGTTGTGCGCTCTCCGGAAGGAAAAAACAGCTGCCCGTCGGGAGCGTCAGCGGGAAATGGTGCCTGAACACCAACAACAACATCATTGTGATACTGAAGCACCCCGCAAGAGCTGCGAACGCTTGGCTGTCTTTCTCGAATGTTCAGCGATTGGAAAATTGCGTGCTGCCCGGAAGAAGAAGCTGCCCATCGGAAGCACCAACAGTAAATCGCGCGTGAACGCCAACGACAACTTCTTTCTTATCCAGAAGTCCGCGAAGAGGTGCTTAAGCGTTTGGTGGTCTTTCTCGAATGTTCGGCGATGGGCAAAATTGTGCGCTCTCCGGAAGAAGAAGCTGCCTGTCGGAAGCGTGAACGGTGATTGGCGCGTGGAAGCCTACAACGACGTCGTTCTAATCCGGAAGGCCGCCGTAGAAATGCCGAAGCCTAGCTCAAGCAGAGGGCAGAAGATCCAGAGCTTCGAGTGCGAGAAGCTTGGGTTAGACGTGAACGGCTTGCATCGGTCCTGAGTTTAAAACGAGGCGAGGCAAAGCGGCGGAGAACGCTTCGCTGTTTCATCAGCCTTCGCGATGTTAAGTCAGTGAAGCAGGGCTAATTTTAACACGACAGTGTTTTTATGCCCGGGGTTCACAAAGACTTCACTACATCATTTTCTTGAGGAAAGTGACGTCGGTAAAATGTACACGAACAGATAAAAGACAGAAAAACCAGAAGAAACAGTTTAGTTGATTTCTATGACCTGGAAATCGAACGCGATGACATGTGCCATGGCGCTCTACCCACTGCGCCACCGACGCTCATTCACAAGACTTTCCAAGAGCGCCTTATATCTCTCATGCCTTCCATCCATAGTGAGCTTCGTTGGCGCGGCGATGTCGCCGTCTAGAAGCGGTGAAGCGACTTACTGCATCATGACACTAACGAGTACCGACAGGGAGCGATTTTGTAGTTTCAGCGCAACGGAGGCATTCAATGCATTATTGTAGGAAACTACAGTCGGTGCAATGCGCCGTACGCGATGATGCGGTTTGGTGACGACGCAGTAAATGCTTTGCCTTTCGAGGTGTGTTAACTTGACGACTTGTGAACAAAGTAGTGCAACTTCGACATGCATCGACGGCGTTTTCCGCCGCCTAGTGCTTCGAGTGGGACAGCACCTGCTCAAAAAACCAATAAAACAGAAAGGCAATGACGTTGACAGCCGAGTGTCGCGCAGCGAGTGATTTAGTACAGCGAGAGAGGCGTTAGTGGAACACCTTTCTGCGTTCACGCCTCAAGTTGCGAGATCTGCACCTCGCGTTTCTGAAGCGCTGTGTGGTACATGCATAAGCACTGACGTAGGTTACCCTATTACTTGGCGTAATAAGCCTTGGCGTTTGTCTCGCCAAGCACACAGCTTGGCGACTGTCTCGTGACAAGCACACGCCTTGGCGTCTGTCTCGTCATATGACGGCGCTTTGAATCAGTGCATATTGAGTACCAGTATTCATTACGTGCTTGTTGATGTCATGGTTGCGCGCGATTAACCCTATGCTGTGTCCGGGTGTATCCTAACTACTTCAGCTACCACAAGGGTTAAGTCAAGATCATGGACATTAGTCGTCGGGATGATGTGCCACTAGGCGTCAACGTGGGTGCATCCACGTCCAAAGGTGCCATAGCGAAGAAATGCTAATAAATATTGTGCAAGCTCTCATACATCAATGTACAATAAACAGTTAACTCCCTTGGTATGACACGGTTCACATTCGTGTTACACCGATTCCTATAAAATAGGGATCAACCACGTTTCGTGAGTTATAACTAAAATCACCCATTTATCGCAAGTACAGGATGCTGAAGACGTAGCATGGCGTCCGCGCTATTCATAGCCAGTCATGCACAGTGCGCATCAAATTAAATCACATGTTATGTAAGCGCAAAATAGTTTTAGCAGACAAAATATACAAACGAAATATACACAAAAACCACACAAAATATTTAACCGACAAAGGCACCGCTTGCTTGCTTGCGTGTACCTTGATTCCTGGCTCCTACCCACTGAGGGGACATAAAACCAGCGGTTAATATAGAGGGGAAATTTTTAATTGAGCCGAAGGATGAGGAACAAATCGGTCGCTTAGGGTATAAACATCAAGCGAAAAATGGCTAGTTTATATAGCAATAGAGATAATTTATATTACAATAATATGGAATACAATAAACTAGTAAGAGGAATTCTGAAGTGCAAAAATTTGATTGGAAGCAGTAATAACAAAGCAGTCTTGTGCCCCGAGAAAATCGCAAATTGCTAAGCAGATGTTCTTCTTGTTGTACCCCAATGAAGACGCCAAAAATGAAAGAACATTTTGAGAATTCGGAGTAATTCCTAAGTTGTGTTTGGATTAACATAATCATCGTCATTTTTCCTTGGTGAAGGCTTGCGCAGGTCGTTTCCTAAGAAGAGAAGGACGAAAACACCTGGGTAGCCACGACGGAGGCGACTTCCTCGTATTCCTCCCCTGCTAAAAATCGCAGCACCATCAAGACTGCGGAACGCTCCCCATCCATCGTGATGCGCTCGCCTCGAAACAGAGCTGTTGAGCCCCAAGGGAACGTGGCGCACGAAGATGGACGTAACGGCGTCGCCGCACTGCCTCTGACTGTGGTACGTTCACTTATACGGAGTCTGAGTGTTTACCCTACACAAGAGAATTGTAATGCTTGTGTATGCTGGTAATTGGCAGTGCTGTAATAACCTGTGATGGTTTGAAAACCTCGCACACACTGATATTTTTACCCAGAACCATTATTCCTTTTTTTAACACGAAAGTGTTTGATGCCGGGGTCGACCAAAACTTTCATGACGTATTTCCGTCACGGAAATACGTCAGCAAAATAAACACCATGAGATGACAAAGAAAAAAAGCACAAGAGAAAGTTCCGTTGACAGCAGTCGAACCCTTGACCTCTCTGTCCGCGACGATGGCTGGCGGGCGTTTAGCCGACTGAGCTTTCACGGCACTCATTTGAAGTTGAAGCACTGCGAACGTTACGCTTATCAATTTTGCCAAAGTTTCAAGGTAACGTCTCACCCACTGTCAAAGTGTCAAGGTAACGTCTCATCCACTTTGGTTCTCAGTATTGATTAAAGAGCAGAGGTATACCTAATTTTATTATACTGTGGTGATATGATGAGTATCGCGTCATGCTAATCGTTCCGACAAATGATGAACATAGGTAAATAAAATTAGTAGCCGCTTGCCAATACACCATAGCACTCTACGCAATTATTAAGCGTATATTCTGTCTGTCTCTATCTATCTATCTATCTATCTATCTATCTATCTATCTATCTATCTATCTATCTATCTATCTATCTATCTATCTATCTATCTATCTATCTATCTATCTATCTATCTATCTATCTATCTATCTATCTATCTATCTATCAAGGCGTGCTGGTAGTTTATATTGTAATTTTGATATAGAAACTGCTAGTACTTACTACCATTCATTAATTGTGGTCGCAAAATGAGTTGCTATGGTCCACATTGCGCCGGCGCTCATTTAGTCACATCCAATGTGTCGTCTGTTCCTCCGTGTCCCACTGACGAATTTAATCAGCGGTCCAATGAGGTGATGTCTAATAACGTGGTGCTGAATTTAGAATCATTTTCCTTCGTAGGTGGTCATTTTGGTTGACTAAACTCTTATCTAATGATACGTCCATCATCAGGATCAGCTAAGACTTTCTCTTACAAACAGTTCAAGCCACAACATTAATTAGAACTAACACACTAGAACGCCAAGGAAAGTATACGGGATGTTATTTGTAGTAACTATGATGTAAATGTGAAGAAAGTAAAGTAGACAAAAAAAGATAATTTGCCGCTGGCAGGGACCAAACCTACGGCCTTCGAATAACGCGTCCGATGCTCTATCACTGAGCTACGGCGGCGGTCATCCTCCCGTCCACTTTATGGGGTATATATGCGCATTAAATTTTTTCACTCGGGGACAGCGCAACACACGAGGACAAAATGGAGACCAGCGCCGTGTTGTCCGTTTCCTTCTCTTTTGTCCTCGTGTGTGTTGCGCTGTCCTCTAGTGAAAAAAATGAATCCCAACCAACTGGCCCAACTTACCGTTATGCGCATTAAACCCTAGGAGTGTTAGTCAGCGCTGCTAGTAGCCATGACGGCGAGTGGGGACCTCTTTTTCTGCCTGCTGGCGTCACGAAGCACGTCATCTTATTACGAGATGGCTGCTCGAGGGTTTTGCTCTGGCAAACTGATTGCCGTCAGGTAGTATGCGAGGAATTCCCCTTTCGTTCAAACAAAAAAAAAACGCTTAAAATACCCCTTTCGTTCAAACAAAACTAGCGTAAGATATTTTTGTTGATAAGAGCCTTAGGTACTAAAGTTGGGATCGCGGATATCATCATATGCTACGTTGATGATTTCAATGCTTACTCTACAGGCCATTGTATAGTACCAATGTCGTATGGTCTGCTGGTGTTTTCTGATCAGTCAGAGACAATTATCAAACGTTCTTAGTCGACTTGTTTTTCGCACTCATTTTATTCTTTTGCCCCAGTTTGACATGCTGTGAGCAAGCAATAAACTCTTCTACGCCGATATGCTATTGAATTAATTTGGGCACTGGCACCTTCCCGTTTTGCCCAAAAAACAACCTCTTTATGCAGCACTTGCGTTAGCAATGCATCAGACGCGAACCCTTTGTGACCTAGACTGAGTCGTGTCTGCGGCCTTAGCAATGAAGACATGGACGACTGACAAATAATCTTATGCGCACATTATGCGCCGTGATACAGTCAGATGTGGTGACCACCTCTGGTGGACCAGGCAACGAGCCTCTTGTATTTTGAAATAATCTGTGGACTCCGGTCCGCCGCATCATTTTTAGGCATTTATATGGCTATTGGACGAGCATTTTCCGGTTTGTCCTTTGTCATAAAGAGGTGCACTAATGCCCACAGCAACGGAAATGTTTCTAGAAATGGAAAATCA
The DNA here is from genome assembly GCF_013339695.2 of Rhipicephalus sanguineus. Taxonomy (NCBI): domain Eukaryota; kingdom Metazoa; phylum Arthropoda; class Arachnida; order Ixodida; family Ixodidae; genus Rhipicephalus; species Rhipicephalus sanguineus. The sequence goes on along the minus strand of NC_051179.1, from coordinate 169,888,541 downwards.
CTATCATCTAACGTTTTCTCTTTCAACCTTATACGCGGAAAGTTTGTCAGTCCCATCACAATGATTAGTCAGCCGTCCGCTACTATTCAGGCGACATTGCACGAAGCGCTGTAATATGACAACTTGATGAAATAGCCAGAGTGCAGCATTGTGGCGCCGTGAGACGGCGGTCTAAAGCACTTGGGGTTCTTGGGTCAAACACTCATACGCAAGGTGATATTAAGCCACATTTCATTATTTTATCGCTACCATGTTTCAGGCTCAGCCTGCGCCCTCAGCGACGCCCGCTCCCGCGCCAAGATACCACGCGTGCAATGTGTGCCTCGGCGTGTGCGCCGTGTTACTGCTCGTGCTGTCGGCGCTGTTCGCCGGCATGATGACCTTCCACACTTTCCGGCGGGTTGAGTACGTCAGCAGGCTGCTACGGGACGTCGTCAACGAGACGAGACGCCTCGACATGAACGCGGCTGCTGCTACTCTCAATGCCAGCTCGACGGCGCTACCAGAGCCTGGGGAAGCACTCGGTCCCACAAGCGCAAATACTGATCTCGAGGGCGCAGCGATTGATAACGACACAGGAGTGTATTATGGAAGACGTGGCCAGTGACGCAGTGGTGCTATATGTAATTGCTAAATAAAACGCTTTCTCGTACGTACTTTCAGCTCTGCATTGACTCTACCCGGCCTCTTCTCGGACGATTACTTCCCGAGATCGAGCTACAGCGATCGAGTTATAGCATTATCACCGCACGACGGTGGAAAGCAGCTGCACTGTTCGCAACTTGCGGGGCATGCTGCCTTGAAGCACAGTGGCAGGAGTGCTGTCGTTTTGCAGCCACTGACGCGTCCGCTGATAATAACATGAAGTGCCTGAAAAGTTTTCCAGAAGGTACGACCTCAGGGGACGAACTGATCGGTTTCTGAAGTAACAATCGCTTTAAAATAATTTTTTTTTCCGAATGGCTGTCGCATGCGCATAATATGTTTTTTTTTCTGTTCAGCTGTCTCTACAGCAAAATAATGAACATAGGACGTTTACAGTGTAGACGAAACAATACCCCTTATTGTTTATCTTTTATGCCTGCTGGACGTTACCGTCAGCGCTCTGTAGCTTAGTAATCAGAAAGGCAAATTAAGGAAGGTTAAGGAAGGGAGACTAGTGGTGGGTATGTATTGACTGTAACATACTGTGCGCGTAATCTATTCTATTTACTGTAAATATGGCAGCGCGCAATAAAAACAATTACAGGCATGCACGCACACACACACAAACTCACTCACTCACTCACTCACTCACTCACTCACTCACTCACTCACTCACTCACTCACTCACTCACTCACTCACTCACTCACTCACTCGCTCACTCACTCACTCACTCACTCACTCACTCACTCACTCACTCACTCACTCACTCACTCACTCACTCACTCACTCACTCACTCACTCACTCACTCACTCACTCACTCACTCACTCACTCACTCACACGCACAAAAATACACACACTCGCACACGCACAGACACACACACAAACATTCGGCAGACCCCACGCCTTGTGGGAATCGGTTTCATGCGAAGCAGTCAGAGTAGCGTTCCATGCTGCATTTTTTCGGCTTTGAGCCAAGCGTTTGAATCGGCTTGTTTTTGTAAGTGTAGTAGTTGCCTGCACATCTTGGGCTTACCGATTATACCGGCGTTTAAAGGGTAACTTATGGTTTGACGTAACGTCAGCACTCACGTTGGAGCACAGACGTCAGTATTATTGAAACGAAGTTCACTTCACGTTGAAATGACGCGAGTATCATACCTAACTTTCGTTAGCGTATTCCTCCGGAGTAGGAGTAGCTTTGTAGTGTTTATTGCCCTGTTATGATAGGCAGCACTGCAATCACATCTGACTCCCCGCCACGGTGGTCTAGTGGTTATGCCACTTGATTGCTGACCTGAAGGTCGCGGGATGGAATCCCGGCTGCGGCAGCTGCATTTTCGATGGAGACGAAAATGTTTGAGGCCCGTGTACTTAGATTTAGGTGCACGTTAAAGAACCCCAGGTGGTCGAAATTTCCAGAGCCCTCCACTACGGTGTCTCTCATAATCATATCGTGGTTTTGGGACGTTAAATCCCAGATATTATTAATCACAACTGACGACGCACCGACATTACGTCTAGTAGGGTCTTTTTCCAAAGCCTTTTCAAGACACTGCATGGCTCTGCGGTAGAATACCTGACTGCCACGCAGAATGCTTGGGTTCGATTTCTGCTAGGATCCAGATTTTTATTATTTGCATACGTGAGGTTAATGCTGTCGATGCCGGGTTTACTCAGCGCTCGCGCATTTAAATTACCAATGTCTGTTCTCGACGTACGTACATCCGTCAGCACCTTTAACTCGTACGCTCCGACGCATGGCCTCGGCTCGCTTGGACTGAGGTCAGCGCCGCCAAGCGTTGAAAATGATATGCTTGCTGCGGTTAACGATAGATGGAGCGCGCGTCGGTTTCACTGCTACATTTCTGTTCCCAGTCTGCCTGACCGGCGGGTCGAATGCACTCACTTGGCATCCCGTTTTGCCACGTTTCGTTCGAGGATACGTTATCGCGCGCGCCCATGGCGTTTGTTGTCGTATACTTATCTCGACAAAATGGACCATTGCGTACGACAGCTTATGCACCTTTCGAGTTTGAATTCGCAGCTGCTGCTCAAAAGAAATCACATGTATAAAAAGCAGTTGTACAACTTTTACAAACTCCATGAACGTGCGTTTGCTCTGCTTTTTATACATGTGATTTCTTTTGAACAGCAGCTGCGAATTCAAACTCGAAAGCTGCGTAACCTGTCACACGCAATGGTCCATTGTAGAGATAAGTATACGACAACGAACGCCATGGGCGCGCGCGATAACGTATCCAGGAACGAAACGTGGCGAAAACGGGTGTCAAGTGAGTGCATTCGACCCGCCGGTCGGGCAGACTGGAAACATAAATTTATTAGTGAAACCGACGCGCGCCCCATCTATTGTTAACTGCAGCAAGCATATTATTTTCAACGCTTGCCGGCGCTGACCTCAGTCCAAGCAAGCCGAGGCCATGCGTCGGAGCGTTCGAGTTAAAGGTGCTGATGGCTGTACCTCGGTAAATATAAACTGTCAATCACCTGTGGCGTATACCCGCATACGACGGCCCGTGGTATACGGGTATGTGCCACATGTGTCTGGAGGAAAGGGCTTGACGACGTACGCGACAGGATTCTCACGTTATTCATGCCACAACCAGGCAGTCATATTCGTGAATACGTTTTCTGCCGTGTTTGTTTTTTTATGCGCGCTGCCATAATCTGTCATGATTCTAGCCCACCACTATTTCTGAAACAATTTCAGTTCACTAGTAGAATGTGTGTATGCTCGTGCGGATGCAATGTACTGGCTGTCCCAATAATTATGTAGGAATAGTGAAGAGAAATTAATCTGTCTCTATCCTTCCTGTAAATATGGATGTACAGCGAAATGGTTAGACAAGCCCCACCACCACAATCCGCCTTTTTTATGTTTATGAGCTGCCCTCTGCAGGTTCCATTGGAAACGTTTTGGTAGGGTACCGGAGCTCTTACCTAATGACTTGTGTACTCGCGCCAGTGCTACGTGTATGTCGGTTACGCATCTTCTCGCTCTCATTCAGGGTATCCCTCACTCCTCGGAGCTACGTAGCATTTTAGAACAGCTGGGTGAGAACCGCCGAGCGCGATTTCGTGCTGGCATATAGAAGCAGAATAAAGACCCCCTCGCAACTCTCCCATTAAGGTCCGCCAAAGCAGCTGTTTTTGCTTATTATGATATCAAAGCAGCCGATTTTAGTGGCGCAGTTGTCCGCCACCGCCGCAGCTGCCGCCGGTGTCCGTAACACCTATCGCGCGCAAAAAGAAAAGAAAAAGAAATACTTTCGGGGTCCGTTACGCATTCGACTAAGAGGACTCGAAGGCGAAAGCCGTTTTCTTTTGCTCCTCAGTCGATGTATTCATGCTCCCCCGCCCCCTTCAGAAAGCATTACGCACCTAACGTGGTTTTGCACTGCCTCCATGATCGGAGCCATTGCAAGCTTTTTGCACAGCTTCCATGATCGGCGATCCTTTGACCAAGCGACGATGTCATGTGATGTCATCATTATGTAAGGTCACGTGGTGTACCGTCATAGTGATGTCCCAAATTTTGGCGATCTGTTACGTAATCATGACTTCATATGGCGACGTCATCACGTGATGCTGATTTTTTGCAGCAATCGTGTTGCCGCCGACGCCGCCGGACGACGACGCCGACGGCCAATTGGTGGGTTTGACGAGGCATTTAAGGCCTTTGCCTCCAAAAGAAAGACATTGTTCGAGCTGGATTTGAACCCAGGTACTTTCAAATCCAGCTCGACCAGCTCGACCTGGGTTAAATCCAGATCAAGCTGGATTTGACCCAGGTCGAGTACTCTGCCACAGAGCCGCGCCGGTGTTCGGGAACTCCTTCGCAATTGTGCCCTGGCGTCATGTCGGTCAAGGAATCACGTTAACGCATGTAATAGAGCGTCGTAGAAGAGTAAAAACTTGGAAGACGACTGAGCTTCGCCTTCAAGAGTAGGATTCGATAGCGTAATCGGACCCCATTTTCAGCGCGTTCTCAATCACTAGGCTCAACCGCGCCGCAGGGAAAGGAGCGTCTGTGCGCGTAATATTGGCCATTTCAAACTATCCTAGAATGCCTGCTGCAAGTACAGTTGCGAAATGCCCACTACACCATAATTCTTCCATTTTGCGAATTGGCGAAGTACCCACTACGCATCCACTAGTCAACACGCGCACTTGAGGATCTGCACACTATTGTGATGCTGTTGTTGTTCATGGTGAATAATTATGGCTGAATGCTTTGAAACGGGAGCTCCTGTAAACTACCCACTCCTTGCGCAGTTCACATGTTTTGACATCTGCTACTATTCTACACTTCTGCGACGCAATATCACACGCGTTAAGGACACTCTTTCAACTACATGACATTCATATAGTGTTTTTTCCGAGGCAGTTTCATGGAATATCGTGGCTCTGTCGTCGAATGCACTTGAGAGCTTCCGTGGTAGATCACATGGTTGCCACGCTGAAGGCCTGGGTTCAACTCCAACTCGAAGACGCGATTTTTGTTATTTCTTTATATGCCTCTATCTCAAGTTTTCGCTCACGGACACGCTGATTTTTCACTTACAATCATCGACGCCGACACCGGAAGTTCTGCGAAACAAGCTCTTTAACGCTGTCGCGTTAATAACACCAGGCGTCAAACAATGCGAACTGAGTAACGAGGGGGGAGGGGGCTTTAAGCTTCCCACAGAGTCGCGATGGGCTCAGCCATATTTCTTCGTCGTCAGCAGCCGACGCATCGACAAAGTCGACATAATGCCTAACAGATGCGTAGTGGTTACCTCGTTTCTCCGCAGAATGACGAATAATGGCGTAGTTAATATTTCCCTACTTCGCAAAATTATGGTAATTTATGGCGTAACGGATGCCTTGCAGCTGTACTTGCAGCAGTAGCCCCTAGAGAGCGGCCTTTCTAGAGCAACTGGCTCTAGAAAGGCCGCTCCTACAGCTTTGGATTTGACTGTCCTGCATGCTCCGCGCAGGCCGGACGTTTTCTTTTTCTCTTTTAGTCTCAGTCTAGGTCATTCGCAACTTCGCGGGTACATTACAGCTCACCTTTCCCTCCCTGGTTACCGAAATAGCAGACCGGTGTAATTTTTTATCGGCCCAGCTCGTAGGGCCACAGCTCGTGTTTTACTTCAAGTAGACAATTGCACAGTAGTGATGCTGAATTAAGCAGCAACCTTGCAAAACACACGTGGGGAATCTGGTGAGTAGCTTCACTTTGATACGATACGAACTTTCGTTATCCGAATCATGTCTTTATTTTATGCCTTCTATAAGGTAACGTTACCGCATGCTCGACGCGCATAATCACACATTCGTTCAACAATGCTTATCTCGCGAAAATGTGGCTGCAGGTGTTGACGACGTTGGTATCTGAGGGGGCCTCTTCGTCATTAATGATTTCCTGTGCTTTGAAGAAATTTTTGGGGCCAAAACAAATTGTGGATCTCTTCTTTCCGCTCATCAGGCAATAATATATAAAATTTTCAAATAAATTTAAGGGGACGACCAGCCATCGTTTGTTCGACATTACGTGGAATCACCCTGTAGTGTTTTTTTAATGCGAAGCATTTCTTAGCGAATCTCAGGCACTTTGGGCGTTTCTATCTACGTATCTATCTATCTATCTAGCCGCCTACGTCCGGGCGCTCTCCCGGTCGTCTCCATAGGTTGTAATATACCAAAATTTGCACATCATAGGATGTGTGTATGACGAACACGATTCACTGCTGATGACATGGATAACGCAAAATACCTGTCGCGTACGTCATGAAACCATTTCCCTCAGTCACGTGTGGCACATACCCGCCTACGAGAATTCATGTTATGCGGGTATGTGCCACGAGTGATAACAGAATCTCAATCAACGATGTAACCGCGAACATACACATTGACACAGAAGGAAAGTGATAAAATTCGGCAGATCCCACGTACCTTGGGAATCGATGTTATGCGAAGCATGCACGGGGTGATGACTGTGCGTAATTTTTCACATTGAGCAAAACGTTACGGAATGACGCTATAGAGAAATGTGGAAGTGGTATACGCACACTCATAAGTTGAAGAGTTGCATATGTATTATATAACCAGTTGTTTACAGTTGCGTAACGATGCGAACAGAAACATGGGTGTTACCAACACCACACGCGGTAAGCTGATATGTAGTGCTTATATTATTCAATACTGGATAGCGCGAATCCGAACAAGACAAAGAAGGAACACCGATGCGCAAGACAGGCGTTGCTCGCAACTAAGCTTCGTTCAGGAAAGTTTCCCTAGATATATACATTGCCGCGTGGCAGGCGCAGGCGCACTGCACATACGTTACAGTCACAGTGCAGTTGTTGCGGTTATGCTTATACTTGTCCGTTATGACGGAGAACGCACGCACGTACGCACAAACCCGTGTGCATGTGTGGAAGGGGTTCATGACAGCTCTTGAACAAGGTCATCATCACCGTGATTAGTGAGCCCCAGCAGCTGGACCGGATTTGTTATTAGGATCCGTTCATGATCGCGGCTACGAGGGGTCTGAGTGCAGTGAAGTGCGAGGTATAGTACAGCTGGTGGAAATCCTTGATGCCTCTTACGATGAAATGATCTATGATGCCTCCTGTCCTGGACGTCGCAGCGAGGCCTTTTGATTCCCTGTCCACATCCAAGCCGTCTTTGACGCAGTATAAGGAGCAGGCGTTGTTGGGTCTTGATAAATCAATGTTGAAGTCACAGGTAATGATGAGAGAGGCCTGGTACTCTCGGCAGATTTAATTTAGGAAGTTTTTGATCCCGGTTTTTGCGTAATCCGTGGTGAACGATTCAGACCGCGTGGACGAGTGGATGGTAGTTGAGCGTCTTCCAGGGCTGTTCTGTCTTCAGCTTCCTCCCTTTCCTTGCGTTCGCCGCGGTGGTGTAGCGGTTACGGCGCTCGGCTGCTGACCCGAAGGTCGCGGGTTCAATCCCGGCCGCGGTGGTCGAATTTCGATGGAGGCAAAATGGTAGATGCCCGTGTACTGTGTGATCTCGGTACACGTTAAAAATACCTGAAGGTCAAAATTTCCGGAGCCCTTCTCTACAGCGTGTCTCATAATGATATCGTGGTTTTGGGACATAAAACCCCCACAATTATTATTATGATCATTTTCCTTGCGTGTCAGTGTGTGTGTTTTCGCGGTTACGGTGTTGGTTGAGACTCTGTATCGCCTGTGGCACATACCCACAAAACATGAACTCTGGTATGCGGGTATGTGCCACACGTGACTGAGAGAAAGGGTTTCATGACGTACGAGAAAGGTATTTTGCGTTATTCATTTCATGACCAGTGGATCGTGTTCGTCATATACTGAACCCCTGCTATGCCAATTTTGGTATATTACAAGTTATGGAGACGACCTGGAGAGCGCCCGGACGTAGGCGGCTAGATAGATAGATAGATAGATAGATAGATACGTAGATAGAAACGGCCAAAGTGCTTGAGGTTCGCTAAGAAATGCTTCGCATTTAATAAGCACGTGATATTAACCTGTGCCATTGTTCTTTTGTGCAATGTTTGAAGACAGGTTTCCAAACTGCCACTATTTATAAGTTTGTTCTTGGGGAACTGATACCTGTATTTTGCTTCATTACTCAGTTCTGAGATAGCGTTCAATCAAATTGGAACGTATCATGGGACCACCGTTTGTGGTGACACCGCTATCGTTGGGCGATGTTTAGGTGGCTTTTTTTCTCGTGGTGGAAGTAGGGAATGCCCAATTTCTGTGGCACATACGGAGTACGAGTTTTCGTGTACGTAGGACCGACAAATTTTAGTTTCAGCCTAACTGTAAAAATAACGCGCCACAAGCGTACTTCAAATAAGTTTAGGCGCTGCAGCGCGCAAGAGCTCGAGTTGAGCGCTCACCAGCCAGCGGCAGCGCCGCCTGCCAGTCGGATCAGAAAGTGTTACACTCCCTTTCAGCCGCTGCGGGCGAATCCAGACTATATGTTTGACAGGACAGACGCTGCGGCCGCTATTGGTCGCTGACCATCACGTGACCTTATTCGCGCAACCAGACTGGTAACTTTTGCTTTTGTTTGTTCGTTCTGAAGCCAACATGGCAGCGCCCACGAGACGCGAATGGGGGTCGTTTGTTTACGCTGTGGCACCGTAGAAGAGACGCGTCCCGGCCCCTCGCACCGTCACCGTGTGCATGTCTTCCACGTCAGTCACCCTCCTTATCCTAAATAACTAACGTACCCACTCTGCGTTTATGGTTTACGCTTAAAAATTCGGCAGATCCCACGTACCGTGGGAGTCGATGTTATGCGAAGCATGCGGCGGGTAGGTGACTGTGGCGTAACTTTTTTTACTGAACGACAAGTTACAAAATGGCGCTAAAAATTTGTATAAATTTTATACGCACACATATATATGTTGAAGAGCCGCATATGTCTTATATAAGCAGTTGTTTACGGTTGGGTAACGCTGCGAATGGCAACGTGGGTATTACCTACACCAGAAGCAGTAAACTGATATGTAGTGCTTATACGTGTCCCGAGAACGCACACACGTTTCACGAACCCGTGTACATGTGTGCAGGAAGTTCTTGACAGTTCTTGAACAAGGGCATCATCACCGTGATCAGTGAGCACCAGCAGCTGGTAATGAGTTGTTATAGGATCCGGTCGTAATCGTGATGACGAGGAGTCCATGTGTAGTGAAGTATGTGGTATAGTAAAGCTGTTGGAATTCGTGGATGCCTCGGTCATTTTGTCGACAAATTGTCTGTCGACAGAACCGGCGACATGTCGGAACCTGAAGCCACCCTTCGCGTTGGTGAAGTATAGGCCGTCGAGGCTGGTAGGCCTGGATAGTGCAACGTAGACCAACATCAGTGGATGGTGTTTGTTGTATTCGTAGGCTACCTGGGCGCATATGGCCTAAGTAGCCTAGTCTACACAGCGGTTGTCAATCAATCTGGCATCATCCTCGGTCAGCATGAGGCCATCGCCCAGGCTCGTAAGAAATGAAGAGGACACAGCGTCGTTCTGGTGGACGAAGTGCACTTTACGGTGCGGTGATGTGGATATCATATGTAACCTTCGTTAATGTATTCCTCCGGGGTCGAGCAATGCTTCAATATAGCTTGCTGAATCATAGGAATACAAACGTAATGTTTATTAGACTGCTATAAAAGCGGAGCCAACACTGGAACTACAGACACTAATCTGATATGACACCTGTATCGTAGGAGTACACATCATAGGAGTATCATGTAGCGTTTATTGCTTTCTTGCAAAATTACATAGCCAGCACCACAACCACAATTGGCTTTGCACTGATATTACGCCTGCGTAGGCTGCTTTTTCAAACCAGTTTACAGACCTTGCGTGGCTCAGTGGTAGAATACCTGATTGCCACGCAGAATGCTTGGGTTCGATTCCTGCTAGGATCCTAATTTTCATTCTTTCCATTCGTTGAGTCAATGCTGCCGATGTTGGTTTTCCTTAACGCTCTAACATTTAAGTTAGCACTGTCTGTTCTCGCCGTTGCTGGGTAGATATAAACTGTCAATCACCTGTGGCGCATACCCGTACACCACAGCCCGTGGTAAACGGGTATGTGCCACACGTGTCTAGTGGAAAGGGTTTGACGACGTACGCGACAATTTTTTAACGTTATTCATATCATGACCCGGCAATCATATTCGTCAAATCCTCTTACCTTCCTATGCAAATTTTGGTCTACACCAAGTTAAGGAGGCGATCATGAGAGCACCCAGACGTAGGCGGCTAGATAGATAGATAGATAGATAGATAGATACGTAGATAGAAACGCTGAAAGTGCCAGAGGTTCGCTAAGAAATGCTTCGCATTTAATAATAGTAATTCGGGTTTTACGTCCCAAAACGAAGATATGATTATGAGAGACGCCGTAGTGAAGGGCTCTGGAAATTAGGACCATCTGGTATTCTTTAACATGCAGTGACATCGCATAGTACACGGTCCTCTAGCATTTCGCCTCCATCGAAATGCGACTAGTGCGGCTGGAATCGAACCCGCGATCTTCGGGTCAGCAGCCGAGCACCGTAACCACTACACCACAGCGACCGATGCCAGCAAAGTTAGGGAGCTGAAGACAGAACACCCCTGGAAGACGCTGGGCTGCCATCCACTGGTACACGTGGTCTGCAACGTCGACCACTTGGATTACGCAAAAACCGGAGTCAATGCTTCCTACAATAACTCAGCCGAGAGGACCATGCCCCTCATGATTACCGGGGACTTCAGCATTGATTAATCAAAACCCAACAACGCCTGGTTCTTAGACGGCATGAAAGACGGTTTGGATGTGGACAGGGCATCACAAGAGGTCGATGCCACGTCCAGGACAGGAGGCACCATCGAGAATTTTTTCGTAAAAGCCATCCGCGGTTTCCACCAGCTCTTCTATACCTCGCACTTTACTACACTTAGACCGTTCGTAGCCGCGATCACGAACGGATCCGATAACAAGTCCTGTGCAGCTGCTGGTGCTCAGTGATCACGGTTACGCTGACCTTATTCAAGAACTGTCATGAATTCCTTCCAAACACGCAAGCAGGTTTTTGAAACGTGCCTGCGTTCTCCGTGATACCGGATACGTGTAAGCATAGCAACTGTAACGCCACTAGAACAACTGCAACTGTGACTGTAACGTACGTGCAGTGCGCCTGCGCGTGCCACTCGGCTGTGTATATACCTAGGGAGACTTTTCTGAATAAAGCTTAGTTGCGAGTAATGCCTCTCCTGTGCATCTCTGTCCCTTCATTGTCCTATTCGAATACGCACTATCCAGTATTGAAGAATATAAGCACTACATATCAGCTTACTGCGTCTGGTGTTGGTAACACCTACGTTGCGTTGACATCGTTAGGGAACTGTAAACGACTGGTTCTATAACACTTGTGCGACTCTTCAAAATATGCGCGTGCGTATGCCATTTGCACTTTTTCCTAGCGTCATTCCAGACTAAATAAAGTTTTTCCATACCATACCATTCCATAACGTTTCGCTCAATGTGAAAATTTGCGACACAGTCACCTTCCTGCGCAAGCTTCGCATAACATCGATTCCCATGGTACGTGGGATCTGTCGAATTTTTTCTTTTCAAAGCAGATTCAGGCACTTTCGTGGCCCCGTGGTAGAACACCTGTTTGCCACGCAGAAGGACTGGGTTCACTTCCCACTCCGGCCAAAGATATTTTAATATTTATTCACCTATTTCGAATTTTCGCTCGTGGACAACGGCGATTTTGCGCTCACAACCAACGACGCCGACGCCGGAATTTCTACGAAACCATCTCTTTAACGCTATCGCGCTAAAATGTAAAGAGAAGGACGATGGCTCTTCACTGAGAGAGAATTCTGAAATTCCCTACACAGGATGGCTGATTGCTGTACGTGTCCCGACTACAACGCAGCAATGCCGGATGGATGGATGGATGCTATGAGCGTCCCCTTTATAACGGGGCGGTGACATGTCTGCCACCAGGCTCGAAGGCGAAAAAAAAAAGAAAGAAAAAAAAAAACTTCCTTGTTTCATGTTGTCCTAATGCCTTATCTACATTGATTAAATCTACGTTATTATACCAAAAAATATAAATTCACGGTCCATCTCTCTGCCTCTTAAGGCAGAATGACCTTTTTTTTTCCCAGTTATTTATTTTTGTACTTTATCTCTACTTTTCTGCCACCAATACTCTAACCGTCTCTTACTTATTTCTATCGCGGACGTGTTCAGCTTTCCATTGTTGTCCCTAAAACCCAAGGCTTCATGTAGACTCGTGCCCACACGTATACCTGGGTGAATTTCGCCACATTCAATCAGTACATGTTCCATCGTTTCCTTAGTTCCCCCGCAGCATGTACATTGTTCTTCTTCGTTACTGAATTTCGCTTTATAACTACGCGTTCTAAGGCAGCCCGACCTTGCTTCAAACAGTAAAGCGCTTCCCCTTGAATTATCATAAAACCTTTCCCTCCTTATTTCGTTTTTTCCTTTTCGGTAGTTACTCAGAACCGGCTTCTTTTCCATCGCTGCCATCCAATAAGTCCTCTCCGCCTCTCTGACCTTCCGCTTAATGCTCCTTGTTGCCATACCGCCCGCACTGCTAGCCGTATATTTACTGGTGAGCCTCCTAGTTCTTTTTCTCCACTGCGTGTCAACGCTTTTTCTATACAAATACCTGAAAACCTTCTCTGCCTATCTACTCTCCTTCATGCCATGCGCGGTACCAAGCTCCATTTTCTTGTCAATAATGGCTTGTCTACCGCAATGAATTTTTTTCCTAGAGAAAAACAGTTATAAATTGATAGCTTAAGTTTCTGCATTTTCACGCACAATGACCTCGGTTTTATGCTACTTATTTTTGGGCTTTCCCCGTGCATTTCCGCCACAAATACTACGGCCGTACTTTTACTGATTACTAAAACCGTAAAACTACTGATTTATATCGCGGACGTGTTCAACCTGCCGGAGCTATGTTTAAGCCCAAGGTCTCAATTACGCTAGTGCCCAAACATGCACCTGGGCGGATGACTTCACATGCAATTAAAACATCTTCTGTCGTTTCCTCAGCATACCCTCAGCAAGTATATTAATTTATTTTTTTACTCAATCGTACTTTAAACAACTCAATCAATGGGAAACCGACCTCGCCTCAAACAGTAGGCTAATATGCTCCCCTTTGAGCTTGTATAAAATGCTTACCTCCTCATTTCGTTTTTACCTTTTCGGTGGAGTTACAGACAGTTCCTTCATAGAGGCCTATAGGCGCCTTCATATCGGCCGCCAGGTGGCTAAACAACCAGCGAGATGACGGGGATGGTAGAGAGAAGGAAATGTATGAATATACTGCATTGATTGGTAGGAGAAAGAGTGTTCATGCCTTTTTGCAGGGAAGCTATATAAGTCTAGGTTCTCGCGGATCGCTTCAGCGTACAAAACGACGCATAAAGGAATTTTCGGTAGCGGATACAAGTACGCGTGTGGCCGCAGCACCTTGGAAGGCCGCATTTCTTTACGTTCGCCGGCGCCGGGTATTTCGCGTACGCCAACGCCGCCACAAAAATCTGTAACTCATAAAAGCTTCGCTTCAAAAACGCTCCAGGCATAGCGTCCGCCAATAGTGGAGCACGCGGGGATCACGTGACAGGGGCTCAGCAACACCTCGCGCTCTTATCAGAGAACTGCTGTCCACTGTGGGTGCGGTAGGTCCTTTCTTTTCCTTTCGTCGTTCTACGGCGCTTAGCCGAAGAAGACACATCGTTTGCGCGTCTTGTTTTGTTCTTTTGCATCTTTATCGAATCGTGGCACCTGCATGGGTCCCGACAAAGGGACTCTGCGGCAGCCAGTACTTGTTCGCAGGACATGTTGCTGCTTTTAGATGCGAAGTATCTTAAGGCGGAGCTCAATCCGGTGGTGGTGGTGTGCGGCGTGACCACCGTTACTGCGCATGCGCCTACCCTCTCCACACACATCCTCTCCACTCCCCCTCTCCCCTCCCCCTCTCCACTTTCCCTTTCCACTCTTCCTCTGAAACGCGGGCTAGACATGCCGAAATTCTCTCCTGCGCAACGCCGCGATGAGCTCGAGCGCATGCGCGTCCCCTCCCCTTCTCCCTCCTCTCCTACGCTGCCCCCTCTCGCCCGCCTGTCGACCGCGTTCCCCGCTCGCCCTGTGAGAATTAACGGCCAGGCTAGATGGAAGATACGACGCGCGTAGCGTCCCTCTTCGCGTTCCACGACGCGAGGTCGGTAGCATGCCCAACGAACGCCAACGGAACGCGATCGTGCAAGTGCTCCGGCTTCGCATCGCCTCATGGTCCCCTTTAGCGGGAGATGGTGTAATTTTTTTCACCCGCCATGGTGGTATAGAGGTTGTGGTGCTCGACTGCTTATCCGAAGGTGTCGATATCGAATCCCAGCCGCGACGACCGCATTTCTGATGTAGGCTAAAATGCTTGAACCCGCGAACTAGTATTTAGGTGCAGGTTATAGAATCCTAGGTTGTCGAAATTTCCGGAGCCTCCCACCACGGCGTCCCTCATACTCATATCCTGGTTTTGGGACGTTAAACCCCAACAATTATATACGGCTGCTTTTTCTTCAAGGAAATACAAGACGCAAACCACCAAGAAAATTCTTCCCAGTTTACAGCTCCGACCCAGTGCGTCCAAGTACTTTGCGGTTTTGTTCCGTTAAAGGTCACGTACTCCGATGGCACGATGGCAACAAATGCCGCCGCTTTGTTACTGGAATGCCCATGGGCAAAAAGAGACGCGAGCTCCTTAAGAAAACCCGCCACTCGTGAAGTGAACTTCTTGCATCTGGTATAGACCCTTTCGCTGTTTACAAACAGAGCTGCTGGACGACTTCCGGTTTTGTGCGCCGGAGTAGCCGAGTCGCGTTGGCGAGGAACAAAAGCCTTAGCGAGTAACCGGCACATTTTCAACACTTTTCTCCCTGTGTCTGGCCAAATATTTTATATAAGTATATTCCTAAGCTGCACACACAACATTATAAGAGTTAGTCATTCACTTTCAGCGCCTTCTTTTTACCTGAAAGCGGAAAACGAGTCTTTCCTTACTCTGGCACAACTTCAAAAGCACGCTTTCTGCTTCGGCGTTAGAGAGTAATAATTGAAGTGACCGGAAGTTTCTTGGGTGCAACACCTGCTGCTGCTATCGCAATCTTGAAACCGACCGAAAAGGTGAATACCCGGCCCAGACGGCGTACGAACGCCTTGCGGCGTTCCAGAACAAAGCCATTGAAAGAACCATGCGAGCTTCGAACCATACGAACCAACTCTTTGTCTTGCTTTTTTATGGCGTAATGTATTGGCGTCAAGACCTATGAGTTAAAAAGAGAGAGAGAAAGAAATGCGATGCGGAATGGCAGGGGTGTTAACCAGAAAATAAATATCTGGTTTGCTACCCTGGACTGGGACCCTGGACGCACACAAACACACAAGCACGCACACACACACACACACACACACACACACACACACACACACACACACACACACACACACACACACACACACACACACACACACACACACACACACACACACACACACACACACACACACACACACACACACAGCAGTGTCAAAATCGTTCAACGAGGCGGGTCGCTCGCAGAAACTTCAACTGCGCATTCGTAGCTTTCTGGCGTGACGCTCGATCCTTTCGGCATCCAAGATTGAATTCTCGGAAAGCGGCTGGTCGTCGAGGCGTGCAAACACTGCTGACGACTGTCTCTGAGAGCTGTACTGAGGGCAGTCAAATAAAATATGTTCGATGGTTTTGTCATTGCCGCAATGGTCACCACATGCAGCACTGTCTGTCATTCCTATGCGGCAAGCAAAGACGTTCCTAAAAGACACCCCAAGCCACATGTGGCAGAGAACGGCCATCTCGGATCGGGGTAGGCCAGATGGAATAGTGAGTCGTAGGCACGGATCGAGGCGGTGAAGACTGGTGTGGAGAAAACCGGGCGTGTTCCACATAGACCTTGCGACATCTTGCGCGAGCGTATTAATCTTGGAATAGTGGAATAGGTTCCATCACGCCATTATCGTGAGCATTCTTAGCTGCATCGTCGGCATGCTCGTTACCGATGATGGCGCAGTGGCCTGGTAACCACTGAAAAGTTGCATCATGCCCTTTGTCTATGAAGTGATCGTAGAGTTGTTTTTTTTTTCAGCACCAATTGGCCTTGTGCCCCACGACGTAGAGCGGTTTGAAGACATTGCAGAGGTGGTTTCGAATCAGTAAAAATGCTGCATTTTAGTGGTGCTTCTCAATAAATCCTGCGGAGTGCGCTGCAGAGTGCCGCGAGCTCTGCGGCTGTGGATGTTGTCTTGTGTGACGATAAAGACTGGATGTTTTCGGCTCTTGCTGGGAAGGTGACAGCTCCTGCAGATCCTCCAAAGGTTCAGCTATATAACCTTGATCCTTCTCTCGAGCTACAGCTACCATCGCGAATTTCCCGCTCCGATGCGACGCTGTTATGCCGCCTTTGGTTGGGCGTTGCATTCACAAAGGCGTACTCGCTTCACATCGGTGTGGCAGACTCATCTACATGCGACTCCCGCGGAACCGAAGAGACGATCGAACGCGTCCTGTGCAGCTGCGCTCGCTATGACGCCCAGCGATGCCCGTTCCGGATGCTTTTGGACCAACTGGACTCCAGACCATTTTCTGTAGACAAGATTCTTGGACCTTGGACATGTGCTTCGAGAACACAGAAGACAACTAAAGCGCTACTGAAGTACCTGAAAGCAACAAATCTGAGCGACCACTTGTAGACTAGATGTGCTCTCCCAAGTGCGCTCTTGATTGTGTCCATCCCTATTCTATTCCTCTGTCGCTCTCTCGCCCCCTTATCCCTCTCCCCCAGTGCAGGGTAGCAGACCGGACGTGCGTCTGGTTAACCTCCCTGTCTCCCCTTGCTTTTCTCTCTCTCTCTCTGTCGAGCCATCCGTGTGAAGTTTAACATGGTTTGTGTATTTTTCGTGCCGCATGAGTTGAGCCAACTGCCTCAAAAATGGCGACGAGAGCTCCGCATTCTTGCCAATCCCTGGCACTGTCAAGCGTAGTTTTGGTCGGTCCATACACCAAGGGGCTGTCAGGATCCGTTCCGGAGTAAAAACAAAATTAAATAAAATAAACCTGACGACCAAAATTGTTGCACTAAGATGCACGATATGCTTACTTTATTCAATGTTTAGACATGTCAATGTCGAACACCGAAGTACCAAGCTGATGAAACCCTCAGTTCAAGTAGACCAAAAACAAGCAAATTCGGAAACCCGCGGCTGCTTTCCCCAATAAAACAATGCGTATCGCAGCGTCGCGCGTCGCCCAAAGGCGGCGCATGTGAAACAAAACCGCGTCTGCGCGTCTCGGTGCCGCTCGATCGCCGCGAGCGCCGTCGCTCAGTCACTCGCACGTGAAACAGGCTTTAACTTACGAAGATACCTCGCCCACAAGACGAAGCAACCATGCCGCTATGTTTTGAAACCTGCGCAAGGTTCCTGGGCCCTCAGATATGTTGCCAGCATATTTGGAAGTGAGTCGGTGTGCGTCTTCAACAATGATAATAGCGGTGTGCAAGAGTACGCACTAAGGAGCGAGGGATGCTATAGGAAACACAAATATGCTGGCATAGTGCAACGCTGAATTGGACCATCGGCTTCGCTTATGTGCATTCTGGAAAGGGACGTGTATAAAGATGACAAATTTAGCCAGGCACAATTCTTCTTGCTCTCACTCGTCTTATCAGCACGCAGTCACCGCGACTGGCCATTGCATTGTGCATCTGTTTGTGTTTCGTACGCTACAGGTACCGTATTCGCAATAACTTGCCTTTGGTAATTGCGTTTTCCCATTGGTCGGCCGGCTTCGCTAATGGTGTGTCCCGCATCGTTATTCGCTGAAATTTTCTATAACGAAATATTTTTAGCGAAAAAACGCCAGTCCTGCTCTGAAACCACAGCACAGTCACAGCGAAAGCTGGAAGAGCGGCGTTTTTAGAGCCCGTTGTAAGCTCTCTTGGGGCTACTAATAGAAGTACACTAGCAAGGTACCCATTATGCCATAAATAACAATATTTGTGAAGTTGAGAAGCACCTACTAAGCCATTATTCGTCATTCTGCGGAGAAGCGAGGCACCAGCTACACGTCTGTAAGGCATTATGTGCACTTTGTTGACGCGACGACTGATGACTATGAAGAATTAGGGCTCAGCCCTTTGTAATGGGTTGGAAGCTTTAAACGGCCATCAGTTATGCAATTTGCCTTGGGTGACGCCCGGTCGCTATTTCCCTCTCCCACCATGCTCTATAACATACGTTGACGTGGGAGAGAGAGGGGGGGGGGCGAAGAACTTTACTGAGACGCCGAGGAGATAGATCATGCGCTTATGGGCTTCCTTGGCCACCAATGCAAGTGCACCCGCGAGGAATCCACTACGCTATAAATCATTGTAATTTTTGAGAATTAGCGAAGCAGGCACTATGCCATTTTTCGTCATTCCACGGAGAGCCGTGGTACCTGCTAAACGCATGTAAGACATCATGCGCACTTTGTTGATGCTGTGCCTGATGACGATGAAAAATTATGGCGGAGCTCTTTGTAATGGGTTGGAAGCATTCAACAACCTACTCGTTGCGCAATTCGCATTGTGTGACGCCTGGTTACAGAATTCACGTTGTGCGACGCTTGGTGCTTATTTTACTCTTCTACCGCGCTATATTGCATATGCTAATGTGGTTCCTTCTCGACATGAAGCCTGTATAGGACCTTTTTGCAAACCAGTTTCAAGCACTGGCATGGCTCATAGGTTGAATACTGGGCTCCCACGCAGAGGGCCCAGGTTCGAACCTCGTTCCATGCTGGTTACGGACACCGGCGGCGGCGGCGGACAACTATGGTGCCAAAAACGGCCGCTGAAATGATCGCATAACAGTTTCGCTGTAAAAGGTTGTATAAATACGGGCCCAGTATTCTACTTTAATCAGTAGAAAAAGGAATATTAATCGCTGCAACACCATCAGCTACTGATGAGACTAGAAATAATATAAAAAAGAGTCGTCGAAGTCGAGCGGAAGAGCCCAAAAAAGCTGCATAGTTGCCTTGGCCGTCACCGTATGCGCATACAGATGCGCCTGCAAATATTACAACGTGATTTTGAACTCTCTAGAATGAGCAAAATTGGCCTAATTACAACAACATCTAGAATGAGTAGTTCAGATCTTTTATGCGTTGTGGGAATCAAACCTCATCATTGCAGCCTAATCTAAGTTCCTAAGCGCGCGCGATGATTACGTTACAGATTCCCACCATCTATTCATAGCAAAAACTTCATAATTGCTGTAATGAAGCACTATCAGGCTTTTATTAGTGGCTATCGTTTCTCGTTGTCGTAGTACCAGATTATTTTTAATCAGAGCTGAGATACTTTCAGCACTGCGAGGTTGGAGAGAAACAAGATGCAAGTATTAAATCATGGTGGCGCACTCTCATGCAATGGTCTTTCTGCAACAAATGACCCAAAGAGCGCCCATACCATTAGCAAAGCGAGCCGGCCAATGGAAAAGTGTACTTACGGAAGAAAAGAGCTATGAATTGTGCTCCACCAGCGTAACATCTGTATTTTAGTCAAAGGATGTCGCTATTATACAGCCAGGCTTGTCGATCGAGTCATGCGGAAACTGTGATGTTCAAGGCATGTGGTACAATGAATTCGATTGTTAGCTCTGTGTTTGGAAAGCCCCGTGGCACAGGTGTAAATGACGCTGAGCCGAGTGTGATAGGACTAGTACCTGACAGCGGCGGCTGCTGGCGTTGACCTCCACAAGTTGATTGTTTAAAGTCACGAGTTCGTCTAATGAACTGTTTTATTGAATTTTCTCTATTCCATTGTAAGAAGATAGCAAGTTGGGCGAGTTGGTACGTATTCATATTTGCTGTGTGCGTTTATTCTCTTTTTCTCTTCATTTTTCTGTGCGCTGATTTTCTTCAAATACGAATTCCCTATTCCACCTTCTTGAACTGGTGCTGATGATCTGATATGAGTTTTATGTTGCAGCTTCTAACAAGAAACAAGGCACATACGACACTGTGGAGGGAATATTAATGTGGATGAGCGTGGGTGAAGGCCAGTTAGTGATTCATGATTAGGAAAAGTAACCGCGAAAACACACGGCATAGAGAAAGATACAAGAAGCGGTAATAAGTGGTAATAACACGCCGCGTTCCTAAGTGAACGCCGCGGTGAAACGAGGTATAGAAAATTTCCGATGTGCAAGTTATCAAGCTTTAGAATTGCACTAGCGTTGGGCACACTGCATTCTGCAGTATTAAAAAAAATAATAAGCAGTTAGTAAATGTAGGTATTTACTGGTTTCGAACGCATTTTGCTGCCTTTGAGACATTTCTTTCCTAACCAGAAGGCAGTAAAGCTACTAAGCTTTGTCCCTGCTATCCAGGGAGGCTTTCTTAGTGTTTTTTACTAGGGAACTACCAAATAACATATTGTTACGGATGATATGGGTTTATTTACAATGAGGTCAATGAAGCGGCAGGCAAAAGACAAGGGACGATCTGATGATGCCGAGCACCAAATCCCTCGCGCCCGTTCTTCTTCTTCGTTCTTCTTTCGCGCTCTTCCAGCGCCGCGTTACATTTTCCTCGGGGCCAGACGAAGCTCACCGAGCAAGTCAGAGGGCTCGCTGAGTGCAGGGCTTCAGTCGTGCAACATGGACAAGTTGCGTCTTGCGTGAACGGCGGTTGCCAGCTGTCACTTTTGCGATGACGTAGGTGACGTCGCTCAAACCTTTAACGACGACGAATGGACCGGTGTACTTAGAAAGAAGCTTTTGGCAAAGTCCCTGCTTTCTTAGTGGTGTCCACAACCATACGAGATCACCTGTTGCAAAGGTGACTGGCAAATGTCTTGCGTCGTAACGGGCCTTAGCACGGGAATGGGACGAGAGAGTTCTGAGCCGGGCCAGTCGACGTGCTTCTTCAGCGCGACACAATGTCTGCGCGACACTTGCGTTTTCGTTGGTCGAGAAAGGAAGCACGGTTGTCGAGGAAACTTTGAGGATGGCGAGCGTAGAGCAGAAAGAAAGGTGTATAACCTGTTACTTCGTGTTTGGCGGTGTTAAAGGCATACGTTATGAAAGGTAGTACGGCATCCCAGTTCTTATGATCCGCGGAGACATACATTGAAAGCATGTTTATGATGGTACGATTGGTACGCTCAGTTAGCCCGTTGGTTTGCGGGTGGTAAGGCGTGGAATGCCGATACTGGCACCCACAGAGCCGTAGTAGTTCTTCGACAACGTCAGCGGTGAACTGCCGGCCACGATCACTTATTACCACACGGGGAGCTCCGTGACGCAGGATAATCGAATGCAGTAGGAACCAGGACACATCAGATGAGGTGGCTGAAGCAAGTGCCATCGTCTCAGTGTAACGTGTTAGATAATCCACGCAGACGATAATCCAGCGGCGTCCGGTGGAAGACTTCGGGAAAGGGCCGAGCAAATCTATGCCGACTTTTTCGAAAGGCGAATTCGGTGGCGTAACTTGTTGCAGTGTACCTGCAGGAAGAGCAGTCGGTTGCTTGTGGCGTTGGCATACATCACAACTGGCGACGTAGTGCTTCGTCGTCTTCCACAGTCGAGGCCAGTAGAACCGCTGTCGGATGCGATGAAGCGTCCGAGCAAATCCAAGGTGCCCAGACGTAATGTCGTCGTGCATTGCTCGGAACACCGCAAGGCGCAAGCGTTCTGGGACGACTAGAAGCAGTGGGGCACCATTGCTTGAGTAATTCTTGCGGTACAAAACACCGTCACGAATCACAAATTGCGTTGAGTGTCGAGATCTGTTGGTGGCATCAATAATTGGTCTCAGTGATGGGTCGCGCAGCTGCTCCTGACTGAAGATGTCCATACTCGGAAAGTCCAAGGAGACCGTCGCAAGGTAATTGTCGAAATCGTCGTCATCGGTGCTTGTAGTTGGAGACGGTAGACGAGATAAGCAATCGGCGTCGGCGTGGCATCGCCCACTCTTGTAGGCAACAGAAAAGTTATATTCCTGAAGCCGCAAAGACCAACGAGCCAACCGGCCCGCTGGGTCACGTAATCCGACAAGCCAACATAGGGAATGATGGTCGGTTACGATCTTGAAATGTCGGCCGTACAAATAAGGTCTGAACTTGTGTATGGCGAAAACAACTGCCTGGCACTCCAGTTCTGTTACAGAAGGTGCTTTCAGCCTTTGTCAGAGCACGACTTGCATACGCAACGACGTGTTGGCGTCCGTCATGAAACTGGACGAGGACGGCACCAACGCCCACGCCACTTGCATCGGTATGCAGTTCTGTGAGTGCCTCCGGGTCGAAATGATGCAGAAGGGGCCCAGAAGTGAGCAAAAACTTCAACTGTTCGAAAGCAGCCTCATGCTCAGCGGTCCACCGGTAGGGGGTGTCCTTTCGAAGCAAGTCTGTCAGTGGATGAGCTAGCTGGGCGAAGTTTTTAATAAACCGGCGAAAATAAGAACAAAGGCCCAGGAAAGCTACGAAGGTCCTTCACCAGTCTTTGGTGGCTTGAAGTTGCGGACTGCAGTGATCTTGTTGGGATCTGGTCGTATGCCGTCCTGGTCGACTAGATATCCAAGAACAACGGCTTGGCGCTCACCGAAGTGGCACTTCTTGGAGTTTAAAATAAGACCAGCTTGTTTGATACAACTGAGAACAACGCTGAGCCGCTGGTTATGCTCGTGGAAAGTCCTGCCGAAAATAATGACGTCATCGAGATAACACATACAAATCTCCCATTTGAGACCGCGAAGTATGGAGTCCATGAATCGCTCGAAGGTTGCCGGAGCGTTACATAAGCCAAACGGCATAACGTTAAACTCAAATAAGCCGTCGGGCGTAACGAAAGCAGTCTTTTCTCTGTCAGACGGATGCATTGGTATCTGCCAGTACCCAGACCTGAGGTCGACGGATGAAAAGTACGAGGCGGAGTGCAGGCAATCAACAGCATCGTCGATGCGTGGTAAAGGATACACGTCTTTCTTCGTGACGGCGTTAAGGCGGCGGTAGTCGACACAAAATCTCCATGAGTCGTCTTTCTTTTTGACGAGTATAACAGGAGCTGCCCAGGGGCTGCATGACTCCTGAATAACGCCCTTCTGCAGCATGTCGTTGACCTGTTCGGCGATCACTTTCCTTTCCGAAGGGGATACGCGGTAAGGCTTCTGGCGTATCGGTGTAGCATCTCCCGTGTTGATACGGTGGTGCATACGGGAGTTTGGCAGCGTAAACAATGATCGCTTTGCGCAAAATCAAAGACTGGCGCGTACCTGGCGAGTACCTCTTGGAGAACATCCAGCTCAGTAGAAGACAGCGACTTGTTTATCATGCGCCGCAAGTCGGCTGAGTAGTCAGGAGTTGGTGGACGGATGTCTCGGGACCCTTCAACCGTCCGGACGTTAATTGTGGTCATCTCCTCAAACGTTCCCAATTTGAATCCGGCTGGCAGACAGACAGACTCTGCAGAAGCGTTGACTGTCCACAAGAGAGCACGTCCGTCGATAACTTGAATAAACGACCGAGGGACCAGCACATTCTTCTTAAGGGCGTTGGTATGATCTGGTTCCACTAGGCCGCTGCAGGATCCCAACAGGACACGAGAAGAGCACACGGGAATAAACATGGCTGAATGACCAGGGATCAACGCATCTTCTGACAACGAAAGAACGTCGGCGGGTTGAGCCCGAAAATCGTCAATTACGGCAGTTGGCAACGTGCTTTGGAGAATAATTTCCCCAGTCCCACAGTCAAGTGTAGCGCCACATTCTCGCAGGAGGTCTATCCCTAAGATAACACTATGAGTTAGCTTGCGCCAATACAATGAATTCTGCTCTAAAACTTTGTCCTCCAATCGTTACTAAAGCCGAACAAACACCAACGGGGCGCAACATTTCTCCTCCAACTCCACGAAAAGTTTCATTGCGATCCCACACAAACATAACCTTATGTCCTAAAAAGTGATTTTTAAAATGAAGGCTCATCACCGAAATAGTCGCACCAGTATCTACAAGAGCTACAGTGTTTACACCGTCTATACAGACACGCACTTTGTTCTTCAACATCACAGCAGAAGGAGGAATTGGCGAATCGGACCGTCCCGCGACCGCACCTCCATCGGTCGCACCAGCTAGTTTCCCAGCTGGGGAGGAGAAGGCGACCGACGACGCGGGGACGGCGAACGGCGTGGTCGTCTCGAAGGCGGCGTAAGGCTTCGCTCGGATGCTGGGGACTCGTCACGCAATCTGTTAGGCCACTGCTGTCGTAGAGGGCTAACGATAGATGGAGATGTCGAGGTTTCGTGTACACGAGCCGGGTATGCCGAGAAACGTGGCGCTCGCGGCTGGCGGCGACAGAAGCGTGAGATATGCCCTCGGAGGCCGCACGTGTAGCATATTGGCACGTCACGGTTCAAATTAGTAGTAGCAGAGGCTCGCGGAGTTGGGTGGTACTCCGCAGGCGCACGTCGTGACGTCTCGTAGTAGTCTGCAGGAGGACGTTGTGGTGTCGGGGGATATTCCGCAGCAGCACGACGGGGTGGTGACATCCGGCGGCGACCGTGACTTGTCGGGAGCGATCGGAAGCTCGTGCTGGAGTGCGCCTCTTCAGATTGTGGTCGATACTCGATGCGACGCTCTCGCTTCCAGAAGGATGGTGGTTCGGGAAACTCGTCGAATGCGCATTGATAGCCAGCCGCTGCTCCCTGAAGCCGTGCTAGCTCTTCTTGAACTACTCGACGCACGATCAGAGGGAGGTCTTCGCAGGCGGCGACGTCCATACTTGCAACCGTAGGGACGTTGTCCAAGCGCCCGAACTTCGGCAAAATTCGTCGGGTCTTCAGCGCCTCGAATGCCCGACATTGCTGCCTAAACTCGGAAGGTGTGTGCAGGTTTTCCCGTGTAATTAAAAAGCTATAAACATCTTCAGCGATGCCCTTTAACAGATGTCCGACCTTGTCTTCGTCGGACATGTTCGTGTTCACAATGCCACAAAGCTTCAGTACTTCCTCAATGTACGTCGTACACGTTTCGCCGGGCAGTTGTGCTCTACGTGCGAGTGTCTGTTCAGCCTTCTTTTTCTTGGAACTTGTGTCCCCAAAGCAGGCCTTCAGTTCCTCAACAAAAGTCGGCCAAGTGGTCAGCACGTGTTCATGGTTCTCAAACCAAAGCAGGGCGGTCCCGGCGAGAAAGAATGCCACGTTCACGAGCTTCGCTGACGTACTCCATTCGTGATAGCGGCTCACTCTTTCGTAGTGCTTTAACCAATCGTCCACGTCTTCATCGGTCCTACCTGAGAATATGCGTGGCTCAGGTGCCCAGTAGCTAGGTTGTCTCGGTCGGTGGCTGCCTTGCTCCGTGACACCGGTTGGTGCGTGGGCGTTGCCGGCCGACGTGCCTTCGCGGGCGTCGGTCATGTCGGTGTGTTCCGGAGGTAGTCCAGCTAGGCGTCGGCTTCTTCGAAGGTCGTCTGCGACAGTGTTGTCCAGGGCGTCGGTTACCCCGCACCAGTCCACCAAAACTGTTACGGATGAATATGGGTTTTATTTACAATGAGGTCAATGAAGCGGCAGCAAAAGACAAGGGACGATCCGATGAATGCCGAGCACCAAATCCCTCGCGCCCGTTCTTCTTCTTCGTTCTTCTTTCGCGCTCTTCCAGCGCCGCGTTACAATATGTTGCCAGATGCTTCGCTGATGCCGTAGTGTATTAAAACATAACTGTGACAGTCTTATGCAAAATTTATACAAACTTTAGTTTTAATGATGTTGGAATAACAGTTTCGTGCTACGTGATGGCGTATATATATGCAAATAGTAAGGAACGAGATAGTGGGTAGGAAACATGGATTACTCTTCTAAATTGCATGGCTTCTAACCGGCACACGGTGTGCTGTCCCAAAGCAGGAGCATAGATGGCCTTCAAGGTGCTGTTACAGTAGATATCGGATACGTAGAAGCCTTCATATTCTGCGTGTGCATGTGTTCTCGTCTGTGGTCCGTTCATACATCTAGGTAACTACAATAATTAGGTGAAGTAATTAGCGGCTATTTATTAGTGTAGGAGGACAACGCCGTGCCATTTCGTTTTTTTATTTCATCTTAAATGTGCTTTTGCAATGGAATCAACTTGATAGGGCAATGCACGCGCAGAGAAAAACAAAATAGTAGAAAAGTCTAGTTGGGTAATTGTAGTTTACTAGTTTTAGTACGGCTATTAAGTTGCAATTGCGGTTGTTAATAACTTAATAACGGAATAACCATCCGAGTTAGTACTATTCACTTGCTCACCAGGTAGCGAATTTCACTAACCTGTATTTTACTACCTTGGCTTACTAAGAGTTCAGTGCTTTCTGTGGTTAGTATTCCTTTCCTTCATCCGGCTAGTATTTAGTTAGTGAATATGCTGACAGAGTGTACACTATCGCCGTTTTTCACGCTAGCGATCCTGTGGTTGCCACCATTTACAGTTATACGAACATTTGCCGCAGGGTATGTGTATCAAAGTTTACTTCCTTTACGATTAACGCTCGATGGTTTTGTTTATAGCAAACTAGCAGCCACTACCATTATATGGCCCGGCCACGCGGCCGTGCGTCATCGCAGTTCGGTTGCATGTTACGGCTGAAAAGAACTGCAGCGATCAACCATGCGGGCGCTTGAAAACTTTCTTAATCCACCGCTTCCGCCTGCGCCCGTTAAGCTGGGGGCGAGACGAAGTGTTTATTGCGCCTTCGGGGCCGGAAAGCTCCACTGCACATTGACCTAATGGAAAAGGTTAGCAGTGGCTGGAGAACGAGCCGTTTTCCTGACGCACATTATTTGAATGCCCAGGCGCGAAAATGCAGAGGTTTTTATCCAGTTTCATACAAAAACAGACGATGTATAATCAACAAACCGTGAACACTTGTTTTGAATATTATGCGCTGTAAAGGCTCTAGAAATAAGGGTGGAGTCTATGAAGACCTGGAAACGCGAGGCGGGTGCATAATAGTTAACGTTAATTAAACAAATGCGTGTGGAGAGAGAATGACTGTGAGACAAAGTAAAGAAGGAAGACTGTAGATAGAATACATACGCCGGCTTCAGCTAAAGGTGAATAGAAAAAAGTCACAGTTTCGCCGCGAGGGCGAAGCAAAACAATGC
The DNA here is from genome assembly GCF_013339695.2 of Rhipicephalus sanguineus. Lineage (NCBI taxonomy): Eukaryota > Metazoa > Arthropoda > Arachnida > Ixodida > Ixodidae > Rhipicephalus > Rhipicephalus sanguineus. The sequence goes on along the minus strand of NC_051179.1, from coordinate 169,861,096 downwards.
GATAGCAAGAAAAGCGGCCCATGATGGACGCGCTGCTACGCTGCATAAACATCTGTGCCCCGGCTGCAACTATACTCGCGGACAACTTTTCTTGGCAATGAAGCGAAGGCTACAGAGCCACAATGCACGTATCCTACAGCTAATGAATGCAGTCCCACAATTGCGTCCATATTTTCTGCGTGAGATATATAAAATACTCCTACATTTTCTACATGTAGCTTTTTGAGACGGAACGCAGCGCTCAGAAGAGACAGACAGACAGACAGACAACAAACTTTATTGGATCCTGAGGAGTTACTGACAGGACCCCCTAACGGGAGGCTGTTGTAACCGCTGGCCGCGCCCATGTAGAGGACAGAACGCCCTGACGCTCCGCCCTTTCCTGGGCCCTCTGGACAGCCTGGGCTTGTTTTCGGAGTGCCGGCCTTCTGATGGCCTCCTCCAGAGAAGGGTTTTAGGCAACGCGGGACATCGCTAGAGCATGTGCGCCATGGAACAAAAGGTTTCACTGCAGTCGGAGCAACCAGGGTCAACGTCCGAGTACATCTTACTGAGGACGCCCCGCGACGGGAAAAGACCCCGTCTGCAACATTCTCAGAGTAGCTGACTGGGCTCTGCTGAGCTTCGGGTGAAGAGGATAGACTCTCCTGCCAAGTTTGTAATGCTTAGTGACTTCATTAAATGTCAGAAGTGGATCATTCTGCTGAGTCCCTTCCTTCCCCTCCGGAGCCTCTAGACCGTCGCGGCGTGTGAGTTCTCGCGCACGATCGTGGGCCAGCTCGTTGAGGTTTGGGAAGCCCTCGTGAACGTTCTTCCCCATGTGTGCGGAGAACCAAGTGATAAAATGAGAGCCGGGACAAGCCCTCTTCTCTAGAATGGATGCCGCCTCTCGAGCGAGGTTGCCCGATTCGAAAGCTCAGATTGCCTCCCTCGAGTCGGTGTAAATGTAGGAACGCTCTGGGTCAGACAAGGCCAGCGCTACCGCGATTTGCTCCGCTATACCCAGGGTGGTCGCCCTTACCGAGGCGTAGGAGCGTAGCTCCCCCCGCCCGTCTAAAACCGACAACGCGAACATTCTCCCTTTCCCGTGCTGCGCTGCATCGACAAAGACGGCGGAGTCCATGTCATCTTTAACTCTCAAGATGGCTCGAGCACGGGCTTTACGCCTACCCTCGTTATACTGCGGATGCACGTTTCGCGGGAAGGGCCCCACCATGTAGGTCGCCCTCGTTTCCCGATTCAGTGTTGTCCGCCGTTCCTCCATGATCCTAGAAGCCACGCCAACCTCATCAAGGATTCTCCTGCCAGCCTTTGTCGACGATAGCCTAACCACCTGGGCAGTGACCCGCGCCTCTATTATCTCGTCTATGTTACTGTGCATCACGTGTTGATCTAGCCTGTCGGAGCTCGTGAAAATCGGCAAGCCTAGGACTTCCGTTTCTCTGTTTTAGTCCATATTAGAGCTGACGCCACATAGTTAATATGGCTCATGAGAAACGCGTGGTACATCCTATGAAGGTTGTCCTCACTTAACCCTTTCTTTCGGTTAGACACCCTCGCGATTAACCTTAGCATATTCTCTGTCTTGGCTGTAACGTGGGTAATTGTTTTGGCATTACAGCCCCTCGCTTCTATGAGCAGGCCTAGGATTTTGACTGAGTCGACTCTAAGGAATTTTCTGTCCACTCGCATGTAATGCCACGGAGAGCTGGTTTAAAGGTGTTAGACCTCTAACTCCTTGCCTTGCTGGTCTGTAAAGTAACAGCTCCGACTTACTCGGAGACAGCTGGAGACCCGTGTCCGCGAGGTAGGTCTCCGTCTCGTCCAAGGCCGCTTGTAAAGCTTGCTCGATTTCCGCTACGCAACCCTCTGGGCACCAAATCGTAATGTCATCCGCGTAAAGTGCGTGACCAATGCCCCGGAGGACACCCAGCCTGTCTGAAAGACCCTTCATGACTATGTTAAAGAGCAGCGGTGAGATAACTGAACCCTGGGGTGTACCCCCGGGTCCCAATTTGTATTCGCTCCACCGAATCTGCTCCGCTTGAATAGTAGCAGTTCTGTTCATGAGAAACGACCTGACAAAGGCCTGGAATTTGACTCCCAGGCCCATGCCCGCCATGGCCTGCAGTATGTATCGATGGAACACTGTGTCAAACGCCTTAGTGAGATTGAGGGCTAGAATCCCCCGCACGTCCCGAGTGCCGCTATCAAAGATTTGCTTCTTCAGCATTAGCATAACATCTTGCGTAGATAGCCCGTGCCGGAAACCCATCATAATATGGAGAAAGAGGCCCCTACGCTCTATAGTATACCCGGAAACCCTGTTCAAAATCGCGTGTTCTGCTACCTTGCGTATGCACGAAGTTAGCGATATCGGTCTCATGTCCGAATCAAGGGGTTTTCCAGGTTTTGAAATAAGTCTCACCGAGGCCGCTCTCCATTCGTCGGGCACCTCTCCTTCCTCTCATACCCTGTTGATCTCCTTAGTTAGTCTGTTAGAAAGCTTATCCGGCCCCGGAAGAAATCTGCTGTTTAAATTGTGCAGCACCACCCTTATCTCCGAATTGGTGAAGGGCGCGTCCAGATCCTCCACCGTCGCGCACTCGACCTGCGGATAATCCTCGTCCTGCGTCGGCCCTATGGGGAGGTATTTATCCGCGACCACATTCAAAAAAGATTGCTCAGTACCTCCCTCCTGCTTGTGCCTGTGGATGACTTTACTGAGTGTTTGCGTTTGATTACCCTTAGTCTGCGCGTCACCCAGGAGGTGCTTTAAGAGGTTCCACTTCCCTCCTCTGCGCATGGACCCGCCTACTGCCACGCATACCTTTTCCCATTGTAGCCTATTGAGCTCCACGCAATATCTCTCTATCTTTCTATTAAGCTCCGCAACCTTTTTTCTTAGCCTGCGGTTTAGCCGTTGTGCTTTCCACCTCGTCAGAATCGAGGATTTTGCCTCCAACAGGTGCGCTAGGTGCGGGTCCATCCGTGAGACTTCCGCTTTCGTTTGTACTACCTTAGTAGCCCTCTCTAAATCCTCCTTGAGCGAGGCGATAAACCTCGCTGAACAAGCAATATGTGTCCGTGCGCTCCTTCCTAATTGTCCTAAACTGGTCCCAGTCCGTGACTCGAAATACCCTTGTCGGTTTGGCGTCGACCTGTAAAGTTACCGCTGCTGTGAAGTGGTCACTGCCAAGCTTCTCCTGTTTATTGGCCCACGTGACGTTACCTACGTTCCTCACACATGCCAAGTCATACATATCACAAGCGAGATATATGTATTTCTTTTACGTTTCTACGTTGTGACTGCGTTTTTACGTGCGTGAAAAAGTCGCGCCTTTCACCCGTACCTTAGACGCTAAGCAGCGTTTGCGTCGAAATGCAACGCTAGTCACAACTTTCCACGGCATTACGAGACGCGCGCCAAACCGGACTACGCGTAGCAGTACATGTGCAGACGCTCCGCCCCGTAGCTTTTCCTTCATTGCCAAGAAAAGTTGTCCGCGAGTATACCGCGCGAACAAACAGCGGAAGGGCAAGGTTCTCCCTGCGCAAATGTTAAATGAAGCGAGCGAGCTGGCCGACTACATTTAAATAAGCCCGTTTAATGAGCCTTCATGTGCGCGCCTCCGTGCCTCCGTCGGAGGCACGCAGGCGCGCACATGAAGGCTCCCTACGCCCGTTGCGCTCCTCGCGCCATCTCGCTGGTAATGAAGAAACGCTTATAAGCGCCTGCCATCTTGAGTCCTGCCAGCGGTAAAGGGTGTGTATATAACGCTCGCCTTTAGCTATGTGAAGGATGTGCTCTTTGTGGCGTTATGGCTAGCGGCACGCGCTGCGGAGCGAGAGGTTGCTGGTTCGATTCCGCGCTTCGGAAGCATTTATCTGAATCATTTTTCTTTGGGACTTTCATATATACATACATACTTGTACAGTTAGGACAGGTAGTAAACGCGGAGCCGAACCATGAGAGTGAAATAATTAGAGGAAAGAGGATGGGATGGGGCCCATTAGGCAAGCATTATCAAATCATGAATGGTAGTCTAACACTATCCCTCAAGAGGAAGGTATATAACAGCTGCATCTTACCGGTACTTACCTACGGAGCAGACCTGGAGACTTACAAAGAGAGTTCAACTTAAATTGAGGATGACGCAGCGAGCGATGGAAAGGAAAATGATAGGTGTAACCTTAAGGGACAGGAAGAGAGCAGAGTGGGTCAGGGAACAAGGGGGGGTGGTGAAGGATATCATAGTTGAAATCAAGAAGAAGAAATGGATATGTACCGGGCACGTAGCACGTCGGCAGGATAACCGGTGGTCATTAAGGGTAACTGACTGGATTCCAAGAGATGGCAAACGCGTGAGGGGGAGACAGAAAATTAGGTGGGTAGATCAGATTAAGAAGTTTGTAGGTATAACGTGGCAGCAGAAGGCACAGGACCGGGTTGATTGGCGGAACATGGGAGAGGCTTTTTCCCTGCAGAGGGCGTAGACAGGCTGATGATTATGCTGATGAATTCTACATATGCGGTGCATGACGGCGGCGACGGGGACGGAAAAACCAGCCGAGACTGTCCTTATAATTGCTATCGCAATAAAAGAACTTCACCGACGATTACGATACTGCCTAATGCGAATTCTGAGCGCAGCTGTTTAGGTCTTTTCATTTTGCGATAAGTTGAGGCACGACTGTCTCGCTTACCGGGAGACCGCGAAAGGCAGCGCGTGGGCGCGTTCCACAAGAACTGCCGCACACAGGCCTCCGTTCATGCAGCGCTTTATTTCCATATATGGTATTGGGGGACGCCCTCGCCGCATACCTTAGTGATAACGTCATCGGCGACAGCACGACGGCGCGCACTAGTGTGGTGCCGCGGGTGGCCGCCGCGGAACCTGTCGTCTCGCCACTGTCGTTCCCTCCTCCTCGCACTCTGCTCGCTATCACCGCCTTTCATCCTCCGCTGCGCTCCGCGTTCGCTCTCTTTCGTCCTCGTTCGCTGTGGTAAGGCCGACGTCGCCCAACGCAGAAATGGGCGCCTAAGAGCCGCGCTCTGAAACTTGTTTATTATGGGCCTATTTGTGGCCGGAAAGCTAGATGCAAAATGTAAGAGACCACTGCAGCGTTCCACACGCAAAGTTTCCTTTCGACCAATGCACGTTTTCTTCTTTTCTCAAGCCTCACAGGTCAACCCACCTTCTCGTGCCCGTGCGAGAGGCATGCGTTGCGCTTTCACATGAAGCGCGAGCAGGCACGAGGCATTGCAGACGCTAACACAGCGGCTCGCTGCGCTCCGCGTTCCCTCTCTTTCGTCCTCTGTCGCTCTATCGGTTACGCCGACGACGGCGACGCCGCTCGACGCAGGAACGGGCGCCTAAGTTCTGCGCTCTAAAGCAGGGAATGGGAAAAGCACGTAGTCCCTTCACTGTCTTTATTGTGCACCGAAGGTGTAGTAGCGATTACATAAATTAGCTGAATTTCCAGCTGGCTAACAGGCTCAATTCGCACTTGCATTAATAGTGGGTTAGCTTGGTCTCGGATTGATGGCTCGACCCACTACGAGTGAATGGCCATAAATAGGGTTAAATGAGACAAAAAGAACGAAAAAATTCACAGTTTCGCCTCAAGGGCGAAGCAAGAAATGCAATAGCAAGAAAGTGGTTACTAAAATAAAACTTCATTTGGGTCTAGTTGGTACCTGGTCCTGAGGCTAAAATTAGAGCAAAAACGCATTTCTTTGTCCTTCTTACTTCTTCTTTACTTCTTTGTCCCTGCACTTATCTGAATATGATTTCATGTCTTCGCGTATCTAATACACTATCATCTTTCTTACAAGTTTTGGTTTAGAGCTATTGTTGTGTGCGCATGTGCAATAAGGTTGCCTTGGGCTTATATATGCATTGGAGTATGAAAGAATAAACTAGCTGTTAGCAGCGCTTGTGTCGTATGTTTCTTTTTTTCGTGGGTGACTTGTGCGTTTGCGCTGAAATTTTAGCCTCAGGTTTCTGGTCACGGTATGAGATATATACCGCGATTCTGGTTTGTGCGTTTGCGCTGAAATTTTAGCCTCATGATTCTGGTCACGGTATGAGATATATACCGTGATTCTAGTTTAGCCGCCTCGTTTCTTCTCTTCTTTGGCATAATCCTACAAGAGCCAAAGCGTTCCCACTAGCTCGCGCCACCCCGAGCCACGAGACGGGCTTCTTTTTCCCTGGCCGACTGGCCATGAGTGGCGCAGCACTACTACCCAGAAATGGAAAAGTAAAGCGTGGGTGGGCAGGGATACGACGGAAACGCAGCGCGGGCAACGATGGAGCATGGCCCGCGTCTCGCATAATTTTAATTTCGCCACATTTGGCGTCCCGTGCGTTTCAGCAAACGCCGCGTGCGTTTGCACTCTGCCGGTAGTATCCTGGCGTAATTGTCTAAGGCAACGCGCTGCGGAGCGGCGGGTCATAGGTTCGAATCCTCGGTCGCGGGCTTCGCAAATTTTTTTCTTCTGACTTATTTTTATTTGTGCCTTTTTTGTAAACATACATACGTATACATATCCACGACGTGACGGCGATGGCGACGGCGAAAATCCGCCGAGATTTTCCATATTGCCACCTGTTCACCAGGTACGGCGAGAACGAGCCCGGAATCCGCAAGAATGGAAGAAGATACTTCAGGATAGCGCGCGCTCTCGCTCGGGGCGTTTTAAATGCGAAGCATTTCTCAGCGAACTTTTGTGACTTTGAGCGTAACTATCTACCTAGCCACCTGCGACTTTGTGCTCTCCTGGCCGTTTCGTTAATTGGATGTATACCCGAAGTGACATGGGATAACAGGATCATATTACGAACGTAAATGACAGGTCATAAAATGAAAATCATGACATGCATGTCATGAACAGCATGATTTACATTCCACGGCCTTGGGACTCTTGCGGTCGTTCCGTTAATTTAATAAATACCATAATTGTTATGGTGTAACGAGAGCTCATGGCGAACATAATGACAGATCCTAACGCGCAAATCATGACACGCATGTCATGTGCAGCATAATTTACATGACATGATCTCGGGCCGCTTGCGGCCGTTTAGATGAATGGATATATACGAAAACTAGTATGACGAGACATTTCTATATGACGAACATAACTGACACGTGGTAAAATGAAAATTATGACACGCATGTCATGTAGGAGATGATTTACATGCCATGCTCATGGCGCACTCGCGGTCGTTTCGCTAGATTGATATACACCAAAATTTGTATTGCGCGATGTGACTGTGAAGAACATGAATAACAGGCGGTAACATGAAAACCATGACATACATGTCATGTATGTCATGATTTACATGCCACGCTCATGGTGCATTCGCGGCCGTTTCGCTAGCTTAATATACACCAAAATTGGTATTGCGCGACGCGACTGTATGAGAACCATAAATGCCAGGTGGGATCTTGAAAATCATGATATGCATATCATTTAGGGCATGATTTACATGCCACACTCATTTTCCGATCGCGTCCGTTTCGCTAGATTTATATACACCAAAATTTGTATTGCGCGACGCGACAGTATGACGAATATAAGTGACAGGTGGTAATATGAAAACCATGATATGCATGTCATGTATGGCATGATTTAAATGCCATAATCATGGTGCACTCGCGGCCATTTCGCTCGTTTGATATACACCAAAATTGGTATTGCGCGATGTGACTGCATGACGAACATAAATTACAGGTCCTAACATGCGAGTCATGTTATACATGTCATGTACGGTATGATTTACATGACACTGTCATGGTGCGCTTCCGGCCGTTTCGTTAACTGGATATATACCAAAACAGGTATGGCATGCCACGAGTGCGTGATGAACATAAGCGACAGGTCATGCATTGTACGTGCCAGAATATACGTCTCATTAGCATCGAATGTACCAGATTGTGGATTCATGCGTGCATGGCAAACATGCTATATATGGTGAACTAGATGGCATGGCATGAGTGATTTCATTTGGCTCAAAGTCAAACAAGGCGATATATGCAGCTCTTTGCTGGCTGCTTCGCATTACATCGATTCCCACAGTGCGGCGGCTCCGCGTTCGCTCGCTCTTCTGCTCAGGATTCGCTGGCGGCTGACGGGCTTGCTCGAGCTGTACGACGGCGCTCGCAGAAAACTCGCTGGCTCGTTGGCGGCACGGTGCTTGGCGGCGCCTCGGCGTGATGACTACGGCTGCCGCACTTGAGCTGTTGTGCTATGTGGTTTGAAATGCGTCTTTGATGATGTATGACATTACAGTGAAATTACTGATGTGCCATATCTTAGACTGTGTTTTTATTTCACCTTGCTCATATTTACCATGCGCGTGCGTATTCATCCTCTCTGTGACGTGTCGCTGACTGTATCGTTTGCGGTATCTACTGAGTAACAACAGCAACCGGTTTTCAGCAAACGGAAAAAGCCCCCCAGCCTTTATTCGCGCATGTTTTATACCCGGTACAGGAAAGGGCACACAAGTGGAGAGCATGCGCCGTAGAGGCCACTTGCAGGCACGCACCACTTCGGCTTATCTACCTGACACATCTTCGTCCCTTGGGAGGAAAACTAAATCACTTTATCGTTTTGACGAAAAATAGGTGCGTGGTCAACTTTCCTGTCTATAACGCCGGAGCGTCGTGCTCGGAACTGCATGAGCGACATCTACAGCTTGAAACGGGCCACATCGGAGCATGCGCAGTGTCACTGATGCACTCGCCATGTAATTTCCGTCCTTGCTATCGCCGCGGCCGCGACAACTGATTTCGCCGTCAGAAGCGCTGTCAACCGTATAGCGCCTAAAAAACAGAGAGAGTGCAATCACCGGATTGGCGTGTTTTATACTGCGCACATATTCTCGGTTCGCAGTATCATATCATACCGACAATGCGCCGGACAATGGATAAACTTATAAGTGGACGCAAATCTGCTGCTGCGACAATGTGACCGCTAACGGCAAATCAACACGCAGCATAGCTTTCATCGCGCGCTGACAACGGTTTGCTTCGCTTCGTTTCCTTTTTTTTTCTTTTTGTTTTTGTGATCAACTGTTGACAGCGCTTCCAACGGCCAAAGCAGTTGTTGCATTGCGGTGATAACCAACGATCGAAAATGCAAGGTAGGCGCATCAGTGGGGCTGTGCATGCTCAGAGGTGCCCCGTTTTCAACTGTAGATGTCGCTCGTGCAGTTCGGAGCACGACGCTCCGTCGTTATAGATGTGAGAGTTGACCACAAGTATACGGACCACGGGATCGCGTGGCAGAATGCATCGACGCGCCCTCTACCGACGCTGCGCCTGCTGTCGAGAGCACCACTGAAGCAGCGGTGCGCATGCGCGTCCCTACATATCAGATGGCCTCTCACGTCGCTCTGTCTCACGTCGTTATGGCGCTCGTAGACAAAACGTCAACTGGGTGTCGCTTTCGTTGCTCCATCTAATCTGCGCCGTAGTTTTACGAAGCGGCTGCGCCGGGGCCGGCTCAAGCACCGTGCGCGCGTCGCTTTTTACACCGGTCAATCAGCCGAACTAAGCATCGTAGAACCTAGTGAAGCCAAGCATACCTGTTTAAGTTTCTCAACCCAGCTCGTCTTTGCCGCTTTAAGCCATGTTAAGCTTAGATGTGCCTAGTTAAGCCAAAGTAGGTGTAGCCGAAACTGATTAAACCTAGTTGTGCATGGTATCTTGTAATAAAGCCAAGCATAAGTAAGTTCATTTAAGCAAATTTTAATAAAGCTTAGCCCAGCTTGCCGTTTTCATGTTCGGCCAAGTTGACGTTACATGAGAGCAGTTGAGTCCAGAAAAGTATAGCCAAATCTAATTAAACATAGTTTATCATGGTTTCACCCGATATCTCCAAGCATATTATGCATAAACAAGGCAAGCCTACTTGTTACCAATTAAGCCAAGTCGAATTCCCCATCAGCCCAATGAAGCCAAGCTCAGGAGGATTACCCATGACCGAGCTGAGACTAATTAGGGCAATAAAGCCTAATTAGCGTTAATAATGGCACTAATTAGGCTTATATCAAACCAAGCACACCCTAGATACTCGAGTTTCACGTAGCCTATTTCCTCAACGTTAATTAAACTAGTCAACCTAATTAAGCGGTGTCAAGACATGTAGGGATGAATCTGATTAGGCATAGTTGAGCATGGCACTTCCAAATTAAATCAGAGCGTAATTAGCTTTAAATAAGCAAATCAAATTAATCGTGTTCTTTTCAAGCAGTCGAAGCTGGTTTCCTGTGAGCCCCTTGCAGCCAAGCTCAGGAGCATTACCGCTGACCAAGGTGAAGCTAATAAAACTCAGTTAATCCTAAGTAGTGTTAATTAGGAAAAGGTTCAATTATGTTTCCCTGTGTTGTGTGAGATCGAACAAAGCTCACCCGCGATACTTTTTTTCATGTAGCATAATTACATTAAACAGGCATAACTGAGTTAGGCGAAGCCAAGGTGAGTATAGAAGAATGTGTTTAAGCATAGTTGAGCATGTTACTGCGTAATCAGCGAGAGCACACTAATACCCTAGTTACACGGGCAGGTTAAGCTCAGTTTCGACCAACCTCAGTTAACCGGAGCAAACCGCAGTTAGCGCTAACCGCAGTTGACACATGTTACACGATAAAAGCTGTTCTCGGTTCCAGTCGTCAAGCTAGTCATGTGATACTTAGCTCAACAAATAAAAGTAGAACGTTTGATCCGCTTTACACAAGTATTCTGGCAAGTAAAATGAATTTACTTCACAATAAATCCTTTTTGCTAATATCTGAGGTCACCGAGCATATACCCTCGTATGCCTCGACGATATTTGGCATAAGTTAGGGATGGATTTGCAACAATGGGCAAAGTCATATCGTGGTCGTTGCGAAAGCCAAGTCAATCTGTCAGTTTTTACGTTTCTACGCTTGGCCTGCGTGCTTTGTTTCGGTGGAGTGTTTCGCGTTTTTGTTCCAGTTAAGTGTCGCTTTTCCTCTATTGTGTGTGTGTTCTTTAATTATCTTCATTTCGTTTGTCACATTTATTTTAACATGAACTGTTCAACGTCGTTGAGCAAGACATGCGTGGTTTGTTTTGGTGGAGTGCTCCGCGTTTCTTTGATAGGTTTCCTGGAAGTGTAGCTTTTCTTCTATCGTTCAGTATTTTTTTTCGATTTCCTTGCGCTCACAGTGCGATGTCTTTGAGCAGTACTGATCCCTGCTGGGAACGAGGACCTCGACCAGCTCTTTGTTGTTTTGGCCACCCAGCAAACAGCCCTGCGCCAGAAGGATTTGCAAATACTTCGTCTGCAAGAAGAACTCGAGGCGCTTGACGACGATATCACGAACGAAGAAAGGCGGTGTCGCGTACTCGCGGCCACGGCTGCGAGGCTGTGCTTTTGTGAGCGTAATGTGTGGTCGTATCCGCGGGCGCAGTGTTGGTACGAGGAGACCCTCCCCCGCTTTCCGGACAGTGTCTTCAGGGAAAACTTCAGGGAAAACACGTTTCACTACATTGCTAGCGTGTGTGCGTCTATGGAACGGCAAGATACGAACATGCGAAAAGCAATACCACTGGCCAAGCGCGTCGCCATTGCACTGTATCGGTTGGCCACATCTGCCGAAGAGAGAACCGTGGCCAATCTATTTGGCGTCAGCCGTTCCTCCGTTAATATTATATTCAGGAATTTTGCAGTGTGGTTGTACGGCGCTTAGAACCGCGTTTTGTGTGGTTTCCAACGTCTCGAGGACTGGAGGAGCACTTACGTCAGTTCGTCGCTGTCGCGGGGTTCCCTCAAGGTTTTGGCGCACTGGATGGTTGCCACGTCGAAGTTTGCCCTCCAAAGGAGCATGCCACCGATTATTTCAACTATAAGGGGTGGTATAGCATTATCCTACTTGCCGTCGTTGACCACCACTATAAGTTCATGTACACGAATGTTGGTTCGCCAGGCCGCATTCACGATGCAGCTGTGTTCGAGCGGTCGCGTTTGCCAGCCGTCATGAGCAGCGATTTGTTCAAGATGCAAAGCAAGGTCATTGAAGGCGTGGCTGTTGGACCTGTTGTGCTGGCTGATCAGGCGTTCCCCTTGCAGCCTCACTTAATGAAGCCATTTCCTAGGCCAGGGCCTGTTGGATCGGTGTCGCAAGTCTTTAATTATAGGCTTTCAAGCGCAAGGCGCATGGTTGAAAACTCCTTCGGGCGCCTGAAAGCACACTTCAGAATTATGCACAAAGGCCTGGAATGCGACATTCACAATATTGCTACGTACCAGCGGCATCGCGGCCAAAGAGACGAAGAGAAGGACGAAACAGACAGACTGGCGCGTGCTGTTCGCGTCGGTTGTGCTGCTCGCCTAAGCTGAAAACAGTACAGGGATACGTATCCCTCTGAATTGGTGTTTTTCCGTAACATATTTGGTGGAGGTGTGCGATCCCCTACCTCGCCACGGAACTCCGCAGCGGACGTTGTCTCGAGGATTTCCCCCTAGCCTCCCAAGACTCGGCTACATCCCCGCCGCCCGCATTGCCTCCTGCCCTACCTGCCAACCCACCGGCCGCACCCACTTTCGTCACGCTTCCCGCCGTGAAAGAGCCTGGCGTCTTCTCGGGCCTCGAAGGTTCTAACGTCGACCAGTGGCTGCGCCTGTACGAACGCGTCAGCGCCAGTTACAGGTGGGGCCCCCTCTTATGCTCGCGAATGTCATATTTTACCTGGACGGAACCCCTCGTCTCTGGTTTGACACCCATGAGCATGAGATTACCAGCTGGGACAGCTTTAAGAAAAAGATTCGCGAACTTTTTGGCAACTCTCTTGGACGTCGCCTCGCCGCAAAGACTGAATTATCGACTCGCACGCAAAGCTCCACTGAGTCCTACCTCAGTTATATTCAACATGTCCTGGCCCTTTGCCGCAAAGCTGACGAAACCATGTCTGAGCAAGAACAAGTTGCGCACATACTCAAGGGTATCGCCGACGACGCGTTCAACTTGTTGTTGTGCACTAACGTGTCCTCTGTCGATGCGGTACTTCAACAATGTCGTCGCTTGGAACAGGCTAAAAGTAGGCGTGTCTCCCAACTGTTCCCGCGCCTTCCGAATACCGCAGTGACGTCTTCTTGCCTCGCTACATACCGGCAACCGGACGCCTGCGATAACTTGACCCGACTCGTTAGGCGTGAACTTGAAGCAGCCGCCCCTGTTACCGTGGCACCACCATCCTCTGACACACCTCCTTCCGTCCCTTTACCCCTTCTTCAAGCAGTAATCTGACAGGAAATTGCCAGCATGGGTGTCAGCTCTATTTCGACACCTCCCCGTACCGACTTCCCGCCGCACTTCACGCCCTCACGTCGACCCCCGTCTGGCTCGCCACCAGCGTTCCGTAATCCGTCCGAATGGAGAACACCTGATGACAAGCCCATATGCTTCTACTGTCACCGAATAGGACACATATCTCGTCATTGCCGAAGTCGCTGGGGTTCTCCTGCACAAAATTTCCCGCCTTCCTTCAATAATCGTCCCGCTCCTCGTTCTGCAACCAGCCCAGGCCACTTCGCCCCTCCGGCCCACTACACCCCTCCGGCCCACTTTGCCCCTCAGGCATACTCTTCCCATCAGGACCACTTTGCCCCCCACGATCCCCACTACTCCCGCTCTCCCTCACCTCACCGTCGCCAGTCCCGTTCCCCTCAGCCCCGACGACCACCTTCCCCCGCTCCCCCACGACGTTCGCCGACGGAAAACTAAGTGCTGCAGCCCCTGGAGGTGGCGCTGCATCAATCGGACCAAGCGAAAATCCTCTACTGACCATACCGACGAAACGGAACCTTATTGACGTACAAGTCGACGGAGTGCCTGTGACAGCTCTAGTCGACACTGGCGCTCAAGTTTCCGTTATGAACACGGATTTTAGACGCAAGCTCAAGAAAGTTCTCACACCTGCGACGACTCCATTTGTCCGTGTGGCCGACGGCGGAACAGCATCTGTCGTGGGAATGTGCTCCGCTTCTGTAAGCATTGCTGATCGCTACACAGTTGTCCTCTTCGCCGTCCTTGAACAATGTCCCCACGACGTCATCCTAGGCCACGACTTCTTGTCTGCGCATTCTGCCCTCATTGACTGCTCGGCCAGTGCGCTCCGTCTCCACTTGCCCATGATCGACCCTCCTGTGCCCCGGCCGAGTCGCCTCTGCACTGCCGGATACGCTCGCCTCGCACCCCAAACACTGACCTATGTCGAATTTGTCGCAACACCACCAGTTCCAGACGGCGACTATGTACTGACCCCTATCACCGATGTCCTGATAAGTCGTGGTATTACGCTACCACACACGGTTCTTTCTGTCACAGGGAACTCCACGTGCCTTCCCGTTGTCAATTTTAGTTTGACACCGCAAGTGCTCCCGCAAGGCATCTCTTTGGCATTACTTTCGACCTTAGAAGACAGCGCGGTGGCTGCTCTCACGGTGACCGCTCTGTCCGGTCCCCATGCCCAGCAACAATCTAATCCTTGTCCCGACAGCGCGATACGGTCGATGATTGCTTGCACCTTAACGCCGCAGCAGACTGGCGAGCTCCACCAGCTTCTGCTGTCCTACGTCGACGTTTTCGATCTCAGCGGCCGTCCATTGGGAAAAGCTACTGGTGTAACCCACCGCATCAACACAGCTGACCAGCCTCCTATTCATAGGCGCCCATATCGCGTGTCGGCGACTGAGCGTCAAATTATCCAAGCTGAAGTCGACAAAATGCTCGCCAAGAACATCATTGAGCCGTCCTGCAGTCCTTGGGCATCCCCTGTCGTGCTAGTGCGCAAAAAGGACGGCACATGGCGTTTCTGTGTCGATTATCGCCACCTAAACAGAATTACAAAAAAAGACGTCTACCCTCTGCCACGAATAGATGATGCCCTTGACTGCCTCTATGGTGCCCGCTATTTTTCTTCCATCGACCTCCGTTCCGGGTACTGGCAGATTGAGGTGGACGATATGGATCGTGAAAAGACGGCATTTATCACCCCCGATGGCCTATATCAATTCAAGGTCATGCCCTTTGGCCTATGTAACGCCCCAGCCACCTTTGAACGAATGATGGACTCTTTGCTCCGAGGATTTAAATGGTCCACCTGTTTGTGCTACCTGGACGATGTCGTTGTTTTTTCCCCAACATTTGAAACTCATATAGAACGCCTCTCAGCCGTCTTAGCCATCTTCCGTCGTGCTGGCCTGCAGCTGAACTCATCAAAATGTCATTTTGGCCGCGACCAAATTACAGTACTTGGCCATTTAGTAGACGCTAACGGAGTACAGCCAGACCCGGCGAAAATCAGCGCAGTCAAGAACTTTCCCGTTCCACGATCTGTGAAGGATGTCCGCAGCTTTCTCGGACTATGTTCGTATTTTCGACGCTTCGTGAAAAATTTTGCGGATATAGCGAGACCTCTTACGCAGCTCCTCAAGCAAGACGTCCCGTTTACATGGGGCTCAGAAGAGGCTTCTGCGTTCTCCAATCTCATCGCGCTCCTCACTACTCCTCCAATTTTGGCCCACTTTGACCCTGCTGCCCCTACTGAGATCCGCACGGATGCAAGTGGTCATGGCATCGGCGCCGTGCTTGCTCAACGCCAACGTGGCCACGACTGCGTTATTGCATACGCCAGCCGCCTCTTATCCGCCCCCGAACGCAATTATTCAATCACAGAGCGTGAGTGTTTGGCTCTCGTTTGGGCGGTCGCCAAGTTCAGGCCATACCTATACGGGCGCCCGTTTTCGGTCGTTACCGACCACCACGCGCTCTGCTGGCTGAACTCTCTTAAAGACCCCTCAGGGCGGCTTGGTCAATGGGCTTTGCGCCTCCAAGAGTTCTCCTACTCATTCGTGTACAAATCTGGCCGCATGCATCAGGATGCCGACTGCCTATCCCGGTACCCTGTCGACGATCCTGATGACACTGACGCCAACACGATCTGCTCCATATTCTCAGTGTCCAACTTGGTTCACATTAGGGAAGAACAGAAACGGGATCCCGTGCTCCTTGACCTCATCACCCGCACGGAATCTTTCCCAAACGACGGCTCTGTTCGCCACTTTGTGCTTCAAGAGGGCGTCCTCTACCATCGAAATTTCCGACCTGACGGACCTGACCTTCAAATTGTCGTGCCTAAGCATTTACGACGCAGTGTCCTCGCTGAACTTCACGATGCGCCGACAGCTGGACACCTCGGCGTCTCTCGCACATACGAGCGCGTACGCAGCCGTTTCTTTTGGCCAGGCCTTGCTCGCTCAGTACGCCGCTATGTCGCCACGTGCGAGTTATGTCAACGCCGCAAAACACCGTCGCTGCTACCCGCTGGCCGTCTTCAACCACTGGATATACCCACGGAACCCTTTTACCGCGTTGGATTAGACCTTCTTGGACCTTTTCCCGTCTCAACCATAGGAAACAAATGGATCGCAGTGGCTACAGATTACGCTACACGCTATGCGATCACGCGAGCTCTACCGACAAGTTGTGCAATGCAACCGACGTTGCTGACTTTCTGCTACGCGACGTTATCTTGGTTCACGGTGCCCCAAGACAACTGATCACAGACCGTGGCCGTCAATTCCTGTCTCAAGTTATCGCCGACATCTTACGTTCCTGTTCTACGCAGCACAAACTGACCACTGCATACCATCCTCAATCCAATGTGCTAACGGAACGCTTTAATCGCACGCTTACGGACATGCTCGCTATGTATGTGTCGCCGGACCACCGAGACTGGGATGTTGCCCTACCCTACGCAACTTTTGCGTACAATTCATCGCGTCACGACACGGCGGGCTTTTCCCCTTTTTATCTCCTGTACGGAAGAGAGCCGACTTTACCGCTGGACACGATCATTCCTACCTCCACCTCGTCCACCAGCGAGTATGCCCGAGACGCAATCGCGCGAGCCGACGAAGCCCGACAGCTCGCCCGCGCTCGGCTGACGGCGTCGCAAACCAAACAACGAGGCCGATACGATGCTACTCATCGAGACGCACATTTAGTTCCCGGTGCCCTTGTGCTACTCTGGTCCCCTCATCGTCGCGTCGGCCTATCCGAAAAACTTTTGTCTCGTTACACGGGACCTTACCGTGTACTGCGTCAGGTAACACCTGTTACCTATGAGATTGGCCCCATCTGTCCATCGCCATCTGTTCGGTCCAGCGATATTGTTCACGTTTCACGGATCAAGCCCTACAACACCGCTTCCGAAAACGACCTTTAAAGCTCCGGGACGGTGCTTCGGCCGCCGGGGGTAATGCTACGTACCAGCGGCATCGCGGCCAAGGAGACGAAGAGAAGGACGAAACAGACAGACTGGCGCGTGCTGTTCGCGTCGGTTGTGCTGCTCGCCTAAGCTGAAAACAATACAGGGATACGTATCCCTCTGAGTTGGTGTTTTTCCGTAACAATATCAATACTGTCATCCGTGCCTGTTGTGTCTTGCACAACATCTGTGAAGAACTCAGTGACCACTGCGATGCAACTTGGGTTGAAGCTGTGTGCAACGAGGACGTAAGGCATTCTCAACCATTGTGTGAAACTAGTCGTAGTGAGCCGCTAGGAGTGGATGTGAGGAATGCCCTTGCAAAGCACCTGGCTGCTAGCGGCACCACCTCAGCTGTGTGACCTGCTGCCCTCTTTAAGAGACCCCTCTAGGCAGTGACAATTTCATTTTCTTTCTTGTGTCCTGTAAAAAATTGGCCGCGTATCTGCGTGCTTCGCTGCAAATGCCGTCTAAAGACGATAGAAGAGGCGCTGCGTGAGATATGAACGCCATCTGGCAATACGTCGGGAAACGTGAATGCTGTGTTGCGGGCTGGTAGTCCCGGCGCAGCAGCAGGCGAAGACCGGCGGTGACCAACGCGACCGGCGGGGACGCCAGCCAGCCCGAGCACGCGGTTTGGCGCGAAGCGCCGAAGCAGAAGAAACGTCCGCACTGAACGAGTACTCTCCACACACTCTTTTATATTCACGTCGCCTGGGTAAAGCAGGAATGCCAGAGCGGTGCCCCATGGCATTCGTACAGTGCAATACTGAACCGAAACCGAAACACAACAATGAGCTCTTACAGAGGGCACGGAGGAAGCCAAGTTTCGGCGCAGTCGCATTTTCAACGCAGCTTCAAAAACTAGGGTCTCTAGAATTACGTATCTATGTATTTTCTATTAAAGGAACACACCACCTAATACCTACCTAGTGATGTTGCGCCTCAGATATGCGTAATGTTTGCTTTTTGATCAACAATGTACACAAGTATGAACCTAGTCAGCCGTTCACGATGGCTGGCCCTTGGGCAAGTGGTTCAACTTTGGCCGAGTGGCTGAATCGAGGGACGTGCCGACAAACAGAAAGACAGACAGAAAGACAGACCAAAATTTCTGCGTGTAAGTTCCCCAAGAAAGACTATCGTCTTTATTATTCATTTGACAGTTTGCAGTGTATGTTTACAAACGGTTGCTAGGAGCGTTACACTTGGCCGCAGTCGACCGTTGTAATCCACAGTATACATACATCAAGGAATACTTGAATCATATATAAATACTTTAGCAATAATATAAACAGTGATCAGAATAAAATTAACAGATCGGAATACAGAAGGTAGGTCATAAGGCAAAGAGCGGTACTAGATACACTGCTTAACATAAAGCAAGGCGGTCACGGCCAGTGTGTGCAATTGTCTTTGTGAACCGATAGTAGTGGAGTCAGGAACGCACTTGCAAAGCACCTTGCTGTTGGCGGCACAGCCGTAGCTGTGCGACTTCCACACTTTTCATAGACCCAGCCAGCTAGGCACGATAATTTTGTGCAGTTTATGTGTTCTGCAAAATTTTAATTTGCTTCTTGCAATAGAATATGGAGCGCTACGGAAAGTATCTGTAGAGATTTGTACAGTCTACAGACACTCCACTATGATTCGTGCCTCGAGGGGTTAATTTCATAATTTTTTATTTGTGTTCAAAAAGTTTTGCTCATTCAATTTGAGAGGTCAACCGTTCTAACGCAGTGTAAGTATACGAAAGATTTGAAACATAAGTACCTCAGCAATGAATTGCTACACACAATGGTATAACAAACAGGGGTGCCCAATGTACTAGTCGACATAAGCAGAAGAAATGGAACTGAGCCAGGCATGTAGTTCGTAAAGTGCTGGTCAGTTTGAGCAATAGAATGGATACCAAGGCCATAGCCGCGAGGCCACTGTGGTAAGCTGCACCAATCTACGTCTACATGTTTATAATAAGCAGAGGCGATGGGTCAGGTGGTGGTTCACTATTTACGCTACTATTCGTTTAAATGCTTGTTTGCGTCGTTTTAGCATCTCATGGTGATGTCATTTATGCAAAGCTCAATTTTGTTCACTCAATATTTATTGCGTCATTCAAAATAGGACTTCAGGACTGTTAATATATCTTTCTGAGTCTCATTTGACTCTTTCTGAAGTTGCACCATCTGTTGCTGCATAGCCACCCTTTGCTGGGCCAAGTTTGCGCAACGCTCTTCGGCCGGCTTCTGCAGTTCCAGGATCTCCTGCAGAGCTGTAGATGGCCTCTTGCGCTTCCTACTGGTGCCAGGGTTTTTGGGTGTTGAGCTGTCAGAGCTCCCGGCAGCAGGAGTGGCACCTTCATCCTGAAGGCTGGTTGTGCTCGAGTCCTCTACACTGGCAGCATCTTCATTAACCACTTCATTAAATTCTGCAAGCACATGGGCGCCTTCTGGTGTTTCATTAACATCTGGCACCTGTGTGTAAGAAGAAAAAGAAAACAAAGAAATGTGTTTATAAACCAGCGTGTACTGACACATATACCCAAGCAAGAGAAGCTTTCTTTCATAACACCTACTTTTGCCATGGAATGGTCAGCTTTGCTATACGTAGAGACGAGATTGTAGGTAAACACGGTTTCTTCATGTAAACTAGGGAGTTGTACATGAAGCGAATGTGTGAATTATGGGTGTTGTAGTTTACTGTAGACTTTATTGTGCTGAAAACGCGTGTTTCTCTGTCTCTGATTATGTGAAGATTCTTTAAATATGTAAGAAGATGCTCTCTTTTAGGGCACTCAAAAGAGAAAAGTGCTGCACTTCTAAAACAAAACAGGTATGGAGTACACGTCATACTAAGTAGATTCATTTGCTCCAAATACCAGAGGACAATTACATTCATTTCATTTATCACCACATGGCCATTATAAAAATGTAACGAAGCAATAACCTAAGAAACTTCAAACTTGCTGTAAGATATCTTGCCTACAGCTTTGTCTCATGAAATGCGAAAAGTGGTCATTGTCCTTGTGTCAACACGAATGGTATACAAATGATCACATGACATCAAACATGCTGTCTCATTCACTTGGTACATACGAAAACATGCATGTCTGGGTAGGAATGTGTGACTTAACATGGCTCATAGGTCACAATATCTATGACTCGACATGCTTGTTGTTGAAGTTGCGGTATGTGACACATGATAAAATGCTATCCTTTACACTACAAGTTAGGTCACATTCTTCAGAGCCACATACCTCCAAAGAGTGTGATTGCATTCTTGCATCAGCTGTCACGATTGTACACTGCATGACGTTCATGAAAGTATTATAGTCCACGGTAACATTTTGTGAGATTTTGTAGTGTGTTTGTTTTGATCTTTATAGTGCAAGTTTGATTAACATGTGTTGACATTATTACTACAATTTTCTGTAGCAACTCATTCCTGTAATGTACTTCGCCCTTTGAAACAGTTTAAATAAACGTGCTGCCGTGTTCAAGAATGTTGTTTGAAGGACCAGTTGTCACACATCACATTATGCACAATGTTGTGGCATAAGGGAACGACGGGAGGTCTGAAAAGGGAAGCATGCTGTCCCCAGAAAAGCGTCTTTGCAGGTATGGCTACATAATGCGCTATAATACACTAGTTCACTTCCATATGCAAATAAACTACTGGGACTATAGACTAAAGCATGAGGTGCAACAAGCCGTATTTGTTTTTGTCGGATTCAGTATATGCACCGAGAGAAAAGTATTCTCTTGTGTATCAAGGACAGAACAATGTAGCGATGCTTTGAGTGCCTTTCAGGTAACATAAGCAAGTGCTACATGGAGCACATGAACTGTGAAAATGGATTACATATATTCAATATGTCCATATAGAACAATTGGGCAACAGTTCATTGTACTCATTGCACTTTTCGTTTCCTAAAGGGGACATTTAGGTGCCCATTATAGGCACTAAAAAGCCACATTTGTAATGCCTTTAAAATGCACCCACTGCTCTTCCATCTGTGTTTGCGCTAACTGGCAAACACTATATATTTACTGCCACTGTGACCCATCTGCACTCATGTTTGTGCACATTCAATTGCACAATCATTCACTTATATATTGAGCTTTGAGAGTGCTAATGAATCTGCATGCCGACCTGCCCTATGCATAGAGATTTCATTATTGAAAATGGCAGTTACCTCCACACTCTCTTCCACGACGCTGCTGTCGTTGACTGGAAGGGTGCCCAAGAAAGAGTGCAACAGCCAATAATATGGCGACTCCACCCCTTTTGAGCCCCTTGTGGTGCCGCAACGTCTAATCTTCCTAAAAGAAACTTTCCTTTAGTGCATGAAATGCCACACAGCATGAAAATGCACCTGTAGCACAATCTTTTGTTTTTATTAGCGCCAGTATGCCCTACGGCATAAGTTAAATAAAATGAAAGAGTTCAGTTTTCCTGATAAAGGCCAGGAGCGGTCGATGCAACGGCCCGTGCATCCAGCGCGTTAAGTCGGGTGGTCGACCGGGCCGGTAGTCAAGGCCTCGTAGGTGGCGGGTGCGAGCCTTGTGAAGGCCCGGACAGGTCCCAAGTAGGTGATCGATCGTTGCCTCTGTGGCTGGAGCAACGCAGAAGGGGCATGTCGTTAGGGGAGGCTGTGCACCGGATGTTCATGCAGCCCGGATGGCAGGAGTCAACGCGGCGCCCACACGAATCCTCCTGAGCGCTACCTCCTCTCGGCGAGTTAAGCCGCCGGGAAGGTCCGATCCACGCGGAGGAATGAGTGCACGCGTGGAGCGCCGGAGGGTTTCTTTGTGCAGGAGTAAGCTGTCCTTTGGGGACAAACGAAGTAGAGGCAGCGGGTGTTGAACTTCCGCTGGATGGCAAGCGGCATCTGCGGCCATTTGAGCCAGTGTAGACCGACGGGTCCACAATACGCGGACAGGGCAGGCGCACGAGTAAATTATTCGGTGCACATAGGAAGCTATATCGAGGGAGCTGCTCACTTTTCGCAACTCTCGAACTGCCTGCGTGGAGTCCGTATAGACGAGCAGCCTATTGAGTGACAAGCAATCCACCTTGGGTATCATGAGTGTTAAGCCGTCCCGTATAGCTGCGAGCTCCGCCAACACTGATGGAAATGGTGCCTCTGTAACATAGGAGCATGTATGTTGCGTTTCAGGTAGCGTGGGGCATACGAGTCTGGTGTGCAAAACGCAGCTATCGATAGCTGCATCTGCGTATACCGCTAGTGAGTCGTCGATGATAGTGACGACGGCTTCCTGTTCCACTTGTCGGTTGGATTGTCGCAGGCGAGTCAGTGGTCGGTTGTCGCTGGCCTGTGCCTTGAGCCATGGTGGAATTTCTGGCAAGGGTGCAGCAGGCTGTGGCAGCGTTGAATTATAGTAGTGAGCTAGAGCCGCCGCCGAGGGAACAGCTTGACTTTTTAGTGGCGAGCCATTCGACGCTGGTGTACGATTTCGTCGATGGTATTGAGCTGCGCTTCCGCCTGGAGGGTCGCGATAGGTGTTATCCGAGGAAGGCATGTGATCGCCCTCATGGCATCTCGGTTGGCGGTTTCGAGCAAGTCCCAATCTCTCAATGTGAGGCGTTGAAACTGAGCTTGATAAACAAGGTGAGGTTGCAGGATCGACCGCACTAAAACACGGGCCATTCGAGAGCAAGCATCTCCGGTTTTTTGAGAAATACGTCGAATGAGATGGACGGTATTGTTGTGTTATTCCACTTAAGATAGAACGTGCGTTAGTCATGCTCTGACGTCACTCGTTGCTTGGCGTGTCGTACCTAAGATAAGATGCACGTCTAAGGGTTGGCTCTCTTACGTCACTGTTAGTTCTCTGTTAGCTTATAAGACCGCCACGTGTGCGCGTTGCATTCATTCCGTTGTATTGCAAGTTGCAATAAACATGTGCCCTGCCAAGTAGGCTCCCGTGTACAAAAGATACGACAGTGGCGACGAAGATGGGATGTTCTCGGGCGTCGGTATTCTAGGAGCGGAAGCGCCTGGGCGGATTACCACGACATGGCTTCCTTTGGGCGGTTTGAGCCGTTCACGGAGGAGGGAGACGAAGACTTCGACTCTTATGCGGAACGCTTTGAACATTATGTCCGAGCTACCCAGGTCAGTGAAGACTTGAAGGTGTCAGTATTTGTCACCGCCATTGGAAAACAGGCCTACCGCACGCTGAAAAATTTATTGGCCCCGACCAAGCCGGAAGAGAAAACGTATGCCGAACTGCTCGAGATACTGAAAGGCTACTATTCTCCGAAGCCTTTGGTGATAGCGGAAAGATTCCGGTTCAACCGTCGGTCGCAGCTGGAAAATGAGCCAGTGGCCGCGTTTGCATTGGAACTAAAAAGGCTGGCTGGATCCTGTGAGTTCGGGCAATTCTTGGATGACGCCTTACGGGATCGATTCGTGGCCGGACTGAGAGATGAAACGGCACAAGCAGAGCTGCTTAAGAAGAGTACCCTGACGTTTCAAACTGCCTACGACTTGGCGAAAAGTGGGGAACTTGCTCGCACAGAAACAAGAAAAATTGACCCAAAAGAACTCGGCGACGTGAACCTGGTACAGCAACACCCACAGCGGACCACTGGGACAAGAAAGGTCGCGAGCAAAAACGCGGAGCGGCATGCCGAGAGAACGGACTGTTCCCGGTGCGGAGCAACGCATGACGCCGCCACCTGCCCCTTTCGCAAATTTCGATGTCGCGCCAGCAAAAAGATGGGACACCTGGCAAGGGTCTGCAGAACAACGCCACGTTCGGTGCACTCTCTTGAAGAGAGCACTGGCTTAGAAGACTCCGGTGACTGGGACGATAAAAGTGGTGAGAACTATGCCTTGCTTAGTCATATTTTTTCATGTCGGAGTAGTTATGGTGGCTACGTTGTGAAAGTTAAGATAGCTGGCAGAATTGTCACTATGCAGGTTGATACCGGGGCATCTGTGTCTATTGTGCCGGAAAAAATGTACAGACGGTACTGGCCGGAGGTACCCCTGGAAAGATGTACTTTACTGTTAAAAACTTATGGGGGTTCGGCACTAAAAATTGCCGGAAAGTTGACGGTGCGTGTAGAGCACGATGGGCAAACCGCGACCTTGCCGTTAATTGTAGTTCGAACAGAAAAAAATTGTGACACTTTGTTGTTGGGCCGCAACTGGCTAGAGGCTCTGAAGCTGAATTGGTCTAGCGTGTGTAATATCAACTTTCGGAGATCAAACACAGTTGATAGATCAACCGCACTCATCAAAAAGTTTTTTTAATCCGTCACTAGGACTGATAGCTGACACGTCGGTCAAACTGGTGCTAAAAGACAACTGTACACCCGTTTTCTGCAAGCATCGCCCGGTGCCATTCGCACTCAGGGACGCAGTAGCATCAGAGTTACATTCACTAGTGGAATCTGGTGTGCTGGTTCCAGTAAAACACAGTGAATGGGCAACGCCTCTTGTAGTTGTCCCCAAGGCCAACAACAAAGTGCGAATATGCGGAGACTACAAAGTGACTTTGAACCGTTGTCTGAGAACTGATTATTACCCTCTCCCACCATTGGAAGGTACTTTTGTAGCGTTGCATGGATGCAAGTGTTTTACTGTCCTTGACCTGTCGACAGCGTACCAACAATTGCAGTTGCATCCCGAGTCGCAACCCTTGGTCACTGTGAACACTCACCTAGGGCTTTTTCAATACACACGTATGCCGTACGGTATAACAAGTGCTCCATCCATTTTCCAAGCGGTAATGGATGACATGCTGAAGGGTTTTGACAGAGTGTCATGTTATCTTGATGATGTGTTAATCGCGGGGGAAACAATGGAAGAATGTTATGATAGAGTGCAAGCTGTGCTGACAAGGTTCAAGGAACGGGGGGTATTAGCACTCAAAGATACGACAGGTATTAGCACTCTTTCGACGAGCAGAGCGAACCCATGCACTCGCGGAGCCAGATGCGTCCAGTTCGACTCCGAGCACACGGATATTGGATACCGTGCTGAGGGCTTGGCCATTTAGGCTCAAACAAATATGCGTCTGCAGAAGGCGACGGCGACCTCGTCTGTTGGTGATAGACATGAATGCCGTCTTCGTGGCCGATAGTGTGAGTCCTATGCGCGCACACCAGTCCGAGGCCTTGTCCAGAGCACTCTGGAGTGCATGCTGCTGGCGTTGCAGGTCTGGATGTAGTGTCCACACAGTCAAATCGTCCGCATACAGGAGGAAGAAGGCATCTGGAATGCTCGCTAGTTGCCACGCGAGGGGCAATAGGCAGCTAGCAAGCATTCCAGATGCCTTCAACCACCTTAATAAAATATACAACTATAGTGTTCAATATATTTATCAAAGCTAACAAAATGTGACACGGGCTGGCTCTGCATTAAGAAATCACAAGACCATGCTCGATTGCAACTGTCCACACTGCAGAAAGCGTGTAAACAATGGCAGGCATTGCAACATACTAGCAGATTAGGCGTTTTCAGAATGTACACAATTACTACTGCAATTTAGCTCAGTGGGGCGGGAACTTCTTGCATACACTGACGACTACTGCAAAGTATCTCTTGCTCTGGTAGGTGAACAGGGGGTGGAATAAAATACATGACACAAGAACACGGGCAAAAGTCGGAATACGCGCTCTGTGTGTGTGCGTGCGCTTATGTGCTCCTTTGCTTGTCTGTTTAAGCAGCCAAGGACACGGTTCACGACAATCGTACGGACTCGGTGGCGCGCCGTTCAGCAGCACTCGGACAGGTATACGTGAAATCAAGACCGGCAGCTTTTATACTGTCGGCTGTGGCACCGAGAAATAGTGGGAACATCACAGCGTAGCATGGCGAGAACGCACACGCTCGGTTTCTAAACAAGGCAGACGCGTTTCTTTCCCTACCCAATTTATACGGGAGAAACGCTTTCACGTAAGGTTGGGCTTATGTGTGCTGTTGAGCAGCAACAGCACGAACGAGTTTATGCGCCTTATCAGCAAACACGCTACCGCTACACAAATCACAACGTGATTAGTGAAAAAGTTTTCGTACTTATCGGTAGTGCTTGTTCAGGTTCTCCATTTTTTGGCGCACCTGTTTTGGTGTGATGTGTGTCTCACCTGCAGGCAGGCGAGCATTCAAATCACGCGTTATTTCTTGGTAAATACGCGCATTACGCGTGTTTGACCGCAGCGCGACAAGGTTATCTTCCCAAAGGCGTATCAACAGTTCTGTTGTAGAGACAGACCAGTTGACGCGCCTTTGGGAACACGTTTCAGCCTCCGCTAATAGAGCCATGCCGCCTTCGACCGCCGTCGTGGGTGCCGCCATTTTGTCAGTTACATGCCCCAACTGAGGCGGCCAACCTCAGTTCGGAGCAACCATGATTAAGAGGGTAACTGCAGTTACGCTCGCCGTCTAACTGTAAGTAACTATGGTTTGTGGGAACTGAGCCTCGTTGTAACTGAGGTTAGCGTGCCCGTGTAACTAGGGTATTAGGTGTTATAAGGTCATCTTTGAATGTCTGGCTGTCGCATTTATACGAGCTCGACATTAGAGACTTCCTTCGCTATTCAAAACTCTCCGCAGTGATACACTGGCCATGAAAACAAAGGAAGCTTGCGAAGAAAGCCACATATACTTTGCAGCAACATTGGTCTCTTGAGATCGCTAAGACTATCAGGTTAGTTTGATTTTTTTTATCTTTAGATCATTTGCACAGTCGCCCCTCAGGATATATATAAAGTTCATTGGGTCGCTGTTTGTTAATTGGTTTAGGATAGAAATGAAACCGCATTGAACCAACTTTTTTATTTTCCACCTTGGAAAAATGAAATAATGTTGCCCCTACTGAAGCGGCAACTGAATTTCCGAACACCCTATGGTATTAAGGCGTGCACAACAGTTCGCGTTTAAGATGTAAGCGTTTTCGTCGTTGTCTGGACGACAACGACGAAATGGCGCGTCAGCAGCTCCGCGCTTCAGAACCAAGCGCGAAAGAATATCCCGACAAAAGTGAGCGCGTCTCTGGTCGTTTATGGCCGAACGACGATGAAATGAAAGTCGTGGGATGGCAAACACCTGACGTCTTGCCACACGTTGTTTAAATAAGATGTCATCTTTCCGTTGGCTGCGATGACGGCTTGGACGCGTCGTGGCATCGACTCATACAGCGTCACCACCACCTCAGGGGAATGACGAAGGCGCTCCCACTCCTCGCTCACTGAGTGCCACAGTGCGTCGGACGTTGTGCTGGAGATCCGTCGCGCAGACAGGCGGCTCTTCAAGATGCCCCACACATTTCCTATTGGGTTGAGGTCGGCGCCGACAGGGGGCCAAGGCAGAGTGCGCACGGCGAGGTTCTCGAGGACAGCGGCCACATTGCGAGCTGTGTGTATGGGACTGCGGTCATGCTGCAGCAGGTAGCAGCCATGCTCGAATGGTCCATCCAGAGCATAAGGCACCAGCACTTCCTGGAGCAATCTGCAGTACGCTGCTGCAGTGAATGACCCATCAATGGGAACAAGTGGACCAAGTCCTTCCTTGCTCAAGGCTCCCCAAGCGCTGACGGCGCACCGACCGCTGGACAGAACATTGTGGCAGTAATGCGGAACGTATCTGGGGAAACTTGATTTAAAAAAGTCAGCTCGCGGTCGGAGCAGGGTGCACGTAAACTAATCATAATATAATACCTGGAGTTTTACAAGCCAAAACGATTAAAAAATTTTGAGGCACGCCGTAGTGGCGGGCATCAGAAATGTTCATCATCTGGTGTTCATTAACGTGCACTAACATCGCACAGTACCGGCTCTCTAGTATTTCGCCTCCATTGAAATGCAACCGCCGCAGCGAGGATCGAACCTTGACTTTTGGGTGAGCAGCCGAGCACCCTGTAGATAGTTAAGGTGTAGCGCGAAATTTTTGACAAGTAACGTAGTGAAGCTTAACGACCTGCGTTATATTTTGCAGAAATCATGCTTCAATGGGAGAAAGATATAACTGTTTCATTGGAATGAGACAAGCACTAACATTTGTACTATAAGTGTTGTCCTTCACGCGAATGTTTCATAGAAAGTGTGCTGAGTTGACAAATGACATCGTTGAAGTAAGCGTGTATTTGTTGTCTGCGAATAATTCAAAACTGAACTGCAGGCAATTCTCACCTGCATTACATGGGGCGCCAAACACGACGCTGCTGGTCCCAACGTGTTGAGAAGGTGGCTTCATCAGTGAAAATCACTTCGTGCCATTCGTCCTCCGTCCAGTCTTCTACAGCACGAGCGAATTCGAGCCTCAGCTGCCTCTGACGTTCCGTCAAGTGAGGCTTCTGAGCAGCCACACAGCCCTGTAGCCCCCCTTGCCGCAGTCGCCGCTTGATTGTGCTGGGGGAGACGTCAAGCTGAAGTTCACGGCGGATTTCGTTGGCGTCAAGGAAAGGGTCGACGACTGCACACGCAACGATGAGCGAATCCGTTAGGCTATCGGTTTCTCGGGGACATCCACTGCACTGTTCGCCATCAAGAGCAGCCCCACGGTCGCGGTAGGCCTTGATTATTCTGTGAACTGCTGTCCTGGACCTGTTCATCAAGCCACAGATTGCTCGCTGCGAGCACCCCTGAAGAGAGAGTTCCGCAATGCGTCTTCTTTCTTCCAAGGGTATGTATGGCACCATTACTGATGAAGCACTACTACTGACGCCACTTTCACAGTCTACTACTTCAAAGCTGTAATACAGACGAAATTAAGAGCTATTTGCAGCGCGTGTCAATGTAAGTTATCGTCTGCGCTCATCGCTGCCAGTGATCACGAAGATAGGGCGTCGGGCTAAGCGCGCGAAAAAAGACCACACAGTTCAATAAAGGAATTGTTACGTCATTGTTATGAGTGAAGTGCGCGAGTGTGGTGCGTCCGATGGTTGGAGCAGCAAAAACGACGAGGACGACGTACAACGTGCTACTTGCGCGAGCGCGCCGAACATCGAAGCATGGAAAAAAACTGAAAAATAGGGAATCGTCGAGAGCCACTGCGCCGAAAATGGAGGAAGAAGAGCTGTGCTGGCGGTTGGAGTAACGTGGCTAGGGTGCGGAATTCGAGCTTGTCGGGCGCTTGTACCCGGGCTCTGAAGGCGTCCACCTAGCCGGCGCAGGCCTTCACGTGGACCTAGCGACCATTCTACCGGCGTGGCTTTTGCTGAGGCCCCGGCTTGGCGTGGTTGTGGTTCTCGGGCGGGAGACGGCACCGCCGATGACGGCATCCACCGGGAGCGGAAGTGAGTCGTCGGGCTGAGGGCCCGAGCTTGGAGACTTCCACCACCGCGTCCTCCTACTTGACTGTTGGTGTGTCCAACCCGTTGGTGAGCCGTACCGCTCTGTTTCCACATCAGGACTCTCCTGACGACGTTAGCGTGTGGACTTGCACGATTTGAGGCTTATGATAAGATTCCCTTGTTTAAGGAGAACTCTATGTAGTTGTGGTCAGGCTGACGCTTGCTAGTTTACCTTTTGTTCATTCTAGTGTTGCCCTTTCATTTATTTTTTTTGTGTGAAAACATATTTTTGTTTGTCTGAAAATCAAACGCTCACCTCCGTCTCTTATTCGAGAATAGTATTGCACAACGCATTCTAGTTGCTTTATTAAACGAACCTGTCACAGTCATATGCGGCTGAAGGCTTCAAAATATACCTCTAACTTGTGGCTGGGAAACACCGTCGTTCATGGGTGAAATTATCAGGCGGAACAATGTCAGACCTAAAGCGCAATCAATATACGCGCTGGCGCCCAACGGACAGCTTTTTTTCGATGGAAGCTGTCGCAAAAGGTGCACGCGCACTCAGGATTTAGTTGCCGTCTCCTGATGGCGAATTATTTGCTATATTTTTCATTTCGGTAACCTAACCAAATGCATATTTTCAGACAAAAAAGGAGTACAGTATACTGACGGATCGAAACAGGACACTTTAGGGCTAAGTATCCAAGATACCTTCATTTCCACCGTCTTCAGTTCGGGTGATATCGGTTTAAATTCAACTCGAACTGGTAGATCTGAGCAAAATATCATCCTGAAGGACCACATTCATTGCGACGTGACGAGGTTATCTCAAGCAGTAGCGAATACCAGTCATTATACTAGAACATTTGGTGTCTTCTTTGAATCTGGTGAGCACGGTACAGTTTTGCAGCCTGTTTGTGCTGTGTAAATTTACGTGATTAATTTATATGAAACACCTTCCCTGCCGAGAGTGCCGAGAATGCGGCAAAGAAGTTTAAGTACCATGCTGAGTTAGGCGTAATTAGAGAAATTATGTCACATGACACGAGTGTCGCGGGTGAGCTTCGTTCGATCTCACACAACACAGGGAAACGTAATTGAACCTTTTCCTAATTAACACTGCTTAGGATTAACTGAGTTTTATTAGCTTCAGCTTGGTCAGCGGTAATGCTCCTGAGCTTGGCTGCAAGGGGCTCACAGGAAACCAGCTTCGACTGCTTGAAAAGAACACGATTAATTTGATTTGCTTAATTAAAGCTAATTACGCTCTGATTTAATTTGGAAGTGCCATGCTCAACTATTCATCCCTACAGGCCTTGACACCGCTTAATTAAAATGATTAGTTTAAATAACGTTGAGGAAATAGGCCGTGAAACTCGAGTATCTAGGGTGTGCTTGGTTTGATATAAGCCTAATTAGTGTCATAATTAACGCTAATTAGGCTTTAATGATCCTAATTAGTCTCAGCTTGGTCAAGAGTAATCCTCCTGAGCTTGGCTTCATTGGGCTGATGGTGAAGTGGACTTGGCTTAATTGGTAACAAGTAGGCTTACTACAAGTATGCTTACTATGCTTGGCTATATCGAGTGAAACTATGCTAAACTATGCTTAATTAGATTTGGCTATACTTTCCTCGACTCAACTGCGCTCATGTAAGGTCAACTTGGCCTAACATGAAAACGGCAAGCTGGGCTAAGCTTAATTAAAATTTGCTTAAATGAACTTACTTATCCTTGGCTTTATTACAAGATACCATGCACAACTAGGTTTAATCAGTTTCGGCTACACCTACTTTGGTTTAACTAGGCACATCTAAGCTTAACATGGCTTAAAGCGACAAAGACGAGCTGGGTTGAGAAACTTCATCATGTATGCTTGGCTTCAATAGGTTCTACGATGCTTAGTTAGGCTGATTGACCGGTGTAAAAAAATCACAGCATATCCACGTTGGGAATGATGATGAGTGGGCGAAGCTGCGGAGGTTCATCGGTAAGCCGTGAATCTTCCGTGAATTCTGCCCAGTACATCATCACCGACGTGAGATCGGGCGCGTTTATACTAAAGGTTCAATGAGTTATGACGACTTGCAGCTCACTTTAATTTTACATGTACGCTGTGAATTTTCATTGTTTACAAAACCATTTCTTTAGAAAACATCTGGCGTCTTTCGTTAAGCAGCTGGCGTCTTTTCGTTTTGCTTTAGAAACATCTGGTGTTCTTTCGTTTTGCTTTTACAAAACATCTGGCGTGTTTCGTTGGTTTATTTCATCAATCAACGGCGTTTTGAACAAATTTTTTATTGTTTAATCACGCACAGGAGAACTCTCACCAGGCACTACCTTGGAGGTAAACAATGGCTGCTAATGGGAATGAGAGACAGAAGAAGTCGGCTCTTAGCTAACACTTACACTTCTACTTCTACTAACGTTTTCTACTGGAACATGCCAATGGCTGCTAATGGGGAATGAGAGACAGAAGAATTCGGCTTTTAGTTAACGCGCACGCTGCGAATTTTTTATGGTTCAACAACGCACAGGAAAAATCTCCCACCGGCACCACCTTGGAGGTCAAAGCGTAAGAATGGTTACGCACTACGACTACTACTACGACTACGAGGGACGAACGGGTGCCGCCTTAAGGAGCTTCGCCCTTAAAAGCGACGCGCGCACGGCGCTTGAGCCGGCCCCGCCGCAGCCGCTTCGTAAAACTACGGCGCCGATTAGATGGAGCAACGAAAGCGACACCCAGTTGACGTTTTGTCTACGAGCGCCATAACCACGTCAGACAGAGCGACATGAGAGGCCATCTGATATGTAGGGACGCGCATGCGCACAGCTGCTTCACTGGTGCTCTCGATAGCAGGCGCAGCGTCGGTAGATGGCGCGTCGATGCATTCTGCCACGCGATCCCATGGTCCGTATACTTTTGCACGCGCCTGTACACTCAAAACAACGCACTTCAGAGGGTTTTGTGTTCACGGAACATGCTCGAAGTTGTCATATGTCAACCGCCGTGGTTGCCATCTTTCGCGCTCTGATCTTCTTGGTTCTCGCGTTGATGGCGCAGCGTCAGGTGCGCGTGCGTCGTTTGGCTGGACCTGGACAGGGTATCCGTCCTCGTGGAAGTAATCGGGGATGTCGTCAACACTAGCGCAATGCTGAAAGGTTCCTGAAAGGTTCCGTAGCCCTGAGGTGTTGTCGGTTGCTGCGCAAGACACTGCCGTCTTCGGTGGCGACCTGGGTTGATAAGCCGCATTAAGAATCCTTGCTTTCGGTGACCACGAGCCTCCTCGTACACTGACATCTTGTCCTCTCTGTAGCGGTGCAAGACTCCGTCTTGGGGGTCGGTACTGTTCATGTTTCTTTACTACCTGTCTTGGAGCTTCGTTGAAGTCTGGAAGAGTTGTCCGAAGTCGCCTGCCTTGAAGCAACTCTCCAGGCGACTGACCGCCTTGTAGTGGACTGGTCCTGTAAGCGAGCAATCCAAGCCACAAATCATCTTTAATCTTTGACGTCTTTTTTAAAATGCGTTTGACGATTTGAGCACCTGTTTCTGCGAGACCATTCGAGCGAGGAAACCCCGGGCTGGACGTAATGTGTTTATAGTCGTACTTTGTTGCAAACAATGCAAACTCGATGGCTTGCAAACTGCGGACCATTATCCGTGCACACCTCAATAGGTATTCCGTACCGTGCAAAGACTGCACTAAGCTTTGTGACAACTGTGGCCGGTTTTGTGTCCTGTAGAACCTCCACCTTTGGAAAGCTGGATAACGCATCAAAACGCACAGGTATAATTTTCCGGCGCACTGAAAAATAACGACACCTACTCGATACCATGCATGTTCCGGCACTGGGTGGTTTTTGAGCTGACAAACTGAACATCTTCTGATGAGAGCTTCAATGTCCGCATTCAGACCCGGCCAGAACAGTAACTTACGCGCTCGAGATTCGCATTTATTTATCCCTAAGTGGCCTTCGTGAATTCTTCGAAGTAACTCGGGGTGCATGCTTGAGGTTATCACCGTTTTGCATCCCTTAAACACTACACCACTCACGACAACCAATTCACTTTCGAATGGTTTTAGTGTTCCACAGACTGGCCTGTTGCTTTCCAAGCAATGAATGTTGACTCAAGTAGTATTCTTTGCTAGTTTCTTGTGACAACCACTTCAAGGTTGCTTCGCTGACAAGTGATGAAAGAAAACTTACCGCGGGAGCTTCTACGTCATCATCGGTGTTTTCTTCTTGGTTTTCCACGGACGCTCGAGACAGCATGTCGGCGACCACCAAGTATTTTCCTGGAACAAATTGGAGCTTATAGTGGTATTTAAGTAAGCGAAGAATAAATCGCTCCAATCTGGGCGGCATTTCTCCGATCGGCTTCTCAGAATTTGCTATTAAGGGTCGGTGGTCGCTCTGGAGGATAATGTTACGTCCGTACACAAAATGGTGAAACTTCCCGCACCAGAACACAACAGCCATAGCTTCTTTTTCTATCTGGGAGTATATTCGTTGCGCTTCCGTTAAGACGCGTGACGCATGCGCAATTGGCTCATTATCAGCAATCATCATAACGTTGCCACAGAGTGGAGCCTACTCCATTTTGCGAAGTATCTGATGTTATCTTCGTAATCCTTTTAGGATCAAAAATCGCCAGCACCGGACCTTTGCTCAAACTGTCACAAATCATTATCCATTCTTTAGCGTGGTTTTCCGTCCACTCCAAGATACTATCCTTTTTTATCAAGTCGAGAAGCAGTTTCGTTCGGTCTGTGATTGATGGTAGGAACTTCGCCAATTGGTTTACGACACGGAGCGTGCGCTGCACTGCTTCCTTATCCTTCGGTGGTGGTATACTTAGCAGAGAGCTGACCAAGGTAGGATTTGGGCGTATGCCGTCTGCTGCCATAACGTCACCAAGAAAAAAAATCGCACCATCTCCCCGTAAAGGCAACGCTGAGTAGTATGCGAAGCAGCCATGAGTCGACTTAGATAACTGTAAATGTTCTATTATGTTCATCACTGTTCATGGTCCTTTCATGTGAGGTTCCCCTGATGTTGTTACCCGTCATATATGACTTTAAGCTCAGGGGAATGTTTCCCCTTGAGTAAAACGGCCTTGTGGCCCATAAAGCATAAAGTTAATGGCTCTTGCTGCAAAGCTTGTAGCTTGAAGTTTGAGAATGCGATGTCAACGCGCCCGTTTCGCTTCGGCTTCGCGAGCCCGCCGCTCAGGATCAGCTGGGACACTGACTACGCCGTCGCGACGCCGGGGGGGACAGGCCTCGTTCACAAGCTGCTTCGCATCTATGGACTGAGGGTCTATAGATGCGCACCTTGCTTCGCACCTTGCATGATTTAGGGCGTAGTGGGTACATTGCATGAATGACGATAATTTCTGACGCAGTGCGTAACTTGCATGATTTATACTAGAGCACGCGCTGCAGTGGAGCGAGCTCTCTACTGCACGTCCATATGTCAGGCAAACATTCCTTACTGACACCATGCGCGAGCTCTCCTCTTGTGCCAACACTTCGCTCTCACTTCGTCCTCTTCTTTCTTCCATACATCTAGTGGCACCTTTCTCTCAGGTAAACATTCCTTTCTGCACACCATGCGGGAGCTCTCCTCTCGTGCCAATACTTCGTTCTCTTTCTTCCATACATCTAGTGGCGCGCGGGGCACTGGTTACGCCGGTGTGGCAGGCCTGGTTCATAAGCTGCTTCGCATCTAAAATCTTGCTCTTGCCAATGATGCATTTGTCTTCATTAAACGTTAGGCCAGCTTTCTGTGCTGCTTCTTGTAGGCAGAGAATGGCACGAGGTTGGCTTGTGATCCTGTGTCAACCTTGAGCTCTAGTGTCATGCTCGCAACTTGTGCTGTGACCACCCAGTCACAGTCACACGCTCTTCAAACGCTGTTGACTCCGACGTCCAAGATAGCAAATTCCGAATCGCTATCCTCGGTGCTCCTTACTTCCCGGACTTGCCTGCCCCCCTTGCAATGGGCAGCGAAATGATTCTGCCCTTGGCACTTCCTGCATGTTTTGCCAAATGCAGGGCACCTTCGCCGACCGTGTGTGCGTCCACACCTGCGACACTTTAATGGCGCAGGCTGTTCATCGCACTGCCGCTGCTCCCGTCGTTTGACAGCATCAATCTGTCTCTGTTTTCGTGACCAAATCTCGTTTTGCGCGGCAGACATTTCCGCAGCCTTGCAGACTTCTTCCGCTTTGGCCAAGGTTAACTTACTATCTTGCAGCAGCTCTTGTCTGACTTTGTCATCATTTGTTCCAAATACTATTTGGTTACGAATGAACGATTCTGCCATAGTGCCAAAGTTGCAGGACTGAGACATCTTTCTGAGCTCTCTGACAAACTCTTCGACTGGCTCACCTCGAGCTTGGATGCGTTTCCGAAAGATGAAGCGCTAGTGCACTTCATTCAGGCGTTCTGCACAGTAAACGTCAAACTTGGCGATGACAGTTGCGTAAGTTTCTTGGCTCTCGACGTCCCCGAAGG
Source organism: Rhipicephalus sanguineus (assembly GCF_013339695.2). NCBI lineage: Eukaryota > Metazoa > Arthropoda > Arachnida > Ixodida > Ixodidae > Rhipicephalus > Rhipicephalus sanguineus. The sequence continues at coordinate 169,824,994 of NC_051179.1, read as the reverse complement.
TGACATTGTTGTAAACTTCTAGGGCGTCGTCGCCTGCCAGAGTTGGCAATAAGGCACTCTTCGTGGCGTCCTGTCTAACCTTTTTATCTGGCTCAGAGGCAGCCAAGAGAAGTTCGAACTTTTGTTTGAAAGGGTCCCACTGCTTACTGATTTCGCTGGTGAAGTGCAGCGGCTCCGGTGGCTTCACAAGGTACATGCTTCCGCGTTACCGTGCACAAGCACTGTGGTAGTGGCTTCACGTTCTGACACCATGTATCGTTTGTGGTATCTACTGAGTAACAGCAACCGGTTTTCAGCAAACGGAAAAAGCCCCCCAGCCTTTATTCGCACATGTTTTATATCCGGTACAGAAAAGGGCACACAAGTGGCGAGCATGCGCCGTAGAGGCCACTTGCAGGCACGCACCACTTCGGCTTATCTACCTGATACACTGACTATTTGCGATATTTTTGTGCTTTGCATGTGTGAAACTATTTGTATGCCATATTTTAGAAGTGTGTTTTTGTTCACCTTGTACGTATTTGCAATGTGCGTGCGTCTTCACCCTCGCTGTCACGTGACTAAATATTTGCAATATTTTTGTGCTTCGCAGGATGCAACCGTGGTCCACAACGAGCAGAATGCTGTGTGCGCAGGCGCGTACAATGCCTATCATCTATCTGTTTCGTTGGAGCAGCTTCACAAAAATGACTATACGAGATATAACAACGCGGCTGGAACTGTGTTGGACATTTTGCAGTGAATTCAATGAAAGAAAGCTGGAACATCATATGTATAGAGAAAAATAAAACTTTTCATTGTCTCACTTTTGTCTTTCGTTGTCGCATTGACTGCGATAGCAGTGGCACGCGCATGACTAAATATTTCTTCGCGTGTTTTCTGTGCCATTTGTTGCTCCCCGCGGAAAGAAACATGCGAAAAAAGTATTAAGCCTTGCGGAGAGTAACTGTAGAAAGTCATCTCTTGGGATAAAAAGTTCATCCTAATGGAGTATGTGAGTGCACCGACCGTTCGTCAAGCGAGGTGCAACTGCGAGGATTAACGGTTGCCCGGTAAGGTGTAAATGTGAGGACCAAATGTTAATCTGTTGAGGTGATCTGGGGGGGCCAACATTTGGCCGGTAAGGTGTAAATGTGAGGACTAAATGTTAGTCCATCGAGATGATTTGTGAGGACTAGCTGTTAGACCCGGTGCTGTTGGTCGTTAAAGTGATTGATGTTTGTGGCAGCCCCATTAGTCCCCAAAATGACGAACCGCACGCCTTTTAACACACTTTTGCCTTATAGTGTACTTGCGAGCAGACGAACATGTTCTTTGTGGATGACGTGACCAGACTCGAATGTTGACGTCATGACAAACGCTGGTTTGTCGATAGTTTGTCGATAGTAGTACTGTCGATAGTTTGTTTACAGTATCGATAGTTTAAAAAATAACTACCGATGCTATCGATAGGCACTTTACCGATAGTTCTGCATCACAAGCTGCGACTCGTCCAAAGCGCATTGCCGTGGCCGGCAGTGAGCTCGGTTATATGTCGCACATCTGATGTGTACCGGCATGGGCTGGCGAGGGGCTTTAGCTCTGTGAAACTCTGTGTAAACTAGTCGCCATTACCGTCGGCTTCCCCGTCGCTCGCTCGCAAGGAGCTCACCGGTGGCACCGCGTTCGCTCGGGTACTGCCACTCGCTCGAGGAACTTAGTGAAAATTGGTCGCCATTACCGTCGGCCTCCCGGTCACTCGCTCGCAAGCAGCTCGGGGCCGTTCGTGGCGGCGGCCCCCGCGGTCGCTCGCTCTGCTACTCGAGGTTCGCTGGCGGCTAACGGGCTTGCTCGAGCTGTACGACGCCGCTCGCAGAAAACTGGTTGGCGGCACGGTGTTTGGCGGCACCTCGGCGTGATGGCTGCGGCTGCCGCACTTGAACTGTTGTGGTATGTGGCTTGAAATGCGTCTTTGGTGATGTATGACATCACGGTGAAATTATTTGCAGGCGAAATTTTAAACGTATGTTTTTATTTCACCCTGCACGCATTTGCCATGGCGTGCGTGTTCGTCCTCTCTGTCCCGTAAGACTATTTGCAATTTTCTTGCGCTTTGCGGGATGCAGCCGCTGTCCACAACGTGCAGAATGCTGTGTGCGCTGGCGCATGGAATACCAGTCATCTATCGTTCCCGTTAGAGCAGCTTCACAAAAAAGAACTGTACGAGATATGGCAACGCGGCTGGACCTGTACTGCTCATTTCACAGTGAATTCAATAAGAAAGCAGAGACTTCATATGAAAAAAAAAAGTAAAACGTTTCATTGTCTCAGTTTTGTCTTTCGTTGTCGCATTGGCTGCGAGAACAATGATACACGCATGGCTAAATACTTTTTTTCGCGTGTTCTTTTCCACCCCATTTGTTGCTCACCGCTAAAAAAACACACGAAAAAGGTATTATTCCTTTCGGTGAGTAACTGTAGAAAATTATCCCTGGGGATTAACGGATCATTTGCACTGGGGATTAAGGTTCATCCGAATGGAGTATTTGAGTGGACCGACCGTTCGTCCGGCGAGGTGCAACTGTGGGGACTAACGGTTACCCGGTAAGGTGTATATGTAAGGACCAAATGTTAGTCCATTGAGGTGATCTGTGGGGAATAGCAGGTAGCAGCATGGGGATTACCTGTTATACCCGGTGCCGTTAGTCCTTATATGGTTTAGTGGTTATGAGAGCCCCATTAGTCACCAGAGGGATGAACCACACACCCGTTTAACACCCTTTTGCCTTAGAGTGGCCGGCGCGTGATTCCCTCCGCTCCCCTGGCAGCTGCGACAGCGTGCGGGAAAGTGAATATCACGGCCCAAGTATGTTCTGAATAAAGCATGATGTGACATCATCTACTCCCTCCTTCTCTCATCGACACTACCTCCTTCGTATCACGTCCTCGCTTGTGATGTCACACCCTAGTCTCATCCTCTGTGCTAGTTTCTGATGTGCCAAACCACGAGGCAACTGATGGGCGCAGCAGGGCTCTTCGTGTGAGTGTTCAAACGCTGACATGCCATAGCGGGAGCTATGTCGGAAGATTGCGCAACTATACTGAAGCCAGGAAAAGAAGCGCCAATACGTTACCGTGTCCCCGCAGGGTCGAACGTCCTAGCCGTCGCGCTGGCCTGTTTCATTGCACGTTCCTGCTGAATGAAGTACAGCACTCGCGACGGCAACCTCAATCTATTATACTTGCATGCTACAAAAATAACGAGAAAGGTATGCACCTTTATTTTTGACCGAGGATAATCAGCTCGAGTGTGTTTTACGTTCAAGAATCACAAAAATTGGGGGACCCTTAAGCTTCGCCGTTAAGAGTTGAACGCAATAGCGAAAACCGGTCCCTAGTGCGCACTTCAACAACTAAGTGCATACTTATTAATGTGTGTTGTTACACGCACACGCACAGGCACACAGACACACACAGGTGTATGCGCTATGTATCTATAGTAATAATACAGGTTTTCGATCTAAAGCACATCCTTGTGCTAGAGTCCAGACATATTTCTCACAATGCCTCACAGATGGCAACACGCCTAATGTTTGTTGTTTGCTTGATAAACGCCTCCTCTAAAAAGAAGGCGTTGGCTTGATATGTTTTCCGCTAGATGGACATAGTTGTCCATTTTTAGAGCTGTTTGAAAGTTCGTGTGTGTTTTTAGCGGCGATGGCTGCACTATCCCGGCTTTTTTCGAAGCATGGCGTCGCGCAAAAAACGTAGTCTGACGGCCTCACCAATGCGCCTACAAATCGCCGAATGGGCTCGTTTTCGTCGTGACACCTGTCGAACAAAATGCGTTAAGGAGACTCCTTTCACTATATCGCATTTATGTAGTGTTTTTTCCCGAAGCAGCCGCAAGTAACATCGTGACTTTGCGGTAGAACACCTGCTTGCCACGCAAACAGCCCGGGTTCGACCCTCAATGGGACCCGAAGATTTTTATTGTTTATTTTATTTGCACGTTTCTCGATTTTGCGGTCACGGACGATTTTTCGCTCACAAGCTACGTAGCGACGCCGACACCGACGGCGGCATTTCTGCGAAACGAGCTCTCTAACGCTATCGCGTTAATATTGTCACGTGGTCGTGACGTCGACGAAGACAGCAGTCGGCCTTTGCAGGGTGAAACTGTTTATTTGGCCGAACTTGTGGCCGGAAAGTGAGAACTAGAACTACAGCAATACACGCTGTACAATGATAGCGGCGAACAGGGCGTCGTCCGTCGATCAACTGACAAGCGTTCAAGCGCGTCGGCTTTTATACAGGCGCTATCGAACTTTCCAGCAATATCGCTGGTGGCGGCGTTATCTCTAGACAAAACTGGAACATTCGCGTGCGGGGCGCAATCTTAACAAACAGATCTACTACAATCGCGACGCTTCTAGAACACTACTTCGCGGACAGCGTCGAGCGTTGATAACCGTCCCTGCCGGTCAAACCCGAATACATCAAAACAAGAGAAGAAGTGGGCGTGGCATTGCCCCCCTCTGAAAAAGCATCGTCCCGATGCTTATGAAAGAACATAGAAGAGAAAAAAAACAAAACAAGTGCATACACAAATAAATTACAATAACGAAGGAAAAAAATAGAGTCCCCAGGGTCGCTAACGTGCAAAAACGGCTTAAGGCGCACGACATGGACGACTTCAGGTCGCGCACGGCGCCGCTGAGAGTTCGTAATGCCATCAGGGGCAACCTCATAGTCGAGTGCGCCGAGGCGTCGAAGTACCCTGTACGGTCCGAAGTATCGTCGAAGAAGCTCTCACTAAGTCCTCGTCGGCGTATTGGCGTCCATACCCATACACGGTCACCGGGTTGGTATTCCATGTGGCGTCGTCGAAGGTTGTAGCGGCGGCTGTCAGTCGTCTGCTGGTTCTTTATCCGTAGGCGGGGCGAGCTGTCTTGCTTCTTCGGCGCGCTGTGGGTAGGTGGTCACGTCGATGTTTTCCTCGTCGGTCACGTTTGGTAGCATGGCGTCGAGCGTCGTTGCCGGGCTCCGTCCGTAGACCAACTTGTATGGCGTCATCTGCGTCGTTCCTGTACGGCCGTGTTGTACGCGAAGGTCACGTACGGAAGGATGGCGTCCCACGTCTTGTGTTCGACGTCGACGTACATGGCCAGCATGGTGCGATGGTCTTATTTAGACGCTCGGTGAGGCCGTTGGTCTGCGGTGGTACACGGTGGTGCGGCGATGGCTTGTGTGGCTGTATTCCAAGATCGCCTGAGTTAGGTCAGCCGTTGAACGCCGTACCTCTGTCGGTGATGAGAACCTCTGGCGCGCCGTGTCGAAGGGCGATGCTCTCAACGAAGAACTTGGCCTACAGCGGCACTGCCTTTGGGCAGGGCTTTGTTCGGCGTAGCGGGTGAGGTAGTCGGTAGCCACGACGATCCATTTATTTCCGCAAGTCGACGTTGGGAACGGCCCCAGGAGGTCCATCCCCGACAGAGGGACGGCGTTCACGGCTGACCTATCTCAGGCGATCTTGGAATACAGCCACACAAGCCATCGCCGCACCACCGCGTACCACCCACAGACCAACGGCCTCACCGAGCGTCTAAATAAGACCATCGCCGACCATGCTGGCCATGTACGTCGACGTCGAACACAAGACGTGGGACGCCATCCTTCCGTACGGACCTTCGCGTACAACACGGCCGTACAGGAAACGACGCAGATGGACGCCATACAAGTGGTCTACGGACGGAGCCCGGCAACGACGCTCGACGCCATGCTACCAAACGTGACCGACGAGGTCACGTTTGGTCACGTCTTCGGCGGCTTCTGCAGTTCCAGGATCTCTGCAGAGCTGTAGATGGCCCTCTTGCGCTTCCTACTGGTGCCAGGGTCTTTGGGTGTTGAGCTGTCAGAGCTCCCGGCAGCAGGAGTGGCACCTTCATCCTGAAGGCTGGTTGTGCTCGAGTCCTCTACACTGGCAGCATCTCATTAACCACTTCATTAAATTCTGCAAGCACATGGGGCCTTCTGGGTGTTTCATTAACATCTGGCACCTGTGTGTAAGAAGAAAAAGAAAACAAAGAAATGTGCTTATAAACCAACGTGTACTGACACATATACCCAAGCAAGAGAAGCTTTCTTTCCATAACACCTACTTTTGCCATGGAATGGTCAGCTTTGCTATACGTAGAGACGAGATTGTAGGTAAACACGGTTTCTTCATTGTAAACTAGGGAGTTGTACATGAAGCGAATGTGTGAATTATGGGTGTTGTTGTTTACTGTAGACTTTATTGTGCTGAAAACGCGTGTTCTCTGTCTCTGATTATGTGAAGATTCTTTAAATATGTAAGAAGATGCTCTCTTTTAGGGCACTGAAAAGAGAAAAGTGCTGCACTTGTAAAACAAAACAGGTATGGAGTACATGTCATACTAAATAGATTCATTTGCTCCAAATACCAGAGGACAATTACATTCATTTCATTTATCACCACATGGCATTATAAAAATGTAACGAAGCCCTAACCTAAGAAACTTCAAACTTGCTGTAAGATATCTTGCCTACCGCTTTGTCTCATGAAATGCGAAAAGTGGTCATTGTCCTTGTGTCAACACGAATGGTATACAAATGATCACATGACATCAAACATGCTGTCTCATTCACTTGGTACATACGAAAACATGCATGTCTGGGTAGGAATGTGTGACTTAACATGGCTCATAGGTCACAATATCTATGACTCGACATGCTTGTTGTTGAATTGCGGTATGTGACACATGATAAAATGCTATCCTTTACACTACAAGTTAGGTCACATTCTTCAGAGCCACATACCTCCAAAGAGTGTGATTGCATTCCTGCATCAGCTGTCACGGATTGTACACTGCATGACGTTCATGAAAGTATTATAGTCCATGGTAACATTTTGTGAGATTTTGTAGTGTGTTTGTTTTGATCTTTATAGTGCAAGTTTGATTAACATGGTTGTAGTAATAATACTACAATTTTCTGTAGCAACTCGTTCCTGTAATGTACTTCGCCCTTTGAAACAGTTTAAATAAACGTGCTGCGTGTTCAAGAATGTTGTTTGAAGGATCAGTTGTCACACATCACATTATGCACAATGTTGTGGCATAAGGGAACGACGGGAGGTTCTGAAAAGGGAAGCATGCTGTCCCAGAAAAGCGTCTTTGCAGGTATGGCTACATAATGCGCTATAATACACTAGTTCATCCATATGCAAATAAACTACTGGGACTCTAGACTAAGCATGAGGTGCAACAAGCCGTATTTGTTTTTGTCGGATTCAGTATATGCACCGAGAGAAAAGTATTCTCTTGTGTATCAAGGACAGAACAGTGTAGCGATGCTTTGAGTGCCTTTAGGTACCATAAGCAAGTGCTACATGGAGCACATGAACTGTGAAAATGGATTACAGATATTCAATATGTCCATATAGAACAATTGGGCAACAGTTCATTGTACTCATTGCACTTTTCGTTTCCTAAAGGGGATATTTAAGTGCCCATTATAGGCACTAAAAAGCCACATTTGTAATGCCTTTAAAATGCACCCACTGCTCTTCCATCTGTGTTTGCGCTAACGGGCAAACACTATATATTTACTGCCACTGTGACCCATCTGCACTCATGTTTTGTGCACATTCAATTGCACAATCATTCACTTATATATTGAGCTTTGAGAGTGCTAATGAATCTGCATGCCAACCTGCCCTATGCATAGAGATTTCATTATTGAAAATGGCAGTTACCTCCACACTCTTCCACGACGCTGCTGTCGTTGACTGGAAGGGTGCCCAAGAAAGAGTGCAACAGCCAGTAATATGGCGACTCCACACCTTTTGAGCCCCTTGTGGTGCCGCAACGTCTAATCTTCCTAAAAGAAACTTTCCTTTAGTGCATGAAATGCCACACAGCATGAAAATGCACCTGTAGCACAATCTTTTTTTTATTAGCGCCAGTATGCCCTACGGCATAAGTTAAATAAAAGGAAAGAGTTCAGTTTCGCTGATAAGGCCAGGAGCGGTCGATGCAACGGCCCGTGCGTTCAGCGCGTTAAGTCGGGTGGTCGACCGGGCCGGTGGTCAAGGCCTCGTAGGTGGCGGGTGCGAGCCTTGTGAAGGCCCGGACAGGTCCCAAGTAGGTGATCGATCGTTGCCTCTGTGGCTGGAGCAACGCAGAAGGGGCATGTCGTTAGGGGAGGCTGTGCACCACATGTTCATGCAGCCCGGATGGCAGGAGTCAACGCGGCGCCCACACGAATCCTCCTGAGCGCTACCTTCTCGGCGAGTTAAGCGCCGGGAAGGTCCGATCCACGCGGAGGAATGAGTGCACGCGTGGAGCGCCGGAGGGTTTCTTTGTGCAGGAGCAAGCTGTCCTTTGGGGACAAACGAAGTAGAGGCAGCGGGTGTTGAACTTCCGCTGGATGGCAAGCGGCATCTGCGGCCATTTGAGCCAGTGTAGACCGACGGGTCCACAATACGCGGACAGGGCAGGCGCACGAGTAAATTAGTCGGTGCACATCGGAAGCTATATCGAGGGAGCTGCTCACTTTTCGCAACTCTCGAACTGCCTGCGTGGAGTCCGTATAGACGAGCAGCCTATTGAGTGACAAGCAATCCACCTTGGGTATCATGAGTGTTAAGCCGTCCCGTATAGCTGCGAGCTCCGCAACACTGATGGGAATGGTGCCTCTGTAACATAGGATCATGTATGTTGCGTTTCAGGTAGCGTGGGGCATACGAGTCTGGTGTGCAAAACGCAGCTATCGATAGCTGCATCTACGTATACCGCTAGTGAGTCGTCGATGATAGTGACGACGGCTTCCTGTTCCACTTGTCGGTTGGATTGTCGCAGGCGAGTCAGTGGTCGGTTGTCGCTGGCCTGTGCCTTGAGCCATGGTGGAATTTTGGCAAGGGTGCAGCAGGCTGTGGCAGCGTTGAATTATAGTAGTGAGCTAGAGCCGCCGCCGAAGGAACAGCTTGACTTTTTAGTGGCGAGCCATTCGACGCTGGTGTACGATTTCGTCGATGGTATTGAGCTGCGCTTCCGCCTGGAGGGTCGCGATAGGTGTTATCCGAGGAAGGCATGTGATCGCCCTCATGGCATCTCGGTTGGCGGTTTCGAGCAAGTCCCAATCTCTCAATGTGAGGCGTTGAAACTGAGCTTGATAAACAAGTTGAGGTTGCAGGATCGACCGCACTAAAACATGGGCCATTCGAGAGCAAGCATCTCCGGTTTTTTGAGAAATACGTCGAATGAGATGGACGGTATTGTTGTGTTATTCCACTTAAGATAGAACGTGCGTTAGTCATGCTCTGACGTCACTCGTTGCTTGGCGTGTCGTACCTAAGATAAGATGCACGTCTAAGGGTTGGCTCTCTTACGTCACTGTTAGTTCTCTGTTAGCTTATAAGACCTCCACGTGTGCGCGTTGCATTCATTCCGTTGTATTGCAAGTTGCAATAAACATGTGCCCTGCCAAGTAGGCTCCCGTGTACAAAAGATACGACAGTGGCGACGAAGATGGGATGTTCTCGGGCGTCGGTATTCTAGGAGCTGAAGCGCCTGGGCGGATTACCACGACATGGCTTCCTTTGGGCGGTTTGAGCCGTTCACGGAGGAGGGAGACGAAGACTTCGACTCTTATGCGGAACGCTTTGAACATTACGTCCGAGCTACCCAGGTCAGTGAAGACTTGAAGGTATCAGTATTTGTCACCGCCATTGGAAAACAGGCCTACCGCACGCTGAAAAATTTATTGGCCCCGACCAAGCCGGAAGAGAAAACGTATGCCGAACTGCTCGAGATACTGAAAGGCTACTATTCTCCGAAGCCTTTGGTGATAGCGGAAAGATTCCGGTTCAACCGTCGGTCGCAGCTGGAAAATGAGCCAGTGGCCGCGTTTGCATTGGAACTAAAAAGGCTGGCTGGATCCTGTGAGTTCGGGCAATTCTTGGATGACGCCTTACGGGATCGATTCGTGGCCGGACTGAGAGATGAAACGGCACAAGCAGAGCTGCTTAAGAAGAGTACCCTGACGTTTCAAACTGCCTACGACTTGGCGAAAAGTGGGGAACTTGCTCGCACAGAAACAAGAAAAATTCACCCAAAAGAACTCGGCGACGTGAACCTGGTACAGCAACACCCACAGCGGACCACTGGGACAAGAAAGGTCGCGAGCAAAAACGCGGAGCGGCATGCCGAGACAACGGACTGTTCCCGGTGCGGGCAACGCATGACGCCGCCACCTGCCCCTTTCGCAAATTTCGATGTCGGCGCTGCAAAAAGATGGGACACTGGCAAGGGTCTGCAGAACAACGCCACGTTCGGTGCACTCTCTTGAAGAGAGCACTGGCTTAGAAGACTCCGGTGACTGGGACGATAAAAGTGGTGAGAACTATGCCTTGCTTAGTCATATTTTTCATGTCGGAGTAGTTACGGTGGCTACGTTGTGAAGTTAAGATAGCTGGCAGAATTGTCACTATGCAGGTTGATACCGGGGCATCTGTGTCTATTGTGCCGGAAAAAATGTACAGACGGTACTGGCCGGAGGTACCCCTAGAAAGATGTACTTTACTGTTAAAAACTTATGGGGGTTCGGCACTAAAAATTGCCAGAAAGTTGACGGTGCGTGTAGAGCACGATGGGCAAACCGCGACCTTGCCGTTAATTGTAGTTCGAACAGAAAAAAATTGTGACACTTTGTTGTTGGGCCGCAACTGGCTAGAGGCTTTGAAGCTGAATTGGTCTAGCGTGTGTAATATCAACTTTGGGAGATCAAACACAGTTGATAGATCAACCGCACTCATCAAAAAGTTTTCGGAATTGTTTAATCCGTCACTAGGACTGATAGCTGACACGTCGGTCAAACTGGTGCTAAAAGACAACTGTACACCCGTTTTCTGCAAGCATCGCCCGGTGCCATTCGCACTCAGGGACGCAGTAGCATCAGAGTTACATTCACTAGTGGAATCTGGTGTGCTGGTTCCAGTAAAACACAGTGAATGGGCAAGCCTCTTGTAGTTGTCCCCAAGGCCAACAACAAAGTGCGAATATGCGGAGACTACAAAGTGACTTTGAACCGTTGTCTGAGAACTGATTATTACCCTCTCCCACCATTGGAAGGTACTTTTGTAGCGTTGCATGGATGCAAGTGTTTTACTGTCCTTGACCTGTCGACAGCGTACCAACAATTGCAGTTGCATCCCGAGTCGCAACCCTTGGTCACTGTGAACACTCACCTAGGGCTTTTTCAATACACACGTATGCCGTACGGTATAACAAGTGCTCCATCCATTTTCCAAGCGGTAATGGATGACATGCTGAAGGGTTTTGACAGAGTGTCATGTTATCTTGATGATGTGTTAATCGCGGGGGAAACAATGGAAGAATGTTATGATAGAGTGCAAGCTGTGCTGACAAGGTTCAAGGAACGGGGGGTATTAGCACTCAAAGATACGACAGGTATTAGCACTCTTTCGACGAGCAGAGCGAACCCATGCACTCGCGGAGCCAGATGCGTCCAGTTCGACTCCGAGCACACGGATATTGGATACCGTGCTGAGGGCTTGGCCATTTAGGCTCAAACAAATATGCGTCTGCAGAAGGCGACGGCGACCTCGTCTGTTGGTGATAGACATGAATGCCGTCTTCGTGGCCGATAGTGTGAGTCCTATGCGCGCACACCAGTCCGAGGCCTTGTCCAGAGCACTCTGGAGTGCATGCTGCTGGCGTTGCAGGTCTGGATGTAGTGTCCACACAGTCAAATCGTCCGCATACAGGAGGAAGAAGGCATCTGGAATGCTCGCTAGTTGCCACGCGAGGGGCAATAGGCAGCTAGCAAGCATTCCAGATGCCTTCAACCACTTAATAAAATATACAACTATAGTGTTCAATATATTTATCAAAGCTAACAAAATGTGACACGGGCTGGCTCTGCATTAAGAAATCACAAGACCATGCTCGATTGCAACTGTCCACACTGCAGAAAGCGTGTAAACAATGGCAGGCATTGCAACATACTAGCAGATTAGGCGTTTTCAGAATGTACACAATTACTACTGCAATTTAGCTCAGTGGGGCGGGAACTTCTTGCATACACTGACGACTACTGCAAAGTATCTTTGCTCTGGTAGGTGAACAGGGGTGGAATAAAATACATGACACAAGAACACGGGCAAAAGTCGGAATACGCGCTCTGTGTGTGTGCGTGCGCTTATGTGCTCCTTTGCTTGTCTGTTTAAGCAGCCAAGGACACGGTTCACGACAATCGTACGGACTCGGTGGCGCGCCGTTCAGCAGCACTCGGACAGGTGTACGTGAAATCAAGACCGGCAGCTTTTATAGTCGGCTGTGGCACCGAGAAATAGTGGGAAATCACAGCGTAGCATGGCGAGAACGCACACGCTCGGTTTCTAAACAAGGCAGACGCGTTTCTTTCCTACCCAATTTATACGGGAGAAACGCTTTCACGTAAGGTTGGGCTTATGTGTGCTGTTGAGCAGCAACAGCGCGAACGAGTTTATGCGCCTTATCAGCAAACACGCTACCGCTACACAAATCACAACGTGATTAGTGAAAAAGTTTTCGTACTTACCGGTAGTGCTTGTTCAGGTTCTCCATTTTTTGGCGCACCTGTTTTGGTGTGATGTGTGTCTCACCTGGAGGCAGGCGAGCATTCAAATCACGCGTTATTTCTTGGTAAATACGCGCATTACGCGTGTTTGACCGCAGCGCGACAAGGTTATCTTCCCAAAGGCGTATCAACAGTTCTGTTGTAGAGACAGACCAGTTGACGCGTTTGGGAACACGTTTCAGCCTCCGCTAATAGAGCCATGCCGCCTTCGACCGCCGTCGTGGGTGCCGTCATTTTGTCAGTTACATGCCCCAACTGAGGCGGCCAACCTCAGTTCGGAGCAACCATGATTAGAGGGTAACTGCAGTTACGCTCGCCGTCTAACTGTAAGTAACTATGGTTTGTGGGAACTGAGCCTCGTTGTAACTGAGGTTAGCGTGCCCGTGTAACTGGGGTATTAGGTGTTATAAGGTCATCTTTGAATGTCTGGCTGTCGCGTTTATACGAGCTCGACATTAGGAACTTCCTTCGCTATTCAAAACTCTCCGCAGTGATACACTGGCCATGAAAACAAGGAAGCTTGCGAAGAAAGCCACATATACTTTGCAGCAACATTGGTCTCTTGAGATCGCTAAGACTATCAGGTTAGTTTGATTTTTTTTATCTTTAGATCATTTGCACAGCCCCTCAGGATATATATAAGTTCATTGGGTCGCTGTTTGTAATTGGTTAGGTTTAGGATAGAAATGAAACCGCGTTGAACCAACTTTTTTATTTTCCACCTTGGAAAAATGAAATAATGTTGCCCCTACTGAAGCGGCAACTGAATTTCCGAACACCCTATGGTATTAAGGCGTGCACAACAGTTCGCGTTTAAGATGTGCCGTCAGCGTCTGGACGACAACGACGAAACGGCGCGTCAGCAGCTCCGCGCTTCAGAACCAAGCGCGAAAGAATACCCGACAAAAGTGAGCGCGTCTCTGGTCGTTTATGGCCGAACGACGATGAAATGAAAGTCGTGGGATGGCAAACACCTGACGTCTTGCCACACTTTGTTTAAATAAGATGTCATCTTTCCGTTGGCTGCGATGACGGCTTGGACGCGTCGTGGCATCGACACGTCTCATACAGCGTCACCACCACCTCAGGGGAATGACGAAGGCGCTCCCACTCCTCGCTCACTGATTGCCACAGTGCGTCGGACGTTGTGCTGGAGATCCGTCGCGCAGACAGGCGGCTCTTCAAGATGCCCCACACATTTCCTATTGGGTTGAGGTCGGCGCCGACGGGGGCCAAGGCAGAGTGCGCACGGCGAGGTTCTCGAGGACAGCGGCCACAGTGCGAGAGTGTGTATGGGACTGCGGTCATGCTGCAGCAGGTAGCAGCCATGCTCGAATGGTCCATCCAGAGCATAAGGCACCAGCACTTCCTGGAGCAATCTGCAGTACGCTGATGCAGTGAATGACCCATCAATGGGAACAAGTGGACCAAGTCCTTCCTTGCTCAAGGCTCCCCAAGCGCTGACAGCGACCGACCGCTGGACAGAGCGTTGTGGCAGTAATGCGGAACGTATCTGGGGAAACTTGATTTAAAAAAGTCAGCTCGCGGTCGGAGCAGGGTGCACGTAAACTAATCATAATATAATACCTGGAGTTTTACAAGCCAAAACGATTAAAAAATTTTGAGGCACGCCGTAGTGGCGGGCATCAGAAATGTTCATCATCTGGTGTCATTAACGTGCACTAACATCGCACAGTACCGGCTCTCTAGTATTTCGCCTCCATTGAAATGCAACCGCCGCAGTGAGGATCGAACCTTGACTTTTGGGTGAGCAGCCGAGCACCCTGTAGATAGTTAAGGTGTAGCGCGAAATTTTTGACAAGTAATGTAGTGAAGCTTAACGACCTGCGTTATTTTGCAGAAATCATGCTTCAATGGGAGAAAGATATAATTGTTTCATTGGAATGAGACAAGCACTAACATTTGTACTATAAGTGTTGTCCTTCACGCGAATGTTTCATAGAAAGGTGCTGAGTTGACAAATGACATCGTTGAAGTCAGCGTGTATTTGTTGGCTGCGAATAATTCAAAACTGAACTGCAGCAATTCCACCTGCATTACATGGGGCGCCAAACACGACGCTGCTGGGTCCCAACGTGTTGAGAAGGTGGCTTCATCAGTGAAAATCACTTCGTGCCATTCGTCCTCCGTCCAGTCTTCTACAAGCACGAGCGAATTCGAGCCTCAGCTGCCTCTGACGTTCCGTCAAGTGAGGCTTCTGAGCAGCCACACAGCCCTGTAGCCCCCCTTGCCGCAGTCGCCGCTTGATTGTGCTGGGGGAGACGTCAAGCTGAAGTTCACGGCGGATTTCGTTGGCGTCAAGGAAAGGGTCGACGACTGCACACGCAAACGATGAGCGAATCCGTTAGGCTATTCTCGGGGACATCCACTGCACTGTTCGCCATCAGAGCAGCCCCACGGTCGCGGTAGGCCTTGATATTCTGTGAACTGCTGTCCTGGACCTGTTCATCAAGCCGCAGATTGCTCGGCTGCGAGCACCCCTGAAGAGAGAGTTCCGCAATGTGTCTTCTTTCTTCCAAGGGTATGTATGGCCACCATTACTGATGAAGCACTACTACTGACGCCACTTTCACAGTCTACTACTTCAAAGCTGTAATACAGACGAAATTAGGAGCTATTTGCAGCGCGTGTCAATGTAAGTTATCGTCTGCGCTCATCGCTGCCAGTGATCACACGATAGGGCGTCGGGCTAAGCGCGCGAAAAAAGACCACACAGTTCAATAAAGGAATTGTTACGTCATTGTTATGAGTGAAGTGCGCGAGTGTGGTGCGTCCGATGGTTGGAGCAGAAAAACGACGAGGACGACGTACAACGTGCTACTTGCGCGAGCGCGCCGAACATCGAAGCATGGAAAAAAAACTGAAAATAGGGAATCGCCGAGAGCCACTGCGCCGAAAATGGAGGAAGAAGAGCTGTGTGCGGTTGGAGTAACGTGGCTAGGGTGCGGAATTCGAGCTTGTCGGGCGCTTGTACCGGGCTCTGAAGGCGTCCACCTAGCCGGCGCAGGCCTTCACGTGGACCTGGCGACCATTCTACCGGCGTGGCTTTTGCTGAGGCCCCGGCTTGGCGTGGTTGTGGTTCTCGGGCGGGAGACGGCACCGCCGATGACGGCATCCACGGGAGCGGAAGTGAGTCGTCGGGCTGAGGGCCCGAGCTTGGAGACTTCCACCCACGTCCTCCCTTGACTGTTGGTGTGTCCAACCCGTGGTGAGCCGTACCGCTCTGTTTCCACATCAGGACTCTCCTGACGACGTTAGCGTGTGGACTTGCACGATTTGAGGTTATGATAGATTCCCTTGTTAAGGAGAACTCTATGTAGTTGTGGTCAGGCTGACGCTTGCTAGTTACCTTTTTCTTTTCATTTGTTGCCCTTTCATAATTTTTTTTGTGTGAAAACATATTTTGTTTGTCTGAAATCAAACGCTCACCTCCGTCTCTTATCGAGAATAGTATTGCACAACGCATTCTAGTTGCTTTATTAAACGAACCTGTCACAGTCATATGCGGCTGAAGGCTTCAAAATATACCTCTAACTTGTGGCTGGGAAACACCGTCGTTCATGGGTGAAATTATCAGGCGGAACAATCTCAGACCTAAAGCGCAATCAATATACGCGCTGGCGCCCAACGGACAGCTTTTTTTCGATGGAAGCTGTCGCAAAAGGTGCACGCGCACTCAGGATTTAGTTGCCGTCTCCTGATGGCGAATTATTTGCTATATTTTCATTTCGATAACCTAACCAAATGCATATTTTCAGACAAAAAGGAGTACAGTATACTGACGGATCAAAACAGGACACTTTAGGGCTAAGTATCCAAGATACCTTCATTTCCACCGTCTTCAGTTCGGGTGATATCGGTTTAAATTCAACTCGAACTGGTAGATCTGAGCAAAAATCATCCTGAAGGACCACATTCATTGCGACGTGACGAGGTTATCTCAAGCAGTAGCGAATACCAGTCATTATACTGGAAAATTTGGTGCCTTGTTTGAATCTGGTGAGCACGGTACAGTTTTGCAGCCTGTTTGTGCTGTGTAAATTTACGTGATTAATTTATATGAAACACCTTCCCTGCCGAGAGTGCCGAGAATGCGGCAAAGAAGTTTCAGTACCATGCTGAGTTAGGCGTAATTAGAGAAATTATGTCACATGACACGAGTGTCGCGGGTGAGCTTCGTTCGATCTCACACAACACAGGGAAACGTAATTGAACCTTTTCCTAATTAACACTGCTTAGGATTAACTGAGTTTTATTAGCTTCAGCCTGGTCAGCGGTAATGCTCCTGAGCTTGGCTGCAAGGGGCTCACAGGAAACCAGCTTCGACTGCTTGAAAAGAACACGATTAATTTGATTTGCTTAATTAAAGCTAATTACGCTCTGATTTAATTTGGAAGTGCCATGCTCAACTACTCATCCCTACAGGCCTTGAGACCGCTTAATTAGATTGATTAGTTTAATTAACGTTGAGGAAATAGGCCGTGAAACTCGAGTATCTAGGGTGTGCTTGGTTTGATATAAGCCTAATTAGTGTCATATTAACGCTAATTAGGCTTTAATGATCCTAATTAGTCTCAGCTTGGTCAAGAGTAATCCTCCTGAGCTTGGCTTCATTGGGCTGATGGTGAAGTGGACTTGGCTTAATTGGTAACAAGTAGGCTTGCCTTGTTTATGCTTACTATGCTTGGCTATATCGAGTGAAACTATGCTAAACTATGCTTAATTAGATTTGGCTATACTTTCCTCGACTCAACTGCGCTCATGTAAGGTCAACTTGGGCCTAACATGAAAACGGCAAGCTGGGCTAAGCTTAATTAAAATTTGCTTAAATGAACTTACTTATCCTTGGATTTATTACAAGATACCATGCACAACTAGGTTTAATCAGTTTCGGCTACACCTACTTTGGCTTAACTAGGCACATCTAAGCTTAACATGGCTTAAAACGACAAAGACGAGCTGGGTTGAGAAACTTCATCATGTATGCTTGGCTTCAATAGGTTCTACGATGCTTAGTTAGGCTGATTGACCGGTGTAAAAGCGACGCGCGCACGGCGCTTGAGCCGGCCCCGCCGCAGCCGCTTCGTAAAACTACGGCGCAGATTAGATGGAGCAACGAAAGCGACACCCAGTTGACGTTTTGTCTACGAGCGCCATAACCACGTCAGACAGAGCGACATGAGAGGCCATCTGATATGTAGGGACGCGCATGCGCACAGCTGCTTCAATGGTGCTCTCGATAGCAGGCGCAGCGTCGGTAGATGGCGCGTCGATGCATTCTGCCACGCGATCCCATGGCGCGTATACTTTGCACGCGCCTGTACACTCAAACAACGTACTTCAGAGGGTTTTGTGTTCACGGAACATGCTCGAAGTTGTCATATGTCAACCGCCGTGGTTGCCATCTTTCGCGCTCTGATCTTCTTGGTTCTCGCGTTGATGGCGCAGCGTCAGGTGCGCGTGCGTCGTTTGGCTGGACCTGGACAGGGTATCCGTCCTCGTGGAAGTAATCGGGGATGTCGTCAACACTAGGCGCAATGCTGAAAGGTTCCTGAAAGGTTCCGTAGCCCTGAGGTGTTGTCGGTTGCGGCGCAAGACACTGCCGTCTTCGGTGGCGACCTGGGTTGATAAGCCGCATTAAGAATCCTTGCTTTCGGTGACCACGAGCCTCCTCGTACACTGACATCTTGTCCTCTCTGTAGCGGTGCAAGACTCCGTCTTGGGGGTCGGTACTGTTCATGTTTCTTTACTACCTGTCTTGGAGCTTCGTTGAAGTCTGGAAGAGTTGTCCGAAGTCGCCTGCCTTGAAGCAACTCTCCAGGCGACTGACCGCCTTGTAGTGGACTGGTCCTGTAAGCGAGCAATCCAAGCCACAAATCATCTTTAATCTTTGACGTCTTTTTTAAAATGCGTTTGACGATTTGAACACCTGTTTCTGCGAGACCATTCGAGCGAGGAAACCCCGGGCTGGACCGTAATGTGTTTATAGTCGTACTTTGTTGCAAACAATGCAAACTTATGGCTTGCAAACTGCGGACCATTATCCGTGCACACCTCAATAGGTATTCCGTACCGTGCAAAGACTGCACTAAGCTTTGTGACAACTGTGCCGGTTTTGTGTCCTGTAGAACCTCCACCTTTGGAAAGCTGGATAACGCACCAAAACGCACAGGTATAATTTTCCGGCGCACTGAAAAATAACGACACCTACTCGATACCATGCATGTTCCGGCACTGGGTGGTTTTTGAGCTGACAAACTGAACATCTTCTCATGAGAGCTTCAATGTCCGCATTCAGACCCGGCCAGAACAGTAACTTACGCGCTCGAGATTCGCATTTATTTATCCCTAAGTGACCTTCGTGAATTCTTCGAAGTAACTCGGGGTGCATGCTTGAGGTTATCACCGTTTTGCATCCCTTAAACACTACACCACTCACGACAACCAATTCACTTTCGAATGGTTTTAGTGTTCCACAGACTGGCCTGTTGCTTTCCAAGCAATGAATGACTTGACTCAAGTAGTATTCCTTGCTAGTTTCTTGTGACAACCACTTCAAGGTTGCTTCGCTGACAAGTGATGAAAGAAAACTTACCGCGGGAGCTTCTACGTCATCATCGGTGTTTCTTCTTGGTTTTCCACGGACGCTCGAGACAGCATGTCGGCGACCACCAAGTATTTTCCTGGAACAAATTGGAGCTTATAGTGGTATTTAAGTAAGCGAAGAATAAATCGCTCCAATCTGGGCGGCATTTCTCCGATCGGCTTCTCAGAATTTGCTATTAAAGGTCGGTGGTCGGTCTGGAGGATAATGTTACGTCCGTACACAAAATGGTGAAACTTCTCGCACCCGAACACAACAGCCATAGCTTCTTTTTCTATCTGGGAGTATATTCGTTGCGCTTCTGTTAAGACGCGTGACGCATGCGCAATTGGCTCATTATCAGCAATCATCATAACGTTGCCACAGAGTGGAGCCTACTCCATTTTGCGAAGTATCTGATGTTATCTTCGTAATCCTTTTAGGATCAAAAATCGCCAGGACCGGACCTTTGCTCAAACTGTCACAAATCATTATCCATTCTTTAGCGTGGTTTTCCGTCCACTCCAAGATACTATCCTGTTTTATCAAGTCGAGAAGCAGTTTCGTTCGGTCTGTGATTGATGGTAGGAACTTCGCCAATTGGTTTACGACACGGAGCATGCGCTGCACTGCTTCCTTATCCTTCGGTGGTGGTATACTTAGCAGAGAGCTGACCAAGGTAGGATTTGGGCGTATGCCGTCTGCTGCCATAACGTCACCAAGAAAAAAAATAGCACCATCTCCCCGTAAAGGCAACCCTGAGTAGTATGCGAAGCAGCCATGAGTCGACTTAGATAACTGTAAATGTTCTATTATGTTCATCACTGTTCATGGTCCTTTCATGTGAGGTTCCCTGATGTTGTTACCCGTCATATATGACTTTAAGCTCAGGGGAATGTTTCCCCTTGAGTAAAACGGCCTTGTCGCCCATAAAGTATAAAGTTAATGGCTCTTGCTGCAAAGCTTGTAGCTTGAAGTTTGAGAATGCGATGTCAACGCGCCCGTTTCGCTTCGGCTTCGCGAGCTCGCCGCTCAGGATCAGCTGGGACACTGACTACGCCGTCGCGACGCCGGGGGGACAGGCCTCGTTCACAAGCTGCTTCGCATCTATGGACTGAGGGTCTATAGATGCGCACCTTGCTTCGCACCTTGCATGATTTATGGCGTAGTGGGTACATTGCATGAATGACGATAATTTCTGACGCAGTGCGTAACTTGCATGATTTATACTAGAGCACGCGCTGCAGTGGAGCGAGCTCTCTACCGCACGTCCATATGTCAGGCAAACATTCCTTACTGACACCATGCGCGAGCTCTCCTCTTGTGCCAACACTTTGCTCTCACTTGGTCCTCTTCTTTCTTCCATACATCTAGTGGCACCTTTCTCTCAGGTAAACATTCCTTTCTGCACACCATGCGGGAGCTCTCCTCTCGTGCCAATACTTCGTTCTCTTTCTTCCATACATCTAGTGGCGCGCGGGGCACTGGTTACGCCGGTGTGGCAGGCCTGGTTCATAAGCTGCTTCGCATCTAAAATCTGCTCTGGCCAATGATGCATTTGTCTTCATTAAACGTTAGGCCAGCTTTCTGTGCTGCTTCTTGTAGGCAGAGAATGGCACGAGGTTGGCTTGTGATCCTGTGTCAACCTTGAGCTCTAGTGTCATGCTCGCAACTTGTGCTGTGACCACCCAGTCACAGTCACACGCTCTTCCAACGCTGTTGACTCCGACGTCCAAATAGCAAATTCCGAATCGCTATGCTCGGTGCTCCTTACTTCCCGGACTTGCCTGCCCCCCTTGCAATGGCAGCGAAATGATGCTGCCCTTGGCACTTCCTGCATGTTTTGCACAATGCAGGGCACCTTCGCCGACCGTGTGTGCGTCCACACCTGCGACACTTTAATGGCGCAGGCTGTTCATCGCACTGCCGCTGCTCCCGTCGTTGGACAGCATCAATCTGTCTCTGTTTTCGGGACCAAATCTCGTTTTGCGCGGCAGACATTTCCGCAGCCTTGCAGACTTCTTCCGCTTGGCCAAGGTTAACTTACTATCTTGCAGCAGCTCTTGTCTGACTTTGTCATCATTTGTTCCAAATACTATTTGGTTACGAATGAACGATTCTGCCATAGTGCCAAAGTTGCAGGACTGAGACATCTTTCTGAGCTCTCTGACAAACTCTTCGACTGGCTCACCTCGAGCTTGATGCGTTTCTGAAAGATGAAGCGCTCGTGCACTTCATTCAGGCGTTCTGCACAGTAAACGTCAAACTTGGCGATGACAGTTGCCTAAGTTTCTTGGCTCTCGACGTCCCCGAAGGTGACATGGTTGTAAACTTCAAGGGCGTCGTCGCCTGCCAGAGTTGGCAATAAGGCACTCTTCGTGGCGTCCTGTCTAACCTTTTTATCTGGCTCAGAGGCAGCCAAGAAAAGTTCGTACTTTTGTTTGAAAGGGTCCCACTGCTTACTGATTTCGCTGGTGAAGTGCAGCGGCTCCGGTGGCTTCACAAGGTACATGCTTCCGCGTTACCGTGCACAAGCACTGTGGTCGTGGCTTCACGTTCTGACACCATGTATCGTTTGTGGTATCTACTGAGTAACAGCAACCGGTTTTCAGCAAACGGAAAAAGCCCCCCAGCCTTTATTCGCACATGTTCTATACCCGGTACAGGAAAGGGCACACAAGTGGCGAGCAGGCGCCGTAGAGGCCACTTGCAGGCACGCACCACTTCGGCTTATCTACCTGATACACTGACTATTTGCGATATTTTTGTGCTTTGCATGTGTGAAACTATTTGTATGCCATATTTTAGAAGTGTGTTTTTGTTCACCTTGTCACGTATTTGCAATGTGCGTGCGTCTTCACCCTCGCTGTCACGTGACTAAATATTTGCAATATTTTTGTGCTTCGCAGGATGCAACCGTGGTCCACAACGAGCAGAATGCTGTGTGCGCAGGCGCGTACAATGCCTATCATCTATCTGTTTCGTGGAGCAGCTTCACAAAAATGACTGTACGAGATATAACAACGCGGCTGGAATTGTGTTGGACATTTTGCAGTGAATTCAATGAAAGAAAGCTGGAACATCATATGTATAGAGAAAATAAAACTTTTCATTGTCTCACTTTTGTCTTTCGTTGTCGCATTGACTGCGATAGCAGTGGCACGCGCATGACTAAATATTTCTTCGCGTGTTTTCTGTGCCATTTGTTGCTCACCGCGGAAAGAAACATGCGAAAAAAGTATTAAGCCTTGCGGAGAGTAACTGTAGAAAGTCATCTCTTGGGATAAAAAGTTCATCTTAATGGAGTATGTGAGTGCACCGACCGTTCGTCAAGCGAGGTGCAACTGCGAGGATTAACGGTTGCCCGGTAAGGTGTAAATGTGAGGACCAAATGTTAATCTGTTGAGGTGATCTGGGGGGGCTAACATTTGGCCGGTAAGGTGTAAATGTGAGGACTAAATGTTAGTCCATCGAGATGATTTGTGAGGACTAGCTGTTAGACCCGGTGCTGTTGGTCGTTAAAGTGATTGATGTTTGTGGCAGCCCCATTAGTCCCCGAAATGACGAACCGCACGCCTTTTAACACACTTTTGCCTTATAGTGTACTTGCGAGCAGACGAACATGTTCTTTGTGGATGACGTGACCAGACTCGAATGTTGACGTCATGACAAACGCTGGTTTGTCGATAGTTTGTCGATAGTAGTACTGTCGATAGTTTGTTTACAGTATCGATAGTTTAAAAAATAACTACCGATGCTATCGATAGGCACTTACCGATAGTTCTGCATCACAAGCTGCGACTCGTCCAAAGCGCATTGCCGTGGCCGGCAGTGAGCTCGGTTATATGTCGCACATCTGATGTGTACCGGCATGGGCTGGCGAGGGGCTTTAGCTCTGTGAAACTCTGTGTAAACTAGTCGCCATTACCGTCGGCTTCCCCGTCGCTCGCTCGCAAGGAGCTCACCGGTGGCACCGCGTTCGCTCGGGTACTGCCACTCGCTCGAGGAACTTAGTGAAAATTGGTCGCCATTACCGTCGGCCTCCCGGTCACTCGCTCGCAAGCAGCTCGGGGCCGTTCGTGGCGGCGGCCCCGCGGTCGCTCGCTCTGCTACTCGAGGTTCGCTGGCGGCTAACGGGCTTGCTCGAGCTGTACGACGCCGCTCGCAGAAAACTGGTTGGCGGCACGGTGTTTGGCGGCACCTCGGCGTGATGGCTGCGGCTGCCGCACTTGAACTGTTGTGGTATGTGGCTTGAAATGCGTCTTTGGTGATGTATGACATCACGGTGAAATTATTTGCAGGCGAAATTTTAAACGTATGTTTTTATTTCACCCTGCACGCATTTGCCATGGCGTGCGTGTTCGTCCTCTCTGTCCCGTAAGACTATTTGCAATTTTCTTGCGCTTTGCGGGATGCAGCCGCTGTCCACAACGTGCAGAATGCTGTGTGCGCTGGCGCATGGAATGCCAGTCATCTATCGTTCCCGTTAGAGCAGCTTCACAAAAAAGAACTGTACGAGATATGGCAACGCGGCTGGACCTGTACTGCTCATTTCACAGTGAATTCAATAAGAAAGCAGAGACTTCATATGAAAAAAAAAGTAAAACGTTTCATTGTCTCAGTTTTGTCTTTCGTTGTCGCATTGGCTGCGAGAACAATGATACACGCATGGCTAAATACTTTTTTTCGCGTGTTCTTTTCCACCCCATTTGTTGCTCACCGCTAAAAAAACACACGAAAAAGGTATTATTCCTTTCGGTGAGTAACTGTAGAAAATTATCCCTGGGGATTAACGGATCATTTGCACTGGGGATTAAGGTTCATCCGAATGGAGTATTTGAGTGGACCGACCGTTCGTCCGGCGAGGTGCAACTGTGGGGACTAACGGTTACCCGGTAAGGTGTATATGTAAGGACCAAATGTTAGTCCATTGAGGTGATCTGTGGGGAATAGCAGGTAGCAGCATGGGGATTACCTGTTATACCCGGTGCCGTTAGTCCTTATATGGTTTAGTGGTTATGAGAGCCCCATTAGTCACCAGAGGGATGAACCACACACCCGTTTAACACCCTTTTGCCTTAGAGTGGCCGGCGCGTGATTCCCTCCGCTCCCCTGGCAGCTGCCACAGCGTGCGGGAAAGTGAATATCACGGCCCAAGTATGTTCTGAATAAAGCATGATGTGACATCATCTACTCCCTCCTTCTCTCATCGACACTACCTCCTTCGTATCACGTCCTCGCTTGTGATGTCACACCCTAGTCTCATCCTCTGTGCTAGTTTCTGATGTGCCAAACCACGAGGCAACTGATGGGCGCAGCAGGGCTCTTCGTGTGAGTGTTCAAACGCTGACATGCCATAGCGGGAGCTATGTCGGAAGATTGCGCAACTATACTGAAGCCAGGAAAAGAAGCGCCAATACGTTACCGTGTCCCCGCAGGGTCGAACGTCCTAGCCGTCGCGCTGGCCTGTTTCATTGCACGTTCCTGCTGAATGAAGTACAGCACTCGCGACGGCAACCTCAATCTATTATACTTGCATGCTACAAAAATAACGAGAAAGCTATGCACCTTTATTTTTGACCGAGGATAATCAGCTCGAGTGTGTTTTACGTCCAAGAATCACAAAAATTGGGGGACCCTTAAGCTTCGCCGTTAAGAGTTGAACGCAATAGCGAAAACCGGTCCCTAGTGCGCACTTCAACAACTAAGTGCATACTTATTAATGTGTGTTGTTACACGCACACGCACAGGCACACAGACACACACACACGTGTATGCGCTATGTATCTATAGTAATAATACAGGTTTTCGATCTAAAGCACATCCTTGTGCTAGAATCCAGACATATTTCTCACAATGCCTCACAGATGGCAACACGCCTAATGTTTGTTGTTTGCTTGATAAACGCCTCCTCTAAAAAGAAGGCGTTGGCTTGATATGTTTTCCGCTAGATGGACATAGTTGTCCATTTTTAGAGCTGTTTGAAAGTTCGTGTGTGTTTTTAGCGGCGATGGCTGCACTATCCCGGCTTTTTTCGAAGCATGGCGTCGCGCAAAAAACGTAGTCTGACGGCCTCACCAATGCGCCTACAAATCGCCGAATGGGCTCGTTTTCGTCGTGACACCTGTCGAACAAAATGCGTTAAGGAGACTCCTTTCACTATATCGCATTTATGTAGTGTTTTTTCCCGAAGCAGCCGCAAGTAACATCGTGACTTTGCGGTAGAACACCTGCTTGCCACGCAAACAGCCCGGGTTCGACCCTCAATGGGACCGAAGATTTTTATTGTTTATTTTATTTGCACGTTTCTCGATTTTGCGGTCACGGACGATTTTTCGCTCACAAGCTACGTAGCGACGCCGACACCGACGGCGGCATTTCTGCGAAACGAGCTCTCTAACGCTATCGCGTTAATATTGTCACGTGGTCGTGACGTCGACGAAGACAGCAGTCGGCCTTTGCAGGGTGAAACTGTTTATTTGGCCGAACTTGTGGCCGGAAAGTGAGAACTAGAACTACAGCAATACACGCTGTACAATGATAGCGGCGAACAGGGCGTCGTCCGTCGATCAACTGACAAGCGATCAAGCGCGTCGGCTTTTATACAGGCGCTATCGAACTTTCCAGCAATATCGCTGGTGGCGGCGTTATCTCTAGACAAAACTGGAACATTCGCGTGCGGGGCGCAATCTTAACAAACAGATCTACTACAATCGCGACGCTTCTAGAACACTACTTCGCGGACAGCGTCGAGCGTTGATAACCGTCCCTGCCGGTCAAACCCGAATACATCAAAACAAGAGCAGAAGTGGGCGTGGCATTGCCCCCCTCTGAAAAAGCATCGTCCCGATGCTTATGAAAGAACATAGAAGAGAAAAAAAACAAAACAAGTGCATACACAAATAAATTACAATAACGAAGGAAAAAATAGAGTCCCCAGGCTCGCTAACGTGCAAAAAACGGCTTAAGGCGCACGACATGGACGACTTCAGGTCGCGCACGGCGCCGCTGAGAGTTCGTAATGCCATCAGGGGCAACCTCATAGTCGAGTGCGCCGAGGCGTCGAAGTACCCTGTACGGTCCGAAGTATCGTCGAAGAAGCTTCTCACTAAGTCCTCGTCGGCGTATTGGCGTCCATACCCATACACGGTCACCGGGTTGGTATTCCATGTGGCGTCGTCGAAGGTTGTAGCGGCGGCTGTCAGTCGTCTGCTGGTTCTTTATCCGTAGGCGGGCGAGCTGTCTTGCTTCTTCGGCGCGCTGTGGGTAGGTGGTCACGTCGATGTTTTCCTCGTCGGTCACGTTTGGTAGCATGGCGTCGAGCGTCGTTGCCGGGCTCCGTCCGTAGACCAACTTGTATGGCGTCATCTGCGTCGTTTCCTGTACGGCCGTGTTGTACGCGAAGGTCACGTACGGAAGGATGGCGTCCCACGTCTTGTGTTCGACGTCGACGTACATGGCCAGCATGTCGGCGATGGTCTTATTTAGACGCTCGGTGAGGCCGTTGGTCTGCGGGTGGTACGCGGTGGTGCGGCGATGGCTTGTGTGGCTGTATTCCAAGATCGCCTGAGTTAGGTCAGCCGTGAACGCCGTACCTCTGTCGGTGATGAGAACCTCTGGGCGCCGTGTCGAAGGGCGATGCTCTCAACGAAGAACTTGGCTACAGCGGCACTGCCTTTGGGCAGGGCTTTTGTTTCGGCGTAGCGGGTGAGGTAGTCGGTAGCCACGACGATCCATTTATTTCCGCAAGTCGACGTTGGGAACGGCCCCAGGAGGTCCATCCCGACAGAGGGACGGCGTTCACGGCTGACCTATCTCAGGCGATCTTGGAATACAGCCACACAAGCCATCGCCGCACCACCGCGTACCACCCACAGACCAACGGCCTCACCGAGCGTCTAAATAAGACCATCGCCGACATGCTGGCCATGTACGTCGACGTCGAACACAAGACGTGGGACGCCATCCTTCCGTACGTGACCTTCGCGTACAACACGGCCGTACAGGAAACGACGCAGATGACGCCATACAAGTTGGTCTACGGACGGAGCCCGGCAACGACGCTCGACGCCATGCTACCAAACGTGACCGACGAGGTCACGTTTGGTCACGTCTTCGGCCGGCTTCTGCAGTTCCAGGATCTCCTGCAGAGCTGTAGATGGCCTCTTGCGCTTCCTACTGGTGCCAGGGTCTTTGGGTGTTGAGCTGTCAGAGCTCCCGGCAGCAGGAGTGGCACCTTCATCCTGAAGGCTGGTTGTGCTCGAGTCCTCTACACTGGCAGCATCTTCATTAACCTCTTCATTAAATTCTGCAAGCACATGGGCGCCTTCTGGTGTTTCATTAACATCTGGCACCTGTGTGTAAGAAGAAAAAGAAAACAAAGAAATGTGCTTATAAACCAACGTGTACTGACACATATACCCAATCAAGAGAAGCTTTCTTTCATAACACCTACTTTTGCCATGGAATGGTCAGCTTTGCTATACGTAGAGACGAGATTGTAGGTAAACACGGTTTCTTCATGTAAACTAGGGAGTTGTACATGAAGCGAATGTGTGAATTATGGGTGTTGTAGTTTACTGTAGACTTTATTGTGCTGAAAACGCGTGTTTCTCTGTCTCTGATTATGTGAAGATTCTTTAAATATGTAAGAAGATGCTCTCTTTTAGGGCACTGAAAAGAGAAAAGTGCTGCACTTGTAAAACAAAACAGGTATGGAGTACATGTCATACTAAATAGATTCATTTGCTCCAAATACCAGAGGACAATTACATTCATTTCATTTATCACCACATGGCCATTATAAAAATGTAACGAAGCCCTAACCTAAGAAACTTCAAACTTGCTGTAAGATATCTTGCCTACAGCTTTGTCTCATGAAATGCGAAAAGTGGTCATTGTCCTTGTGTCAACACGAATGGTATACAAATGATCACATGACATCAAACATGCTTGTCTCATTCACTTGGTACATACGAAAACATGCATGTCTGGGTAGGAATGTGTGACTTAACATGGCTCATAGGTCACAATATCTATGACTCGACATGCTTGTTGTTGAAGTTGCGGTATGTGACACATGATAAAATGCTATCCTTTACACTAGAAGTTAGGTCACATTCTTCAGAGCCACATACCTCCAAAGAGTGTGATTGCATTCCTGCATCAGCTGTCACGATTGTACACTGCATGACGTTCATGAAAGTATTATAGTCCACGGTAACATTTTGTGAGATTTTGTAGTGTGTTTGTTTTGATCTTTATAGTGCAAGTTTGATTAACATGTGTTGTAGTAATAATACTACAATTTTCTGTAGCAACTCGTTCCTGTAATGTACTTCGCCCTTTGAAACAGTTTAAATAAACGTGCTGCCGTGTTCAAGAATGTTGTTTGAAGGATCAGTTGTCACACATCACATTATGCACAATGTTGTGGCATAAGGGAACGACGGGAGGTCTGAAAAGGGAAGCATGCTGTCCCCAGAAAAGCGTCTTTGCAGGTATGGCTACATAATGCGCTATAATACACTAGTTCACTTCCATATGCAAATAAACTACTGGGACTATAGACTAAAGCATGAGGTGCAACAAGCCGTATTTGTTTTTGTCGGATTCAGTATATGCACCGAGAGAAAAGTATTCTCTTGTGTATCAAGGACAGAACAGTGTAGCGATGCTTTGAGTGCCTTTCAGGTACCATAAGCAAGTGCTACATGGAGCACATGAACTGTGAAAATGGATTACAGATATTCAATATGTCCATATAGAACAATTGGGCAACAGTTCATTGTACTCATTGCACTTTTCGTTTCGTAAAGGGGATATTTAAGTGCCCATTATAGGCACTAAAAAGCCACATTTGTAATGCCTTTAAAATGCACCCACTGCTCTTCCATCTGTGTTTGCGCTAACTGGCAAACACTATATATTTACTGCCACTGTGACCCATCTGCACTCATGTTTGTGCACATTCAATTGCACAATCATTCACTTATATATTGAGCTTTGAGAGTGCTAATGAATCTGCATGCCAACCTGCCCTATGCATAGAGATTTCATTATTGAAAATGGCAGTTACCTCCACACTCTCTTCCACGACGCTGCTGTCGTTGACTGGAAGGGTGCCCAAGAAAGAGTGCAACAGCCAGTAATATGGCGACTCCACACCTTTTGAGCCCCTTGTGGTGCCGCAACGTCTAATCTTCCTAAAAGAAACTTTCCTTTAGTGCATGAAATGCCACACAGCATGAAAATGCACCTGTAGCACAATCTTGTTTTTTTTTATTAGCGCCAGTATGCCCTACGGCATAAGTTAAATAAAAGGAAAGAGTTCAGTTTCGCTGATAAAGGCCAGGAGCGGTCGATGCAACGGCCCGTGCGTTCAGCGCGTTAAGTCGGGTGGTCGACCGGGCCGGTGGTCAAGGCCTCGTAGGTGGCGGGTGCGAGCCTTGTGAAGGCCCGGACAGGTCCCAAGTAGGTGATCGATCGTTGCCTCTGTGGCTGGAGCAACGCAGAAGGGGCATGTCGTTAGGGGAGGCTGTGCACCACATGTTCATGCAGCCCGGATGGCAGGAGTCAACGCGGCGCCCACACGAATCCTCCTGAGCGCTACCTCCTCTCGGCGAGTTAAGCTGCCGGGAAGGTCCGATCCACGCGGAGGAATGAGTGCACGCGTGGAGCGCCGGAGGGTTTCTTTGTGCAGGAGCAAGCTGTCCTTTGGGGACAAACGAAGTAGAGGCAGCGGGTGTTGAACTTCCGCTGGATGGCAAGCGGCATCTGCGGCCATTTGAGCCAGTGTAGACCGACGGGTCCACAATACGCGGACAGGGCAGGCGCACGAGTAAATTAGTCGGTGCACATCGGAAGCTATATCGAGGGAGCTGCTCACTTTTCGCAACTCTCGAACTGCCTGCGTGGAGTCCGTATAGACGAGCAGCCTATTGAGTGACAAGCAATCCACCTTGGGTATCATGAGTGTTAAGCCGTCCCGTATAGCTGCGAGCTCCGCCAACACTGATGGGAATGGTGCCTCTGTAACATAGGATCATGTATGTTGCGTTTCAGGTAGCGTGGGGCATACGAGTCTGGTGTGCAAAACGCAGCTATCGATAGCTGCATCTACGTATACCGCTAGTGAGTCGTCGATGATAGTGACGACGGCTTCCTGTTCCACTTGTCGGTTGGATTGTCGCAGGCGAGTCAGTGGTCGGTTGTCGCTGGCCTGTGCCTTGAGCCATGGTGGAATTTCTGGCAAGGGTGCAGCAGGCTGTGGCAGCGTTGAATTATAGTAGTGAGCTAGAGCCGCCGCCGAAGGAACAGCTTGACTTTTTAGTGGCGAGCCATTCGACGCTGGTGTACGATTTCGTCGATGGTATTGAGCTGCGCTTCCGCCTGGAGGGTCGCGATAGGTGTTATCCGAGGAAGGCATGTGATCGCCCTCATGGCATCTCGGTTGGCGGTTTCGAGCAAGTCCCAATCTCTCAATGTGAGGCGTTGAAACTGAGCTTGATAAACAAGTTGAGGTTGCAGGATCGACCGCACTAAAACATGGGCCATTCGAGAGCAAGCATCTCCGGTTTTTTGAGAAATACGTCGAATGAGATGGACGGTATTGTTGTGTTATTCCACTTAAGATAGAACGTGCGTTAGTCATGCTCTGACGTCACTCGTTGCTTGGCGTGTCGTACCTAAGATAAGATGCACGTCTAAGGGTTGGCTCTCTTACGTCACTGTTAGTTCTCTGTTAGCTTATAAGACCTCCACGTGTGCGCGTTGCATTCATTCCGTTGTATTGCAAGTTGCAATAAACATGTGCCCTGCCAAGTAGGCTCCCGTGTACAAAAGATACGACAGTGGCGACGAAGATGGGATGTTCTCGGGCGTCGGTATTCTAGGAGCTGAAGCGCCTGGGCGGATTACCACGACATGGCTTCCTTTGGGCGGTTTGAGCCGTTCACGGAGGAGGGAGACGAAGACTTCGACTCTTATGCGGAACGCTTTGAACATTACGTCCGAGCTACCCAGGTCAGTGAAGACTTGAAGGTATCAGTATTTGTCACCGCCATTGGAAAACAGGCCTACCGCACGCTGAAAAATTTATTGGCCCCGACCAAGCCGGAAGAGAAAACGTATGCCGAACTGCTCGAGATACTGAAAGGCTACTATTCTCCGAAGCCTTTGGTGATAGCGGAAAGATTCCGGTTCAACCGTCGGTCGCAGCTGGAAAATGAGCCAGTGGCCGCGTTTGCATTGGAACTAAAAAGGCTGGCTGGATCCTGTGAGTTCGGGCAATTCTTGGATGACGCCTTACGGGATCGATTCGTGGCCGGACTGAGAGATGAAACGGCACAAGCAGAGCTGCTTAAGAAGAGTACCCTGACGTTTCAAACTGCCTACGACTTGGCGAAAAGTGGGGAACTTGCTCGCACAGAAACAAGAAAAATTCACCCAAAAGAACTCGGCGACGTGAACCTGGTACAGCAACACCCACAGCGGACCACTGGGACAAGAAAGGTCGCGAGCAAAAACGCGGAGCGGCATGCCGAGACAACGGACTGTTCCCGGTGCGGGGCAACGCATGACGCCGCCACCTGCCCCTTTCGCAAATTTCGATGTCGGCGCTGCAAAAAGATGGGACACCTGGCAAGGGTCTGCAGAACAACGCCACGTTCGGTGCACTCTCTTGAAGAGAGCACTGGCTTAGAAGACTCCGGTGACTGGGACGATAAAAGTGGTGAGAACTATGCCTTGCTTAGTCATATTTTTTCATGTCGGAGTAGTTACGGTGGCTACGTTGTGAAAGTTAAGATAGCTGGCAGAATTGTCACTATGCAGGTTGATACCGGGGCATCTGTGTCTATTGTGCCGGAAAAAATGTACAGACGGTACTGGCCGGAGGTACCCCTAGAAAGATGTACTTTACTGTTAAAAACTTATGGGGGTTCGGCACTAAAAATTGCCAGAAAGTTGACGGTGCGTGTAGAGCACGATGGGCAAACCGCGACCTTGCCGTTAATTGTAGTTCGAACAGAAAAAAATTGTGACACTTTGTTGTTGGGCCGCAACTGGCTAGAGGCTTTGAAGCTGAATTGGTCTAGCGTGTGTAATATCAACTTTGGGAGATCAAACACAGTTGATAGATCAACCGCACTCATCAAAAAGTTTTCGGAATTGTTTAATCCGTCACTAGGACTGATAGCTGACACGTCGGTCAAACTGGTGCTAAAAGACAACTGTACACCCGTTTTCTGCAAGCATCGCCCGGTGCCATTCGCACTCAGGGACGCAGTAGCATCAGAGTTACATTCACTAGTGGAATCTGGTGTGCTGGTTCCAGTAAAACACAGTGAATGGGCAACGCCTCTTGTAGTTGTCCCCAAGGCCAACAACAAAGTGCGAATATGCGGAGACTACAAAGTGACTTTGAACCGTTGTCTGAGAACTGATTATTACCCTCTCCCACCATTGGAAGGTACTTTTGTAGCGTTGCATGGATGCAAGTGTTTTACTGTCCTTGACCTGTCGACAGCGTACCAACAATTGCAGTTGCATCCCGAGTCGCAACCCTTAGTCGCTGTGAACACTCACCTAGGGCTTTTTCAATACACACGTATGCCGTACGGTATAACAAGTGCTCCATCCATTTTCCAAGCGGTAATGGATGACATGCTGAAGGGTTTTGACAGAGTGTCATGTTATCTTGATGATGTGTTAATCGCGGGGGAAACAATGGAAGAATGTTATGATAGAGTGCAAGCTGTGCTGACAAGGTTCAAGGAACGGGGGGTATTAGCACTCAAAGATACGACAGGTATTAGCACTCTTTCGACGAGCAGAGCGAACCCATGCACTCGCGGAGCCAGATGCGTCCAGTTCGACTCCGAGCACACGGATATTGGATACCGTGCTGAGGGCTTGGCCATTTAGGCTCAAACAAATATGCGTCTGCAGAAGGCGACGGCGACCTCGTCTGTTGGTGATAGACATGAATGCCGTCTTCGTGGCCGATAGTGTGAGTCCTATGCGCGCACACCAGTCCGAGGCCTTGTCCAGAGCACTCTGGAGTGCATGCTGCTGGCGTTGCAGGTCTGGATGTAGTGTCCACACAGTCAAATCGTCCGCATACAGGAGGAAGAAGGCATCTGGAATGCTTGCTAGTTGCCACGCGAGGGGCAATAGGCAACTAGCAAGCATTCCAGATGCCTTCAACCAGCTTAATAAAATATACAACTATAGTGTTCAATATATTTATCAAAGCTAACAAAATGTGACACGGGCTGGCTCTGCATTAAGAAATCACAAGACCATGCTCGATTGCAACTGTCCACACTGCAGAAAGCGTGTAAACAATGGCAGGCATTGTAACATACTAGCAGATTAGGCGTTTTCAGAATGTACACAATTACTACTGCAATTTAGCTCAGTGGGGCGGGAACTTCTTGCATACACTGACGACTACTGCAAAGTATCTCTTGCTCTGGTAGGTGAACAGGGGGTGGAATAAAATACATGACACAAGAACACGGGCAAAAGTCGGAATACGCGCTCTGTGTGTGTGCGTGCGCTTATGTGCTCCTTTGCTTGTCTGTTTAAGCAGCCAAGGACACGGTTCACGACAATCGTACGGACTCGGTGGCGCGCCGTTCAGCAGCACTCGGACAGGTGTACATGAAATCAAGACCGGCAGCTTTTATACTGTCGGCTGTGGCACCGAGAAATAGTGGGAACATCACAGCGTAGCATGGCGAGAACGCACACGCTCGGTTTCTAAACAAGGCAGACGCGTTTCTTTCCCT
This sequence comes from Rhipicephalus sanguineus, assembly GCF_013339695.2. Taxonomy (NCBI): domain Eukaryota; kingdom Metazoa; phylum Arthropoda; class Arachnida; order Ixodida; family Ixodidae; genus Rhipicephalus; species Rhipicephalus sanguineus. Next base: position 169,790,953 of record NC_051179.1, on the reverse strand, counting down.
ACCCAATTTATACGGGAGAAACGCTTTCACGTAAGGTTGGGCTTATGTGTGCTGTTGAGCAGCAACAGCGCGAACGAGTTTATGCGCCTTATCAGCAAACACGCTACCGCTACACAAATCACAACGTGATTAGTGAAAAAGTTTTCGTACTTACCGGTAGTGCTTGTTCAGGTTCTCCATTTTTTGGCGCACCTGTTTTGGTGTGATGTGTGTCTCACCTGGAGGCAGGCGAGCATTCAAATCACGCGTTATTTCTTGGTAAATACGCGCATTACGCGTGTTTGACCGCAGCGCGACAAGGTTATCTTCCCAAAGGCGTATCAACAGTTCTGTTGTAGAGACAGACCAGTTGACGCGCCTTTGGGAACACGTTTCAGCCTCCGCTAATAGAGCCATGCCGCCTTCGACCGCCGTCGTGGGTGCCGTCATTTTGTCAGTTACATGCCCCAACTGAGGCGGCCAACCTCAGTTCGGAGCAACCATGATTAAGAGGGTAACTGCAGTTACGCTCGCCGTCTAACTGTAAGTAACTATGGTTTGTGGGAACTGAGCCTCGTTGTAACTGAGGTTAGCGTGCCCGTGTAACTGGGGTATTAGGTGTTATAAGGTCATCTTTGAATGTCTGGCTGTAGCGTTTATACGAGCTCGACATTAGGAACTTCCTTCGCTATTCAAAACTCTCCGCAGTGATACACTGGCCATGAAAACAAAGGAAGCTTGCGAAGAAAGCCACATATACTTTGCAGCAACATTGGTCTCTTGAGATCGCTAAGACTATCAGGTTAGTTTGATTTTTTTTATCTTTAGATCATTTGCACAGTCGCCCCTCAGGATATATATAAAGTTCATTGGGTCGCTGTTTGTTAATTGGTTTAGGATAGAAATGAAACCGCGTTGAACCAACTTTTTTATTTTCCACCTTGGAAAAATGAAATAATGTTGCCCCTACTGAAGCGGCAACTGAATTTCCGAACACCCTATGGTATTAAGGCGTGCACAACAGTTCGCGTTTAAGATGTGCCGTCAGCGTCTGGACGACAACGACGAAACGGCGCGTCAGCAGCTCCGCGCTTCAGAACCAAGCGCGAAAGAATATCCCGACAAAAGTGAGCGCGTCTCTGGTCGTTTATGGCCGAACGACGATGAAATGAAAGTCGTGGGATGGCAAACACCTGACGTCTTGCCACACTTTGTTTAAATAAGATGTCATCTTTCCGTTGGCTGCGATGACGGCTTGGACGCGTCGTGGCATCGACACGTCTCATACAGCGTCACCACCACCTCAGGGGAATGACGAAGGCGCTCCCACTCCTCGCTCACTGATTGCCACAGTGCGTCGGACGTTGTGCTGGAGATCCGTCGCGCAGACAGGCGGCTCTTCAAGATGCCCCACACATTTCCTATTGGGTTGAGCTCGGCGCCGACGGGGGGCCAAGGCAGAGTGCGCACGGCGAGGTTCTCGAGGACAGCGGCCACAGTGCGAGCTGTGTGTATGGGACTGCGGTCATGCTGCAGCAGGTAGCAGCCATGCTCGAATGGTCCATCCAGAGCATAAGGCACCAGCACTTCCTGGAGCAATCTGCAGTACGCTGATGCAGTGAATGACCCATCAATGGGAACAAGTGGACCAAGTCCTTCCTTGCTCAAGGCTCCCCAAGCGCTGACAGCGCACCGACCGCTGGACAGAGCGTTGTGGCAGTAATGCGGAACGTATCTGGGGAAACTTGATTTAAAAAAGTCAGCTCGCGGTCGGAGCAGGGTGCACGTAAACTAATCATAATATAATACCTGGAGTTTTACAAGCCAAAACGATTAAAAAATTTTGAGGCACGCCGTAGTGGCGGGCATCAGAAATGTTCATCATCTGGTGTTCATTAACGTGCACTAACATCGCACAGTACCGGCTCTCTAGTATTTCGCCTCCATTGAAATGCAACCGCCGCAGTGAGGATCGAACCTTGACTTTTGGGTGAGCAGCCGAGCACCCTGTAGATAGTTAAGGTGTAGCGCGAAATTTTTGACAAGTAATGTAGTGAAGCTTAACGACCTGCGTTATATTTTGCAGAAATCATGCTTCAATGGGAGAAAGATATAACTGTTTCATTGGAATGAGACAAGCACTAACATTTGTACTATAAGTGTTGTCCTTCACGCGAATGTTTCATAGAAAGTGTGCTGAGTTGACAAATGACATCGTTGAAGTCAGCGTGTATTTGTTGGCTGCGAATAATTCAAAACTGAACTGCAGGCAATTCTCACCTGCATTACATGGGGCGCCAAACACGACGCTGCTGGTCCCAACGTGTTGAGAATGTGGCTTCATCAGTGAAAATCACTTCGTGCCATTCGTCCTTCGTCCAGTCTTCTACAGCACGAGCGAATTCGAGCCTCAGCTGCCTCTGACGTTCCGTCAAGTGAGGCTTCTGAGCAGCCACACAGCCCTGTAGCCCCCCTTGCCGCAGTCGCCGCTTGATTGTGCTGGGGGAGACGTCAAGCTGAAGTTCACGGCGGATTTCGTTGGCGTCAAGGAAAGGGTCGACGACTGCACACGCAACGATGAGCGAATCCGTTAGGCTATTCTCGGGGACATCCACTGCACTGTTCGCCATCAAGAGCAGCCCCACGGTCGCGGTAGGCCTTGATTATTCTGTGAACTGCTGTCCTGGACCTGTTCATCAAGCCGCAGATTGCTCGCTGCGAGCACCCCTGAAGAGAGAGTTCCGCAATGTGTCTTCTTTCTTCCAAGGGTATGTATGGCACCATTACTGATGAAGCACTACTACTGACGCCACTTTCACAGTCTACTACTTCAAAGCTGTAATACAGACGAAATTAGGAGCTATTTGCAGCGCGTGTCAATGTAAGTTATCGTCTGCGCTCATCGCTGCCAGTGATCACGAAGATAGGGCGTCGGGCTAAGCACGCGAAAAAAGACCACACAGTTCAATAAAGGAATTGTTACGTCATTGTTATGAGTGAAGTGCGCGAGTGTGGTGCGTCCGATGGTTGGAGCAGCAAAAACGACGAGGACGACGTACAACGTGCTACTTGCGCGAGCGCGCCGAACATCGAAGCATGGAAAAAAACTGAAAAATGGGGAATCGCCGAGAGCCACTGCGCCGAAAATGGAGGAAGAAGAGCTGTGCTTGCGGTTGGAGTAACGTGGCTAGGGTGCGGAATTCGAGCTTCTCGGGCGCTTGTACCCGGGCTCTGAAGGCGTCCACCTAGCCGGCGCAGGCCTTCACGTGGACCTGGCGACCATTCTACCGGCGTGGCTTTTGCTGAGGCCCCGGCTTGGCGTGGTTGTGGTTCTCGGGCGGGAGACGGCACCGCCGATGACGGCATCCACCGGGAGCGGAAGTGAGTCGTCGGGCTGAGGGCTCGAGCTTGGAGACTTCCATACCACGTCCTCCTACTTGACTGTTGGTGTGTCCAACCCGTTGGTGAGCCGTACCGCTCTGTTTCCACATCAGGACTCTCCTGACGACGTTAGCGTGTGGACTTGCACGATTTGAGGCTTATGATAAGATTCCCTTGTTTAAGGAGAACTCTATGTAGTTGTGGTCAGGCTGACGCTTGCTAGTTTACCTTTTGTTCATTCTAGTGTTGCCCTTTCATTAATTTTTTTTTGTGTGAAAACATATTTTTGTTTGTCTGAAAATCAAACGCTCACCTCCGTCTCTTATTCGAGAATAGTATTGCACAACGCATTCTAGTTGCTTTATTAAACGAACCTGTCACAGTCATATGCGGCTGAAGGCTTCAAAATATACCTCTAACTTGTGGCTGGGAAACACCGTCGTTCATGGGTGAAATTATCAGGCGGAACAATCTCAGACCTAAAGCGCAATCAATATACGCGCTGGCGCCCAACGGACAGCTTTTTTTCGATGGAAGCTGTCGCAAAAGGTGCACGCGCACTCAGGATTTAGTTGCCGTCTCCTGATGGCGAATTATTTGCTATATTTTTCATTTCGATAACCTAACCAAATGCATATTTTCAGACAAAAAAGGAGTACAGTATACTGACGGATCAAAACAGGACACTTTAGGGCTAAGTATCCAAGATACCTTCATTTCCACCGTCTTCAGTTCGGGTGATATCGGTTTAAATTCAACTCGAACTGGTAGATCTGAGCAAAATATCATCCTGAAAGACCACATTCATTGCGACGTGACGAGGTTATCTCAAGCAGTAGCGAATACCAGTCATTATACTAGAACATTTGGTGTCTTCTTTGAATCTGGTGAGCACGGTACAGTTTTGCAGCCTGTTTGTGCTGTGTAAATTTACGTGATTAATTTATATGAAACACCTTCCCTGCCGAGAGTGCCGAGAATGCGGCAAAGAAGTTTCAGTACCATGCTGAGTTAGGCGTAATTAGAGAAATTATGTCACATGACACGAGTGTCGCGGGTGAGCTTCGTTCGATCTCACACAACACAGGGAAACGTAATTGAACCTTTTCCTAATTAACACTGCTTAGGATTAACTGAGTTTTATTAGCTTCAGCTTGGTCAGCGGTAATGCTCCTGAGCTTGGCTGCAAGGGGCTCACAGGAAACCAGCTTCGACTGCTTGAAAAGAACACGATTAATTTGATTTGCTTAATTAAAGCTAATTACGCTCTGATTTAATTTGGAAGTGCCATGCTCAACTACTCATCCCTACAGGCCTTGAGACCGCTTAATTAGATTGATTAGTTTAATTAACGTTGAGGAAATAGGCCGTGAAACTCGAGTATCTAGGGTGTGCTTGGTTTGATATAAGCCTAATTAGTGTCATATTAACGCTAATTAGGCTTTAATGATCCTAATTAGTCTCAGGTTGGTCAAGAGTAATCCTCCTGAGCTTGGCTTCATTGGGCTGATGGTGAAGTGGACTTGGCTTAATTGGTAACAAGTAGGCTTGCCTTGTTTATGCTTACTATGCTTGGCTATATCGAGTGAAACTATGCTAAACTATGCTTAATTAGATTTGGCTATACTTTCCTCGACTCAACTGCGCTCATGTAAGGTCAACTTGGCCTAACATGAAAACGGCAAGCTGGGCTAAGCTTAATTAAAATTTGCTTAAATGAACTTACTTATCCTTGGCTTTATTACAAGATACCATGCACAACTAGGTTTAATCAGTTTCGGCTACACCTACTTTGGCTTAACTAGGCACATCTAAGCTTAACATGGCTTAAAACGACAAAGACGAGCTGGGTTGAGAAACTTCATCATGTATGCTTGGCTTCAATAGGTTCTACGATGCTTAGTTAGGCTGATTGACCGGTGTAAAAAGCGACGCGCGCACGGCGCTTGAGCCGGCCCCGCCGCAGCCGCTTCGTAAAACTACGGCGCAGATTAGATGGAGCAACGAAAGCGACACCCAGTTGACGTTTTGTCTACGAGCGCCATAACCACGTAAGACAGAGCGACATGAGAGGCCATCTGATATGTAGGGACGCGCATGCGCACAGCTGCTTCACTGGTGCTCTCGATAGCAGGCGCAGCGTCGGTAGATGGCGCGTCGATGCATTCTGCCACGCGATCCCATGGCGCGTATACTTTTGCACGCGCCTGTACACTCAAAACAACGCACTTCAGAGGGTTTTGTGTTCACGGAACATGCTCGAAGTTGTCATATGTCAACCGCCGTGGTTGCCATCTTTCGCGCTCTGATCTTCTTGGTTCTCGCGTTGATGGCGCAGCGTCAGGTGCGCGTGCGTCGTTTGGCTGGACCTGGACAGGGTATCCGTCCTCGTGGAAGTAATCGGGGATGTCGTCAACACTAGGCGCAATGCTGAAAGGTTCCTGAAAGGTTCCGTAGCCCTGAGGTGTTGTCGGTTGCGGCGCAAGACACTGCCGTCTTCGGTGGCGACCTGGGTTGATAAGCCGCATTAAGAATCCTTGCTTTCGGTGACCACGAGCCTCCTCGTACACTGACATCTTGTCCTCTCTGTAGCGGTGCAAGACTCCGTCTTGGGGGTCGGTACTGTTCATGTTTCTTTACTACCTGTCTTGGAGCTTCGTTGAAGTCTGGAAGAGTTGTCCGAAGTCGCCTGCCTTGAAGCAACTCTCCAGGCGACTGACCGCCTTGTAGTGGATTGGTCCTGTAAGCGAGCAATCCAAGCCACAAATCATCTTTAATCTTTGACGTCTTTTTTAAAATGCGTTTGACGATTTGAACACCTGTTTCTGCGAGACCATTCGAGCGAGGAAACCCCGGGCTGGACGTAATGTGTTTATAGTCGTACTTTGTTGCAAACAATGCAAACTTATGGCTTGCAAACTGCGGACCATTATCCGTGCACACCTCAATAGGTATTCCGTACCGTGCAAAGACTGCACTAAGCTTTGTGACAACTGTGGCCGGTTTTGTGTCCTGTAGAACCTCCACCTTTGGAAAGCTGGATAACGCACCAAAACGCACAGGTATAATTTTCCGGCGCACTGAAAAATAACGACACCTACTCGATACCATGCATGTTCCGGCACTGGGTGGTTTTTGAGCTGACAAACTGAACATCTTCTCATGAGAGCTTCAATGTCCGCATTCAGACCCGGCCAGAACAGTAACTTACGCGCTCGAGATTCGCATTTATTTATCCCTAAGTGACCTTCGTGAATTCTTCGAAGTAACTCGGGGTGCATGCTTGAGGTTATCACCGTTTTGCATCCCTTAAACACTACACCACTCACGACAACCAATTCACTTTCGAATGGTTTTAGTGTTCCACAGACTGGCCTGTTGCTTTCCAAGCAATGAATGACTTGACTCAAGTAGTATTCCTTGCTAGTTTCTTGTGACAACCACTTCAAGGTTGCTTCGCTGACAAGTGATGAAAGAAAACTTACCGCGGGAGCTTCTACGTCATCATCGGTGTTTTCTTCTTGGTTTTCCACGGACGCTCGAGACAGCATGTCGGCGACCACCAAGTATTTTCCTGGAACAAATTGGAGCTTATAGTGGTATTTAAGTAAGCGAAGAATAAATCGCTCCAATCTGGGCGGCATTTCTCCGATCGGCTTCTCAGAATTTGCTATTAAAGGTCGGTGGTCGGTCTGGAGGATAATGTTACGTCCGTACACAAAATGGTGAAACTTCTCGCACCCGAACACAACAGCCATAGCTTCTTTTTCTATCTGGGAGTATATTCGTTGCGCTTCTGTTAAGACGCGTGACGCATGCGCAATTGGCTCATTATCAGCAATCATCATAACGTTGCCACAGAGTGGAGCCTACTCCATTTTGCGAAGTATCTGATGTTATCTTCGTAATCCTTTTAGGATCAAAAATCGCCAGCACCGGACCTTTGCTCAAACTGTCACAAATCATTATCCATTCTTTAGCGTGGTTTTCCGTCCACTCCAAGATACTATCCTGTTTTATCAAGTCGAGAAGCAGTTTCGTTCGGTCTGTGATTGATGGTAGGAACTTCGCCAATTGGTTTACGACACGGAGCATGCGCTGCACTGCTTCCTTATCCTTCGGTGGTGGTATACTTAGCAGAGAGCTGACCAAGGTAGGATTTGGGCGTATGCCGTCTGCTGCCATAACGGCACCAAGAAAAAAAATAGCACCATCTCCCCGTAAAGGCAACCCTGAGTAGTATGCGAAGCAGCCATGAGTCGACTTAGATAACTGTAAATGTTCTATTATGTTCATCACTGTTCATGGTCCTTTCATGTGAGGTTCCCCTGATGTTGTTACCCGTCATATATGACTTTAAGCTCAGGGGAATGTTTCCCCTTGAGTAAAACGGCCTTGTCGCCCATAAAGTATAAAGTTAATGGCTCTTGCTGCAAAGCTTGTAGCTTGAAGTTTGAGAATGCGATGTCAACGCGCCCGTTTCGCTTCGGCTTCGCGAGCCCGCCGCTCAGGATCAGCTGGGACACTGACTACGCCGTCGCGACGCCGGGGGGACAGGCCTCGTTCACAAGCTGCTTCGCATCTATGGACTGAGGGTCTATAGATGCGCACCTTGCTTCGCACCTTGCATGATTTATGGCGTAGTGGGTACATTGCATGAATGACGATAATTTCTGACGCAGTGCGTAACTTGCATGATTTATACTAGAGCACGCGCTGCAGTGGAGCGAGCTCTCTGCCGCACGTCCATATGTCAGGCAAACATTCCTTACTGACACCATGCGCGAGCTCTCCTCTTGTGCCAACACTTCGCTCTCACTTGGTCCTCTTCTTTCTTCCATACATCTAGTGGCACCTTTCTCTCAGGTAAACATTCCTTTCTGCACACCATGCGGGAGCTCTCCTCTCGTGCCAATACTTCGTTCTCTTTCTTCCATACATCTAATGGCGCGCGGGGCACTGGTTACGCCGGTGTGGCAGGCCTGGTTCATAAGCTGCTTCGCATCTAAAATCTTGCTCTGGCCAATGATGCATTTGTCTTCATTAAACGTTAGGCCAGCTTTCTGTGCTGCTTCTTGTAGGCAGAGAATGGCACGAGGTTGGCTTGTGATCCTGTGTCAACCTTGAGCTCTAGTGTCATGCTCGCAACTTGTGCTGTGACCACCCAGTCACAGTCACACGCTCTTCCAACGCTGTTGACTCCGACGTCCAAGATAGCAAATTCCGAATCGCTATCCTCGGTGCTCCTTACTTCCCGGACTTGCCTGCCCCCCTTGCAATGGGCAGCGAAATGATGCTGCCCTTGGCACTTCCTGCATGTTTTGCACAATGCAGGGCACCTTCGCCGACCGTGTGTGCGTCCACACCTGCGACACTTTAATGGCGCAGGCTGTTCATCGCACTGCCGCTGCTCCCGTCGTTGGACAGCATCAATCTGTCTCTGTTTTCGGGACCAAATCTCGTTTTGCGCGGCAGACATTTCCGCAGCCTTGCAGACTTCTTCCGCTTTGGCCAAGGTTAACTTACTATCTTGCAGCAGCTCTTGTCTGACTTTGTCATCATTTGTTCCAAATACTATTTGGTTACGAATGAACGATTCTGCCATAGTGCCAAAGTTGCAGGACTGAGACATCTTTCTGAGCTCTCTGACAAACTCTTCGACTGGCTCACCTCGAGCTTGATGCGTTTCCGAAAGATGAAGCGCTCGTGCACTTCATTCAGGCGTTCTGCACAGTAAACGTCAAACTTGGCGATGACAGTTGCGTAAGTTTCTTGGCTCTCGACGTCCCCGAAGGTGACATGGTTGTAAACTTCAAGGGCGTCGTCGCCTGCCAGAGTTGGCAATAAGGCACTCTTCGTGGCGTCCTGTCTAACCTTTTTATCTGGCTCAGAGGCAGCCAAGAAAAGTTCGTACTTTTGTTTGAAAGGGTCCCACTGCTTACTGATTTCGCTGGTGAAGTGCAGCGGCTCCGGTGGCTTCACAAGGTACATGCTTCCGCGTTACCGTGCACAAGCACTGTGGTCATGGCTTCACGTTCTGACACCATGTATCGTTTGTGGTATCTACTGAGTAACAGCAACCGGTTTTCAGCAAACGGAAAAAGCCCCCCAGCCTTTATTCGCACATGTTCTATACCCGGTACAGGAAAGGGCACACAAGTGGCGAGCATGCGCCGTAGAGGCCACTTGCAGGCACGCACCACTTCGGCTTATCTACCTGATACACTGACTATTTGCGATATTTTTGTGCTTTGCATGTGTGAAACTATTTGTATGCCATATTTTAGAAGTGTGTTTTTGTTCACCTTGCACGTATTTGCAATGTGCGTGCGTCTTCACCCTCGCTGTCACGTGACTAAATATTTGCAATATTTTTGTGCTTCGCAGGATGCAACCGTGGTCCACAACGAGCAGAATGCTGTGTGCGCAGGCGCGTACAATGCCTATCATCTATCTGTTTCGTTGGAGCAGCTTCACAAAAATGACTGTACGAGATATAACAACGCGGCTGGAATTGTGTTGGACATTATGCAGTGAATTCAATGAAAGAAAGCTGGAACATCATATGTATAGAGAAAAATAAAACTTTTCATTGTCTCACTTTTGTCTTTCGTTGTCGCATTGACTGCGATAGCAGTGGCACGCGCATGACTAAATATTTCTTCGCGTGTTTTCTGTGCCATTTGTTGCTCACCGCGGAAAGAAACATGCGAAAAAAGTATTAAGCCTTGCGGAGAGTAACTGTAGAAAGTCATCTCTTGGGATAAAATGTTCATCTTAATGGAGTATGTGAGTGCACCGACCGTTCGTCAAGCGAGGTGCAACTGCGAGGATTAACGGTTGCCCGGTAAGGTGTAAATGTGAGGACCAAATGTTAATCTGTTGAGGTGATCTGGGGGGGCTAACATTTGGCCGGTAAGGTGTAAATGTGAGGACTAAATGTTAGTCCATCGAGATGATTTGTGAGGACTAGCTGTTAGACCCGGTGCTGTTGGTCGTTAAAGTGATTGATGTTTGTGGCAGCCCCATTAGTCCCCGAAATGACGAACCGCACGCCTTTTAACACACTTTTGCCTTATAGTGTACTTGCGAGCAGACGAACATGTTCTTTGTGGATGACGTGACCAGACTCGAATGTTGACGTCATGACAAACGCTGGTTTGTCGATAGTTTGTCGATAGTAGTACTGTCGATAGTTTGTTTACAGTATCGATAGTTTAAAAAATAACTACCGATGCTATCGATAGGCAGTTTACCGATAGTTCTGCATCACAAGCTGCGACTCGTCCAAAGCGCATTGCCGTGGCCTGCAGTGAGCTCGGTTATATGTCGCACATCTGATGTGTACCGGCATGGGCTGGCGAGGGGCTTTAGCTCTGTGAAACTCTGTGTAAACTAGTCGCCATTACCGTCGGCTTCCCCGTCGCTCGCTCGCAAGGAGCTCACCGGTGGCACCGCGTTCGCTCGGGTACTGCCACTCGCTCGAGGAACTTAGTGAAAATTGGTCGCCATTACCGTCGGCCTCCCGGTCACTCGCTCGCAAGCAGCTCGGGGCCGTTCGTGGCGGCGGCCCCGCGGTCGCTCGCTCTGCTACTCGAGGTTCGCTGGCGGCTAACGGGCTTGCTCGAGCTGTACGACGCCGCTCGCAGAAAACTGGTTGGCGGCACGGTGTTTGGCGGCACATCGGCGTGATGGCTGCGGCTGCCGCACTTGAACTGTTGTGGTATGTGGCTTGAAATGCGTCTTTGGTGATGTATGACATCACGGTGAAATTATTTGCAGGCGAAATTTTAAACGTATGTTTTTATTTCACCCTGCACGCATTTGCCATGGCGTGCGTGTTCGTCCTCTCTGTCCCGTAAGACTATTTGCAATTTTCTTGCGCTTTGCGGGATGCAGCCGCTGTCCACAACGTGCAGAATGCTGTGTGCGCTGGCGCATGGAATGCCAGTCATCTATCGTTCCCGTTAGAGCAGCTTCACAAAAAAGAACTGTACGAGATATGGCAACGCGGCTGGACCTGTACTGCTCATTTCACAGTGAATTCAATAAGAAAGCAGAGACTTCATATGAAAAAAAAAGTAAAACGTTTCATTGTCTCAGTTTTGTCTTTCGTTGTCGCATTGGCTGCGGGAACAATGATACACGCATGGCTAAATACTTTTTTTCGCGTGTTCTTTTCCACCCCATTTGTTGCTCACCGCTAAAAAAACACACGAAAAAGGTATTATTCCTTTCGGTGAGTAACTGTAGAAAATTATCCCTGGGGATTAACGGATCATTTGCACTGGGGATTAAGGTTCATCCGAATGGAGTATTTGAGTGGACCGACCGTTCGTCCGGCGAGGTGCAACTGTGGGGACTAACGGTTACCCGGTAAGGTGTATATGTAAGGACCAAATGTTAGTCCATTGAGGTGATCTGTGGGGAATAGCAGGTAGCAGCATGGGGATTACCTGTTATACCCGGTGCCGTTAGTCCTTATATGGTTTAGTGGTTATGAGAGCCCCATTAGTCACCAGAGGGATGAACCACACACCCGTTTAACACCCTTTTGCCTTAGAGTGGCCGGCGCGTGATTCCCTCCGCTCCCCTGGCAGCTGCCACAGCGTGCGGGAAAGTGAATATCACGGCCCAAGTATGTTCTGAATAAAGCATGATGTGACATCATCTACTCCCTCCTTCTCTCATCGACACTACCTCCTTCGTATCACGTCCTCGCTTGTGATGTCACACCCTAGTCTCATCCTCTGTGCTAGTTTCTGATGTGCCAAACCACGAGGCAACTGATGGGCGCAGCAGGGCTCTTCGTGTGAGTGTTCAAACGCTGACATGCCATAGCGGGAGCTATGTCGGAAGATTGCGCAACTATACTGAAGCCAGGAAAAGAAGCGCCAATACGTTACCGTGTCCCCGCAGGGTCGAACGTCCTAGCCGTCGCGCTGGCCTGTTTCATTGCACGTTCCTGCTGAATGAAGTACAGCACTCGCGATGGCAACCTCAATCTATTATACTTGCATGCTACAAAAATAACGAGAAAGGTATGCACCTTTATTTTTGACCGAGGATAATCAGCTCGAGTGTGTTTTACGTTCAAGAATCACAAAAATTGGGGGACCCTTAAGCTTCGCCGTTAAGAGGTGAACGCAATAGCGAAAACCGGTCCCTAGTGCGCACTTCAACAACTAAGTGCATACTTATTAATGTGTGTTGTTACACGCACACGCACAGGCACACAGACACACACACGTGTATGCGCTATGTATCTATAGTAATAATACAGGTTTTCGATCTAAAGCACATCCTTGTGCTAGAGTCCAGACATATTTCTCACAATGCCTCACAGATGGCAACACGCCTAATGTTTGTTGTTTGCTTGATAAACGCCTCCTCTAAAAGAAGGCGTTGGCTTGATATGTTTTCCGCTAGATGGACATAGTTGTCCATTTTTAGAGCTGTTTGAAAGTTCGTGTGTGTTTTTAGCGGCGATGGCTGCACTATCCCGGCTTTTTTCGAAGCATGGCGTCGCGCAAAAAACGTAGTCTGACGGCCTCACCAATGCGCCTACAAATCGCCGAATGGGCTCGTTTTCGTCGTGACACCTGTCGAACAAAATGCGTTAAGGAGACTCCTTTCACTATATCGCATTTATGTAGTGTTTTTTTCCCGAAGCAGCCGCAAGTAACATCGTGACTTTGCGGTAGAACACCTGCTTGCCACGCAAACAGCCCGGGTTCGACCCTCAATGGGACCGAAGATTTTTATTGTTTATTTTATTTGCATGTTTCTCGATTTTGCGGTCACGGACGATTTTTCGCTCACAAGCTACGTAGCGACGCCGACACCGACGGCGGCATTTCTGCGAAACGAGCTCTCTAACGCTATCGCGTTAATATTGTCACGTGGTCGTGACGTCGACGAAGACAGCAGTCGGCCTTTGCAGGGTGAAACTGTTTATTTGGCCGAACTTGTGGCCGGAAAGTGAGAACTAGAACTACAGCAATACACGCTGTACAATGATAGCGGCGAACAGGGCGTCGTCCGTCGATCAACTGACAAGCGATCAAGCGCGTAGGCTTTTATACAGGCGCTATCGAACTTTCCAGCAATATCGCTGGTGGCGGCGTTATCTCTAGACAAAACTGGAACATTCGCGTGCGGGGCGCAATCTTAACAAACCGATCTACTACAATCGCGACGCTTCTAGAACACTACTTCGCGGACAGCGTCGAGCGTTGATAACCGTCCCTGCCGGTCAAACCCGAATACATCAAAACAAGACAAGATAACACTCTGTCTGCTCATTTTCTTGTCTGCTTTGATATGCAGTGTTTTTGTTGTTTTTGTTTTTCCTGTTTTTTTTTGTAACATGAAGCTTTGTGTATGCGACGGTTTTTGCTTTCAACTGCCTTTTCAACTGCCTTCGCTGTTGCCTCGTATTTAGGGGCTGTGGCTCTGTCAAGCTGTCTATTACAGCTTTTTCTGCAGCTCCCCTATCCATGTATTTCTTGAGGCAGAAATAAATTATTATTAATAAGTGGGCGTGGCAATATGATCACTAGGCAAGCCGTTAGGGAACTACGAATTAGGTTATCGCCTGGGCCTGTTTGACGTGCGCATAAGTCGAATTACGCGGACGTTTCCGCATTTCGCCCTCCTGGAATTTAGGCCACCGTGGACTGGAATCGTACCCATGCCCTCATTCTTAACAGCGGAATGCCATTACCCGACCGATGCTGCACAAGTGTATCAAGATTAAATGCGCGTGAGCGGTTGGAAAAGTGCTCGAAAAAGGCTATCAGGAACGAGCCACACTGGAACAAGATCGCCGAAGGCTGGGTTACCTGTCGGGCCAACATCTGTATAGATAAATGGCAACTGGAACACATCGGTGCAGAGCGGGCATGGCGAAGGTTGCCTGCTTAATGGAATTGGCCTTCTCTATTTTCCCCTCCATACTCCTTACTCCATACTCCATACTCCGAACCATGAGAGTGAAATAACTAGAAGAATAAGGATGGGTTGGGGCTCATTCGGCAAGCATTATCAAATCATGAATGGTAATCTACCACTATCCCTCAAGAGGAAGGTATATAACAGCTGCATCTTACCGGTACTTACCTACGGAGCAAAAACCTGGAGACTTACAAAGAGGGTTCAACTTAAATTGAGGACGACGCAGCGAGCGATGGAAAGGAAAATGATAGGTGTAACCTTAAGAGACAGGAAGAGAGCAGAGTGGGTCAGGGAACAAACGGGGGTTAATGACATCATAGTTGAAATCAAGAAGAAGAACTGGATATGGGCCGGGCACGTAGCACGTCGGCAGGATAACCGGTGGTCATTAAGGGTAACTGACTGGATTCCAAGAGATGGCAAACGCGTGAGGGGGAGACAGAAAATTAGGTGGGTAGATGAGATTAAGAAGTTTGCAGGTATTACGTGGCAGCAGAAAGCACAGGACAGGGTTGATTGGCGGAACATGGGAGAGGCCTTTGCCCTGCAGTGGGCGTAGACAGGCTGATGATGATGATGATGATGACTCCTTTCATCGGTAATGTATGCGTAATGAAACGTAGCATATGTGAACGTGAAAATGCACACACAAGAATGCCTGCTTCTCAACCGTAAAACTTACGTGTTTTCCATTAAGTCTAAACTGTTAGAGCATTGTATCGCAGGTATTCCAAGCATCATTTTAACAGACGTTGTGTGCGGAAGGTAGTTGGCACACACAGTAAGCTGTCGCCTCTATTAGCGTCCTGCTGTGTCATTTCATTTCACCTAGTTGCGATAATAAATAATAAGGATTGCGATAATATACAATGACAGACATCGACACCAAAATACTTTTTGGATAATGTCATTTATTTCATGTGTCAATATCAATACACTTTCATCTCACATATGTGTTCTTGCACAAATTAAAGAATTCTCTAATATAACTCAGCTGGGGCAGTACTGAAAACGCGCAACTGCGCTTAGGTTAAACTTCGTAAGTACGCACTTGGACGTCGGAAGAATGAGCTTTAAGGAAACGTTACTGTACTCAAATTAAGGTACGCGTTAACGAAAACCAGGTGGTTAAAAATAAGATCGAGTCCAAGATAATGACGTGCCTGACAATCACTAGTTTCCGCACGTCAAAGCGGAAAACTTATTTTTCTAGCCCAGTAATAAGCAGCTCAAACCGCGCTTGGCGACAGAAAGGGCGGAAGAAAAATAAATAATTCAGGAGCTTGTTCGGGAAGGTGGAATATTTCAACCGTCATAAAACATAAGCGAGACGCAAAGACCGTCCTTTCCACAATAAGGGGCAAAAAAGATTTAACGGTGCTGTGCGCAGAGCACTGTGGATTTCGCTGCCGTGAGCATTTTTTATCATCTTTTAAGTCCTGTAAAAAAGTGAAGCAATTCTGTATTCTGCATATGCATATGCGTTCACTGGTAAGCGAAAATTAAGCGACTTGTGCTTTTCTTTGGCATTTTTACCGGAATTTTATATTTCAACCCTGTAACCAAGATAGCGAGCGCGTGAGATTAGGTCCTTGGGGAAGCAATGATGTTCAGCATTCGAAAAGTGGTTCTTTGTAGTACGCCTTTTCCAGTGGCCTGAACTTTAGTTCCACACCATCTTTAGTTTTTATCGTCGGAACAAAATACACAGTGCTGCGAGGGATTTGTCACTACCATCTCTTATCTGCATGGTATCCGTGGCTTAGGCGTTGGATGGCGGGGTTTTTATTTTCTTTGATTGAAGCTTCATTGTTTTTTCGACGTAGGCCTGACTGCAACTTCTTAACAGAATGTAAACACGAGTTAACTTGTGCACCTAAATGAAATCAGTCCTTAGACATGCGTGCACAGTATGATGTTTCATGCAGTCCACATCACATATATATTTGAGAGGTTGCCGAGTGTATATGCTCCGTACGTTACAGGAAAGCACGCGGCCCACCTAAAGAGAAATGAGTTGAAAAAATTTTTTTTGTTGTCACCTTTGAAACGTTTCTTCACTGAATCACGAAACTGAAACTTTTTTTTTCACGAAGTCACTTCCCATCATCAGAAAGTAAGAACTGTGTAGCACAAATTTGCACTGCGCTTATTGGTATTCTTTTGCATGGCTTCATTTGATTATCATCCGACATTTGACGTAGTGAAGGACCTTGGTTGAATTTGATTCTTGATAAGCATAGTGGGCCACGGGTGAGAAGGCTCGGCACGTGTCCCAAATTTGGTCAGGGTGCTCTGAACACTACCCTGGACTTGGGCCTCCGAAAAAATTGACTTTACCGAATCCGAAAATAGAGTCGACCCGTGTTCAAACCCAAGAACCAGTTAAGCGAAAGCGTAGCTTCGCGTGACGCGGCTCTCGAGTGTGCTTTCGCACAACGCTACGTTGCTTGGCGGAGCCAAACCACCTGTCGATTTTTAGCCGCAGGAATTTCTGTACCACTCGCAATTGAAAGCTTTGTCTGTATCAGAAGAAAGCGAGGCATGTACATATGAGCTGTGCGCCTTTGAAGATAGACATAAGTAATCTTGTCGCACGTGAGAACCTTGTACAACGAGATGGCCAGCGTAGTCCTGCTCTTTTCATTGCACGGTTCGTTTATAATGCGCTGTGAAATTAATATATCGTGTGGATTTAGTAGTGTTCATCGCAGACAATGTTTCTGTCTAAAATAAATTTTTTTATTAGTTTTCATTTATGCCTTGCGCACTTATTCAACTTTACGTCCCTGTTAGCTTAGCGATAAGCACTTCTATGAAAAATTTGACTACCGCTGCATATTCATTTACTTGCTGATACGCTGCTCATTTTAGGCTACGGACGTAGCCTTAGGAACGGTTGCACTCGGAAACCACGGCTTTAATGGATGCGCAACACTGACAAGCAAATGCATGTTGATCGATGACGATCTCTCGCGCATATTGACGTCCAACGGTTAAAGAAATTCGCGTATCGAAACTGCACCAGTGCTTGTCTGCTGAGTCAGTCTTGCTTTGCAGAGAGCGCAAATCAAATGGAGGGAAAGTTGAGAACCGACGCTGAGCGCCTCTTTTACGCGCACCGATCGCTCTTCTAAACCAAAGAGCCATGCCGATCTCGTTGACGAAACTAGTTAGCGCAGGAAATTTTGCTCGACTGAAGTAATCAGTACATTCCATTAAAAGCAGCGTTACCTCATGCCCGATGTTATCACGACTCTTTCGTTGCCTGTACAGCTCACAAAGGAGTGGACACGCATCTCAGAACGATGGCGAAAAACCAGCGGCTAGCAGCTGAAATACTGCAATATGCGACTGGTTTCGTTTTTGCGCCCAAGAAAAGATGGTAGGCGGCGATTGCTGCATTGTCGACAGATGACCAGGTGTATTGAATTTCCCTCCCAAACGCTCAGCCGAAGTTGCCTGTTTCTATTTCTTAGGTCACAGTAAATGGTATAACCGTACACTCTTAAAGAAAAGGTTGTAAGTGCAGCATTTACTACTCCCTTGGCACGTTTACTACCTTTAGATAACGTTTTCTACTGTAGAGGTGGTAAATATTGCCGTTACAACATAGCGCGCCATGGCTAGTAGACGTTGCTACTTCAGCACGTGACGGGTTAGCAAACGTTACTACCTCAATCGGCTGCGGTATGTTACGCTCTAATTGTGACAGCGTTATGAAAAATTTAGCCAAACTGGTTTTCCTAATTTTGTTTGAATAACAGTTTTATATTATGTCATGACGCACGCATATGCAAATAATAAGATTTTAAACTCCTGGTCGAAGACATCAAATATAAGTCTGAGTTCATGGTAAGCCGACCTGTACAACCTATGCTACCCCACAGTAGGACTATATATAGGTATTTAGGGTTGCTGTTGGAATGTGTGTCGCGTATAAGCCATCATATTCTGCGCGCGCCTGTATGCGTGTGTTTTCTCGTGTATGGTTGGTTCATGCCTCTACATGATAACTGGTATCTGAGGACGCCATTATGGTGCTTATTTACCAGGTCACAAGACAATACGATACGGTCCCACCTTTTTATTTGAGCATGTATGGATACTAAAGTTACTAACTTTGTACTACAACTTCTGTGTAGGTAGTAACCGTAAATTGTATGTGTCATGGTAGCAAAGTTACTAACTTGCCGATTACTAGCTTCAGTTACTACGTGGGTAGCAAGTATTGCCGTCGGGGCCCTTATATATATATATATATATATATATATATATATATATATATATATATATTCTAGAAGAACGACACAGAGACAGCACCCTTGCTGCGGGCAGGCTGTTCTATTTCATCCTCGTCCTTCTCTTCTTCGCCCTCGTTCCCGAACTTCTGTGCCACTCTTCGTCACTACACTCGGCCACGCTGCAACTGGTCTATTCCTGCAAGAAAAGCGCATAAGACAACGTCACGTTCGTCGACGGACGCAGTTCTTCATTCGCGACACATGCACAGCAAAGTTATTCCGCTTTCTCTTGTCCGTGCGCGCATCAGAAGCCGTGGATCGTACTCGCCACGTGTTCTCTCCTAAGCGCTCGGAAATAATGAACGGGCCTTCGTACTTTGGACGCAGTTTGTCTGAAGACGATGGAGCACCTCGCTGCAGCCACACCTCGTCGCCTATACTATATTTCGGCGCCGGGCGGTGGCGTCGGTCGTAGTAGCGCTTTTGCGCCTGCTGAGCTTGTGCAATCCTCCTGCGCGCCTCCATACGGATTTCGCGACAAAGTGTCTGGCGTGCAACCGAACGCCCAACTTTGACGGGAGTGTCCAAACCGAATGTAGCATTCAGCTGCGGGAGCTGGCCGTAGACAATCTCGTAGGGGCAAGTTCCTGCAGAGCTGTGTGCCGCCGTGTTCACTGCGTATGCAGCCGCTTGAAGATGTTCATCCCAGTCAGCTTCCCCTCGTTTGTGATTCTCACAGTACGGTGCGAGACGATCCTGGATAGTCTGGTTCGACCTTTCCGTCAGTCCGTTCGCCTGTGGATGGTATGCCGACGCGAAGTGACGCTCAACTCCTACTTGCTGTAGGTAATTGCGGAGCTCGCGACTGCGGAAGGTGGTCGACCGGTCGGAAATCAACTTTTTAGGAAGACCGTGTCGCCATTCGAAGCGCTCTCTCAAGAATCGGATGACGTAGCTAGCAGCAAGCGAAGGCACGGCCGCGACCTCTACAAACTTTGACAAGTGATCCACAGCGAGTATAATTTAACGATTACCCGCTGCCGTCATTGGAAGAGGCCCGATGTGGTCTATGCCCAACGTGTGGAAAATTGTCTCCGGAGGCTTAATCGGTGTAAGAAATCCATGTTGGCCTCCGGAACGTCGTTTGTGTTGTTGACACACCTCGCAACTGGCAACATACGAACGCACACTTTTATACATTTTCGGCCACCAAAATCGTTCTTGTGCCTTGCGTAAGGTGGCTCGATAGCCGACATGGCCTCCTTCGGGGCTGTCATGAATGGCACGTAATATGCTCGATCGTAAGGAGCCATGAATAACCAGGAGATGACGCTCGTCAATCTTATCGGCCCAGTGACGACGATACAACGTACCATCACGTAAGACAAACTTGGCATTGTGTCCTGTATCCTCAATGGAGTCTATAACGGATACGAGACCTTCATCGCCGCGTTGGGCCTTCGTCACGTCCTGTTGGGAAAACATGATCCAGCTTTCTGGATTCCGTGGGGAGGATTCCTCGATGGGATTTCGTGACAAAGCGTCCGCCAGCTGATTTTGTGCGCCAGCACGGTGACGGATGTCGTACGTGTAGTCCTGGAGCCGAACAATCCATCGGGCAAACTTGTGTTTGAGGTGCCGCTTCTGGAACATCCATGCGATCGCGGAGTTGTCTGTTACCACCGTGAAGTGTCGGCCAAACACGTAATGGCGGAACTTTTCATCCACACTCCACACTACGGCCAAACACTCCAGTTCATTTGAATGATAATGACGTTCCGCGTCCGAGAGTTTACGACTGGCGTAGGAGATGACGTGCCCGCGCCCACTTGTGTCACGTTGAAGCAAAACTGCCCCTAGGCCAGTCTGACTCGCATCAGTATGCACTTCTGTCACCCAATCTTCATTAAAGTGGCAGAGCACTGGGCTATGCGTAAGCTGGTGTTTGAGGGTTTGGAAGGCGTTATCCTGCGAAGGACCCCATTGAAATTGAGCGCCTTTCTTCAGTAAGTCCGTGAGTGGAGCAGCGGTTGACGCAAAGCTCGGCACGAACTTGCGCAAGTATGACGCCATTCCGTGGAATACCTGGAGCTGTTTAATAGATGTTGGTGCAGTGTACTTGGCTACGGCGTCTATGCGTTCAGGCAAGGGTCGCACGCCATTACGAGATATCTGATAACCGAGATATGATATCGTCGTCAACCCGAACTGGCACTTCTCGCGGTTAAGTCGAAAGCCGGTGTTATGCAACCTCTGCAGTACTGTGTCGAGATGCTGTAGATGTTGTTTTTCTGTTTCCCCGATGACTAGAATGTCGTCGAGGTAAGCAACACAGGCGTGGTCTATCAACGTGCCCAACACCGTGTTCATGGCACGCTGAAACGTGCTTGGGGCAGTTCGCAGACCGAAAGGCATCCGGTTAAATTCGTACAAGCCAGATGGAGTCCGGAAGGCCGTCTTAAACTTATCTCCTTCAGCCACGTTTATCTGCCAATACCCTGCTTTCAGGTCTAGTGATGAAAAGAACCTGGCATTTCGTACGGCGTCAATAGTATCGTCAATTCGTGGCAGTGGGTACGAGTCTGGTATGGTGTGTTTGTTCAACTCTCGGTAGTCGACACAGAATCGGAGATTGCCGTCCTTTTTACGGACTAGGACAACAGGTGCTGCCCACGGGCTAGCAGACGGCCTGATGATGTTAGCGGCTAGCATTTCTTGCACCTGCTGGTCGATTACAGTCCGCTCTCGTTCGGCGTATCTACGTAACGGTATGGACACCGGCGGATGGTTGTCGGTTGTAATATGGTGCTCTAGCACGCTAGTACCGGGGAGCTGATCAGTAGTATCAGCGAAGAGCGACGCGTGCCTCTCGAGTATAGCGGGGAGTGTAAGTGGTGTTGTCAGCTCACCTGGCTGAGCCGGAGGCGTAATTGGGGCTACGGGACGGAGGCTGACGCTACTTCCTTCCACAGTGAGGCGCACATCCCCGGAGAGAAGGTAGTCGGCACCCAAGACTATGTCTGCGGGCAAGTCTTCGAACACGGGCACCGAGGACAAGAACTTGTGGCCGGCCTCGGTGTTGATCTGCAGGTTTATGGCACCGACCGGTAGTACGTCACCACCGAGGCCCCGCAGCGGTGGCTTAGTCCAAGGCTGGAGATCTCCTGGGGCGTGGCGTCGAAGCAATGCCGTACGCTGTGCTCCGGTATCGACGAGAGCCGTCAGTTCTCCAATGCCGTCGACGGTGACCATGAGGGTTGGAAGTGGACGTGCTTGATATTGTATGGCTTGAGGCTGACTTTGTGGGCAGTCTTTATACCCTTGCCCGAAGCGCCCACACGTATAGCATCCACGTCTCGGTGGACCCGGCTCCTTAGGGGAAACTGTAGCCGCACGCCGATGAGATGTGTCCTGCAACTCCACTGCCTGGCGTACAAAAGTGGGGATGTCGGCTGGGTGGGTGGTGGCGGACAAGACGGCCGCGTGCGTCGAGTCAAGGATCCCGTCGATGACGTACTGCCTGGCTGCTGAGGAGGTCCAGAGTATGCCGCAAGCTTGTAAAAGGGACAGCTTGTCGTAGATGTAAGTTGCGACGTCTTCAGTTGCACCTTGCCGGCGTGATCGCATGGTCATGAAACGATCGTCATAAGCGCTCGGAAGCGGCTCAAACGCGGACGTCAGGGCCTTGCTCCATGTCGGCCAGGTAGTGTAAGCGCTGCCTTCGAATCGATGCCATGCTTGGGCGGATCCTCGCAGACGTCCTTCGGCGACGGATTTCTTGATTGTGTCACTCCAACAGTGTTTAAGAGCAACCGAGTTTACGACGCTTACCCATCTCGCGGGGTCATCTTTAAACCCATGAAAACATGGAATTTCGTTCTCAGTGAACGATCCATGTGGGGCGCACCCAAAGCCGGATGTCTTGAGCTCTTGAGCGAACATCGAGAAGGCTTGGGAAATCGCTTCGCCGCAATCATGACGCGGAGCCGCCGTGGAGGCCTGGACGCCGTCCGTGGTCGGTGGCAAGTCCGTGAGTACTCGGCCACTTCGGAGTGTAGTGGACGCAGGGATGTCGGGGTCGGTAGTTCGCGACTGCGCCATTGTAGAAGAACGACACAGAGACAGCACCCTTGCTGCGGGCAGGCTGTTCTATTTCATCCTCGTCCTTCTCTTCTTCGCCCTCGTTCCCGAGCTTCTGTGCCACTCTTCGTCACTACAATATATATATATATATATATATATATATATATATATATATATATATATATATATATATATATATATATATATATATATATATATATATAAAGTCACAAAGAAAAATAATCCAGAAAACTCTTATCCGAAGCGCGCAATCAAGCGGGCGGTATCTCGCTCCGCAGCGCGCGGCGTAAGACGGATAGCTCACGAGGCGTCCGTCTTTCAGCACGCTAACGGCGAGCTATTTATATACCCCATTTACTTCAGCGTGCTTTCTTGGACACAAGCGAGGTGGCGTGAAAAGCGCGAGGGGCGTGCTTTAAAGGTCGTCGCCCCACTCGTTGCGATGCGCTCGCGCCTCCTGCGTCGCCAGGCGCACTCTAACCTACAGGGCGTGGTCAGGCCCCGGAAAGTCTCAAGTTCCAGCCATCGCCGCAGAGGGCGAAAAAATCGACCGCGGCGAGTTCCAGGCTTCAAACACCGGGAGTGGATCTACTAACCTCTGCGTTAGGACAAAATGGCGACGTTGTGGTGGCCGCCATTCGCGCTATTTGACTTTTTAGGTAGGGGTGCCCTCGTCGCGGCCAAACTTCAAATCAAAATATTCTTGAAATAAGGAAGTTTAGTTGTTTGCTTACTGTTGCACTCCAATAAAACAAATTGCTGTTTAAACAAAGTGGCCTTGCCTTGCCTGGTACCGCGTCATCAATCTTTTGTAATAGTTTTTGCTCCAACAGATTCGTAGTTGTCAGCAGCCTATCGGCATCATTATCTTCATACGGCGGCAGAGGCAGCGCAACGGGCAACGGCAAGTAACGGTTCGCGGTGCATTCGGATGGTTCTCGCGCTGTTTCGTTTAGCTGTAAATGTTTTGAGCCACTGCCGTCTGACACACTCGCTTTCGTTCTATTTGTTTTTATTCGTTAAAATGCTTTCGCGAAGTGTATTGAGCTGACTTCGGGGGAACGAAGGGACCGTTGAAGCTTTCACCGGATGACATTCGTTTGAAGCCCGAGAATATGCGGACCGGTGAGTAAAAACCCATTGCTTCAGTTCCTTTACCTATGGCTTGTGCGGGTGTCACACGAAGGCGACGCAATGAAATATTGAATTTTTCAACGTCATACTCTGTATATGAGAAAACGTGCGTTCCTTGCGGCGTGGCTTCACGTGGGAGCGAGTTGCTGAGTTATCGTTCGGTTAACATTAACCAGGCCACTGCAATAAAGAAAGGCAACTGCATCACCAACGCCTCGCATTTATCTTCGTAACTAGTCCGCATATCAGTGCAAAAAACATATGGGTTATAGTTTGCCGGAGTCGCATTTGAGAAGCCAGGATTAGAGGTCTCATTTTTCCTGTTGTCAGTTTAGGTTATTTTTACTACACATTTAGTATAACAAAAGTTTCACATAATTATGAGTGTACTTTCACTTTAGTGTAATAAAAACCGTCACTATAATCAGAATTTTTTTTTCTGCTGTAGCCTCCTGGCCTGACAAGGAAACAGCTGTGTGCAATGAGCAAGGCACCTGTTACATGACACGCCTTGTAAAGAAGCTAGCCCGAGCGATACAACATGCATTAAGGTACGTTTACATATATGTATAACAAACCGCTGTTTTTGTTCACTGTGTTTATATGTTTACTTTTGCACAATTTATTATTCATTGATTATGCTTATGAATATCTGATGATGTCATTACTTGTTTTTCTAGGATTGCCAGGCAACAACAGGGTGACTACCCCCGAATGTCCACTCTCCAAGTGTGGCGAAACATGTGAACGTCTGCTACAACAGGTCATCTTGAACCTCACGCTTGCAATGCATTATTTGTGAATGGTTTACCAGGCATCTCATGGAGGGGTGCCTACAATCGTCCACAAGTATTAGCTGTCTACTGTGTCAATGCAGTCTACACCGCAATAGCGTTGAAATTGAACACTAGCTCCGTGCATTAGTTACGTTACGTGGCACTGCTGAGCTCAACGACGCAGCCAACGTGACCCAGCCGCGGTGGTCACATTTCATTAGGAGCGAAATGCAAAGACACTCGTGTGCTTAGATCTGCGTCTGAAGTTCAGGGAAAGACGGAAGCTTGAAGAGATGAAAAATTTGTGAACAAGAGGTGTCGCTGGAGCAAATGTTTCGACAAGCAGTCTTGTCTTCTTCAAGGCTACAACTGCGTTTGTTTAAATCCAGGCAGTTAGAATCAATCTAGAGTTGCCCACTACTGTATGACTGATAATCATATCATGGTTTGCATGTGAATCATCAGAAATTATAAATTTAAAGGTGAATATATAGAAGTCTGTCTGGCTGGGCAAGATTATAAGAATAAAAAGACTCTCGAGCCACATTTAATCATTAGTGTTCTTAATTTAAAAAAACTGAAAGACCGAACGGGTCTCTAAACATGCGGTGTTTTTTTTTAATTATAAATCACATTACAAAAGGAACATCATGGCAGTGAGGGGAATTAACAGTCTTTCCAACATCTAATAATATCTGGGGTTTAACATCCCAAAACCACGATATGATTATGAGGGACGCCGTAGTGGGGGACTCCGGAAATTTCGACCACCTGGAGTTCTTTAACGTGCACCTAAATCTAGGTACACGGGCCTCAAACATTTTCGCCTCCATCGAAAATACAGCCGCCGCACAAATAAATGCAACATTTAGTTGTGCCTAATGAGACAGTTTACAAACTACGCTCAAAACCGTTTTGCCTTAATTAACTGTGTTTAGATCATAGAAGTTTACAAAAAGATACGACAAAGATTTACAAGGCTGTACTCAATTACATTAGCCTTTGCGCATATGTTCAATCAGCTCCTTCAAATTATTTACAGCTACTACTACTACTACTACTAGGAAATCGAAGAGGTAATTTAAAACATACATGAACTTGGACTTATCCACAGCCACACTACAAGATTTTACGTATTGTCACGGGGTCGTGACGTCGACGAAAGCAGCAGTTAGTGTGTCCAAGATGAAACTTTTTATTTGGCCGAGCTTGTGGCCGGGAAACGAAAAGTCAAACTACAGCAATACACACTGCACACTGAAATTGGTGAACAGAGCGTCAATAAACTGATCCGCGGCAAGGCGCGTCGACATTTACACCTGCGGCATCGAACATTCGAGCATTATCACTGGTGGCTGCGTTAGTTGGAGAATACACTCAGCTCTTCGTGATTGCGCGCCTAACGGAAGATCCTAAAATAATCTGGAATGTTTCCCAGACATTCTGGCACGGTTTGCTCAACGCAGTAACTACACGTGCAATTGGCCAATAACATAAAACATAGAAAGAAAGGTGCGCATGTGGCAGTATTTCAAGCCGGAGCTTCTAAAAGTAGCAGGGAGAATACATACTTGAGCTTCCAAGCCCAAATATATTGAAAAAGTAAATAGCAAAATAACAAGTATGCAATATATATATATGAGCTTTATTTATACAGAATTGGCACAGGTGCACATCATGACCTACCAGTTGATTTCGTGAGTGTTTGCTTGCAATATAGTGCTCAAGTTCTATCGACATGTCTATGTGATACAAAGATTGTGCTCGTGGCTGAGCAGTTGTTTAGTGTTCTGTGAGAACACCAACAAAGATGTACACTGCATGCCTAAAGCTTATTTTCTTAGAATTGTTCCTCTAGAATCTGTAAGCACTCGCCTTATATCTCTGTTTCTTTAGCATTCATCTATGCTGCATACTCAGCAGTCCGATTACTACTAGCGCCAAGAAATTCTAGCTGTAGAAACTGTGTAACTGAACTATAACGAGGAACAAAACGAGCCCGAAATATTTTCTTCCACCTATTACCTGAATGGCTTCACGGCCGAGAATTTCGCTGAGAAATTCGTGCCTACCCTGTAGACACAACGCGATATTCCTTATTTGGAGCGCATTCAAGGTGACATCGCAGAGCGAGAAAGATGCAGAACTGTACGAATCCGCGATTGTTTACGTAACAAATTTATCAGAACTACATAGCTCTCACTGCGCTAGCTATCTCTCGGTCTAGCGCATGTTTCGTTTCAAACTACACCACCATGCACTCACTTAAAGATCAACACAACCTGGCAAGCGCCGCATAACTAACGGAAGGATAAGACCCTTGTCCTAAAGCTATGCTGTTAAACTCGGACGCCGCAACACAATGAGAGCAACGTTCTTTCAGCAATCTCGCTGTTCAGTTATATGCAGATATTTGTCAGCTTTAAGACTCATTACACACGCACGGGTTGAAAGCTTTCGACGTGTATGAGTGGCTTGTTTTGCTTGGACCTGACTGTATACATATTGCTTGTACCACCTTGGGGACTCACAATAAACGATGCAAACCTGACTTGATTGACGCTGTTTTTGCCAGTCGAGGCCAGTTTGGTCACCTGGCGATAACTATTACACACGCCAGCCGCGATTTAGCAACGAAAAGAACAAAATACCACAGGGAGCAAAAAGCGCAGTAGCGCGACTAGGGCAAACCAGCGGCAAAAATACGTTTGTTTAATGATGATGATAGTACTGGCAGCGCCATCTCGCCTCGCTCTATTACAGTTCAGTACGCCGCCGCTACCCTTATTTCCGTACTACAGCCAAAGGTACAGTTTCCGTTCTCTAAAGTGGTAGATATTCTCTGGCGTGGTCGCCTGCGCGCGCGCTTCTCTCGTGAGGGGGGTGGTTTGCATGTCTTTTGCTTTCACCGCGATATCCGCGCTGAAGTTACACAGCGTACGAAGGTAACTTCACTCGATGCAGCGGCCGCGTTTGCGACGGGAGCGCGCTGTTCAAACATAAAGAAGTAACAACTGTGAGAGTTGTTAGTTCGTGTTCGTCTTGCGTATACCTGTGCGGTCGTTTCGTGCGTCCATTTTTATGTTTGAGCAGCGCGCTTTAAGTGTCGAGCTGTGACACTTGATAGTTCGCCCTCGTCCTGTGAGTGTTGTTTTCTGGAGTCCCTTGCGCTTGAGCGACGCGCTGGAAATTTCGAGCCGCTTTCCGTTCTTCGCATTAAATTGTAATTTGTTGCTATCGCATTCATTGTTTCGCCAATGCGGCGAAAGTGTGATTTTTTTAAGAGCGCAATTTAATACCGCTGCACTTGTTTCTGAACCAGTTCTAACCGGGGACTCATGAAAAGAAAGTGCCAAAAAATAAAGAGCCGTGTTCGTTTGCTATCCCTGCTTGTGATCTTTCAAAACTTAGCTCTGAGCAAGATTTCCAGGAAGTGCCCCTACCTAAACTATCCTCTGTGTTTGTACGCTTGGTTGCATGTGCCTCGGGTCCAGATAGTATTAACGCAGAAGCGATAAAAATGCACACCATTGTAATTAATTATTGACTCACCCTATACAAAAAGCTTCTATTTCACTTGGTGAGGTGTTATAATTAATCGAAAAATCAAAGTGGCGGGGATATCCTGCAAAGATATCACGTAAAGCCACGTTAAGTTGTTAGAAACTCTATTCTATGTTCGAATTACGCATTTCCCGAATACCAGATAGCTGGTATTCCACGATTTGGTTTTAAGCTTGGCTCATTTATCTGACGTTCGCACGCTGACATGAAAACTCGAATCCACGTTATTCGCAAATGCATATTGCAGGTTATTTCCAAGGCTCATGGCATTTTGTAACATTTAGTAGCTTTAGAGATAGTGAATGTTCTAAACTTCTCAGCCATATTTAAGCAGACGCGGACAACTTCATCCTCAAAAGGCAGTTCTGTCCCGAGCCCTGTCCACTGTAAATTGCCTATTTGATTCTATTATTTCTATACGCATGCATAACATGTTTGTGTATATAGAAATTGGTTCGTTCTGCCTGTGCAGGGGACGTTCAGTGTTTTACGTTACTATTTTTTGACTGCTGTGAAACAATGGCTTTTTCTCAAAGTTAACAAGAACTCCATTCTGGCCTTCCCGCTATAAAAACGAGTGCACAACTTTCTCACATATTTGTAGGGGTGTGCGAATAATCGAAAACTTCGAACGAATGGAACAGCGTTCTACTCAATTCGATATTTGATTCGCATAGTGCATATTTCAAATACTTCAAATACTGAATATTTTTTGAATAATCAGTACCGACGGGATAACCCCAAAGGAACGAAACCTTGGAAAAGCCAAGTGCCTTTTTTGTGGTTTTAATCATTGAATTATTAGGATGCATGAAACTCAAGCTGTCATACGGAACCAGTGTTCTTGCTTAAGCTCCAGAGTAGCAGTAGTAAAAATGCCATCAATCCACAATAATCACTATGAGCTTGGTGATTTGGTTGGCCGGGCCCTCGACGATACATCGGAACCACCTCTCACTTGCTGTCAGTGTATACAATCACATAAATAATAATAGACGCAATTCTGGGTTTGTGTAAGTTCTTCTTGCGGATGCAATTCTCAACACTGATGCTTACACCTTTTATTTTTGAGGCCCATGCTGCGATAACTGGTTTATCTCTTTTATTATATATTTAGCTCTGTATTCGGTGTTCGATTCAACATGTTTTAATTTTTATGCCTCAGATTTATTTAAAAGCTGGTGAAAAGGTACCACCTTTGCGGGGGACCTCGCCACCTGACCAAACGAGAGTGTGCCGCGCTGTCGAAGAGCCCGAAAACCGTTTATTAGTAACAAGAAACGTTAAACGAGGTTACGCTCATAAGACGAACACAGTCCTCCCGGCCACCACATTTGCCGTTCACAGATTATCCTTCGCCTCGCCGGTCACCTAACGCACGCACGCGCGCATACACCCCGCCAGTCTGTCGCCAATTTCCCGCGAATCGTGTCTGCTGGCGCTTTTCTTTGGCGTCTGTGGGACGCGCTCATCGCTTCTGCGCAGCACGTGCAGTGACCAGGTGGCGATTCGCGCGATTTCCACGCCTTCAGTGGTGTAGTCACTCGATAATTAAACCCACAGTTACAAAATATATCGAAGGCTCTAGCCGCTGCTGTATACAAGCTTCCGTGAGTTTACATAGTTGCGGTATTTTTGTTGGTTAAAAGTAATCGTAATTTACCTTTGTTTAACGTCTCAACGCTTCATATAAGATGTTGGGTTGGTATATGGATTTTTAGAAAATGGTGGCCACACTTTTCAAAAACTGTTCGAATAGTATTCGATTCGTATTCGTATTTGATTCGTTGCTAAAGTTCACTGTTCGCTCACCCCTACCTATTATAAGAAGTTCCTTCGCGGAACAGAAAATACTAACCAGCCTTGGTGAGAGAAGAATTCATGAAGGGGCCCGTTCTCGTTGGATGGAACAATAGGTAGCCAAGGAACACCGAAGATGTCGCACGTCTACTCTGGGGCGACCTTTAACAGGAGAATAAAATGGCTAGCGGAAACTGAGCATGTCTCTGTCAAAAGAAGCAGTGCTAAAAGATTATAAGCGGAGCTGAGCAATAATCATTGAGGCAAGCGGAGCAATACACGGCTGAGTAATCGTATATCACGAGCAGCTCAGGCAAATACTAGTATTTCTTTTTTGTTCTGGTACAAGGAGCTGCCGTTTTTTTTTTTCTCATTTTGGTGGAATATGACGCGCTTTGTTTTGTCTAAGGCTTCACGAGTTCGTAAGAAACGGAACACTTTACGCGGAGGCACAAGTGTTTTCCTTAACGGCAAGAGCTGTACTGCTAACAGTCAGTATCTTTTCTACTATAGAAATCTCGTTTAACAAATAGGGCCGTGGTCATCATTTCTTATTGTCCATTGGCCCTGATTTCATTTGTCGGATATGGCTGTCGCATATGATTTGGCCAGTAGTATTTTACGAGATATAGGGAATGTTCAAGAGTTAAAATAAAAAAAAAGGAATTAAGACGTTCTCTTCATTCTGTAATTGTCTTTGCTTTCCTTTTTTTCTTGCCATCTACCATGCATCCAGGTCTATGAATCCAGCATTGAACATGTATCTCCTTAAAGGGATACTGAACAAAATTTGCGCCGCCGAGATAAATGGCCCATTTGAAAGATTTGTGCTGAAATTTGTTGAATCAACCTTCATTTCAGCCAGAGACTGGCAGAAAATAATGAATTTAATGCATTTTTTGCAAATAGGCGTGTCTAGCGGCCACGCCGCGAACTAGAGAGGAAGTGACGCCAAACCCGCCGGATACTGACTCGCCAACCGTGCTCGCTGCAAAATCGCTTACCAATCGACATCGCAAGCCGCCACCCGCTGCCACGCGTCTCTCTCAAAACGTGTTCTCACGGAGGAACGTCGGGAAGGTGTTTTGCGTGCGTGCTCTCAACCGGCAGCCAACGACGGCATTGCCGCGCTCTCGGTCGTATATTTGTTTTCTCAAGCGGAGCTTGCGCCCACGTCTACGAATTTGCCGTTTGTGTTGTGTGCTGCTACGTAATGTGAACGGTTAAGCACCTGGCGCAACGCAGAATGCTTCAACGCTGTTCTGCGCTAGGGTGTGCGAAAAGCAGCGTCGAGAGAGACAAGCCCTGTCATACCTTTCTGACAGAGCCGAAGCTTCTACGGATATGGATTCGCGCTGCTCGCCCATCGCAGCCAACGTGAGTGCCTTCAAAGCGCGACTTTTGTGCTCCGAACACTTGAGGGATAGTGACTATGAGACACTGTATAAATTGCTGGTTCCGGCTACCGACCCACGTTGGGCTATGGCGGCTCGTCTGGCTCGTCGTCCTCGCTGTCGCTTGACGAAGCAAAAGGGTCACACGCATATGGTTGTACTTGGCGCATCCGTTTTGGAGGCCTGTCGAACTCGGAGTCGCTATCACCGCTCGCGAAACCACTGTCACTCGCACCTTGCATCTTTACGCGCTCGCGACACACTCGGTAGTTGTAGTGGTTTTTGAGGAAGAAGCGCTATTTTGTCTCCCATGTGGGGAAAAGGGGACAAGGCTCAGCGCCACACCAGCCACCCCGAGCCACCCTGGGTTCTTGAGAGGTAGAGAAAGGGAAGTGGAGGGCAGGAGAGAGCGTGCCGGTTGCCCCCTCTTGCTGGAGAATTCGACGTCACGGCCGTCGACAAGCGCACTGGCGTACAGCCGCCGCGCTCTCACAGTCACAATCCACTAAAAATACGGTCATCTGCTCGAAATTACATGAAAGAAACGCTGTTTATAGGAACAGTCGTGTCGTCCGAGTCGAATGTAAGTGTTTTCGTAGATTTTTCAGATTTTTGTTCAGTATCCCTTTAAGACATTATGCATATGCATTCTCCCATTAGCATCGAGGGGGGGAGGAGGGGCAACATATGATTTCTTACACTATCATATGACCACTGGTAATCCAGTCGAACTGCAGCGCAACGAACTTGTGGCGGGCCTGCACAATATTTATGGCGCAATAGAGCTTGCACGTCTGAAGCCGTTTTTCCGCGTTGATTGCGCGTTCAGGGGTACGGTGATTGGTGGCAACTAACCCGGCCGGTAAATTTCAGCGTATTGATTGAGCGGCGACCTGGCCACCACAGGGTCTTTCAAACAGACGACGCGAAGTTTCTTTAATGACCGTGCAGCCAACCAAAGTTGCGGTGACTTAGAAAAAGAGCATTGCGTAAAAAATGTAAGCTGCCCAGAGCAATGCTTCTAGAACAATGCGGAAAAACATCAAGAACTTGGAAGAAAGAGCTGCTAGGCGTGGATCATTTTATACGAATACCAGAATAATCCATATTATTCCTGTAAATAGTGGTTCTGTTGTAATGTATAGCCGCAAGCGAGACAAACACAACTTAGTTGGTTGGTCAAACTTTAATAATAGTCCTAACAGAGCTTGCAAACATTATTTTCCGTATCCGAACTCGCGCTTATGACTGGTTCATAAAGTTAATAAAAACTATCGTTTCGTCACACAGCAACATCCATGTAATTGATGAAAAAGAAATCTAATATATTCAGGCCAGAGGGCCTTGCTCGTTGAGGTAATTGTTTCAGGAAGTTTAAAGCCCAATTATTTTTTAAAATGATTTATTCCATAAAGTTGCAGCAGTGATGTTCACATTATTATTGGTGGTTCCATAATGGCCTCGAACCCTGCAGCCAGATTGCGTAGCCTCCGAAGACCACACGGAGAAGATTTTTCTTGTGCTCCATTAGCGAAATTGAAGTTCCGGTAGGTTATCCCACACAGTTCGTAGTTCTGGTGAGTGATTGGGCGCAATATATCTTGTTGAACTAGTTTGTTCATGATAGAATAAATGAGGGGCTCTATTTAGCACGCGTAAAGGTGAACAAACGCACACAAAGCCAGTGGACACGTATGCAAACTAACGCTATTGTTCTGTCTCTTGTCTTTCAAATGCAAAACTGTCATCTGTAAGCTTGCATCGCAGAGTTAAAAACGCAGTCTGTAAGTATTCCTTAGAAAGACCGCTGCCTAATTGTCGAAGTAGCCTTGGCTAAGGATTCGAACCAGTGACCCCACCTTCTCGGCGCGGTCGCTCTATCATCTCAGCTCACCAGGATCTTGGCTGGCAGTGGACTGCGCCAGGGCGAATTAATCTGCCATCTCGAAGTTCATGATCACTAAATATGAGTTTCTGATCTATTCGCCCTCGTGCCGCGATCTGGTGGCCTTGACTCTGGTTAGCTCAGGTGCCAGAGCGACTGTATCAGAACGGACTTTGGCCCGGGTTAGAGTCTCAGGCCAGGACAAATCTTGCGTTAATCACAAAGTTTTATTCCTGATAACCTCTCATCTATTTTTTTGTCGCTTTATGCTACGAAGGGTGGACATTTCTTCAGTATGTAAACATCACTTGCTTCCACATTGTAGGCTTCCTCCCAACTCTTGGCCATCTTCAGTCCCTCCTTGTGTCGTCAGGATTTACGCCCCGCATTTTGTTAGACGGCAGTTTTCGTTGTGAAATGTAGTAGCGTTTGCTCCCTCATATTTTAAGCATCGCAATTACTTGGTATTGAAGGCACGTCTGTAGTCAACATACTAGAGCACGCATAAGCAATATACACAATAATTTACATGGCGGCCTATGCAATTTTAGTGCAAACTGGCGCACGACTAACACACTGGCTATGCTGCTTGTGGCGTGTGTTTCTTGTATTGCTAGCGTTCTGCTCGCACGACTGGCCGCTGCGGCCAGTCGAGGCGCTATTCCATAACACGACGGTGTGCTCTGTTATGTCGCAGTTTCAAACTTCTACTTGCCTGTCGGAATTTCATGGCGATAAGCCTCATATGAAAATAAATAAATGATAATGGTTGCCTTTCAGCTGTTTGGTAATTTCGTGGGTCTGTATTTTAGGATTGTGTTAATATCGAATGACGTGACTGCAATATATCATCTTTCTATTCTAGCGCAGCAGATGTCGACAAGGAAGTTTAAAGCACGTGGCAACCGTAAAGTCTAGCACTAAGCACATACTATTTATCTCAAATCCTAAATAAAGAAAAAGAAAAATATGACGGACATATCCTTGATAAACCTATTTCAATAGAGAGTTCTGGCTGTCGTGGCGCGAGGCACGATGCTCGAGCAGTTCTTTCTTCGAGTCCCAATAAGCGGCCCATAATACAAAGAAAACACAGCGCACATGGGGCGATACTTCAATAAATTAAAGTGACTCTGAAGGGAAAACTTGTTTTCATATATTGGTCCAAGGAGCACTTAGTTCCCTTCAAAACAACGTCCAATACTCTCGAAACACTTTTACAACTTTTTCTGCAACTGTTGTAAAACTATTGCTCTTAAGCTTCTCCACCTTCATGCTCTTAATTTAGCGGTTCTTACGAAATTGCTTACAGCTCAAAAACGATCGCACATCTCCTTCGATTGTTAAATTATCGCGTGTAAAAATAAACTGAATAAACACAGCATGCTTTGATTCTGCTAAAATGGCTGCTTGGGCGAGTTGGTTCATGATTAGGATAGATTTAGCAGCGCAAAAAAAGACGGAACATTTAGGAAGGACACACACACACAGCGCTGCACTCACAACGTGATTTGATTCTACCCCTGCATTGCATGAAGCGACCAGCAAAAGAAAATTGACTTCGCCTTCCGCGCAGTTGTTTCGGCAAACAGCAGAAGCAGTCACACGAGGCGCTATTCCCAGGTACCCTGCGGTAGACTGATCTACAGATGGTCTCCAGCAGGCACCGTGCTTTCTGGTTCCTTTATCAATAGAGCCACTGCTAATTGAAGGACATCGGTGATCTTGCGTGAATAACATTACAGTGTTCGACGTGCTACCCAAGTCACTAGCTCCCAGCCTTGGCGCTCACACTCATCCAGACACCAAGGCATCCAGGACAATACCCGGCAGGACGTTATTGCACACCACGGTATTTTGATGGTGGCACGCTTGCCGAAACATGCAGTCTCCAGTTCCAACTATGCCCACTGAAGAGTGTTCATGTGCAGCGCTATTGATATCATCATCCATCAGGTATTTTTCGTCGCAGAACACTACCAAAGCAGGTCGTGGCTGTCGCGCAGACGTCCTTTCTTCGACTCGCCGATCTGCTCCTCACGAGAGCTTTGATGCAAAAGGTGTAGGGCTATCCACATCCCTCACGATATCCGGACAAAGTGGCTGGGCTGTCAGTCACATGCAAATGGGAGTCTCGTCAATCTCCGGATAAGCCGTTCTTACCGGTCCTTCCTCGCATCCTACTCAATTCTGAGCCACAATGGAGCACAATGCCTCCACATTTGCCCCAATGTGCGATGACAGTGCAGTTACGTGCTACCGACATAGTTTTATGAGGTCCGACGGCGTCGACTTTAGCATTGCTCACTTTAGCACACCAGGGGTCTCAATGTCAAATTCACCTTAGAGTTACTGTACATGCAACCTTTAGGTAGCAGTAAAACTTCTTGTTGGGCTAGTTGGTTATTCGACATAGTGTAGGATGATCAGCGCAACCTTGACTCCCGCAAACACTCACACAAACACTCACTCATCCACCCGAGGAACACACACGACACGACACTCAGCGCTCGTGTCGTGTGTGTTCCTCGGGTGGATGAGTGAGTGTTTGTGTGAGTGTTTGCGGGAGTCAAGGTTGCGCTGATCATCCTACACTATGTTTAGGTAGCAGAGTGGCGCATAGGTCTGACTAGCGATCACAGCTATGCGGCGAAGACGCGCTCCGTTTCTGCAGGCGACATGCCTTCCGGGTCACCGATCGGCAAGTTTGGCGTGTCGAAGACCGGTTGTTGACTTTACTAGAGATTTACTAGTGTCAGTCCAGTTCACTGCAGCGGCGCGATCGAGAAATACAAGAATTGGACTGAGCGTCAGCTTCTCCGCAACGCATGGTTGCTAGCGGCGCTTGGAAGACGGATGCGCAGCTCTGCTACCTAAAGGTAGCATATGCTGTAACTCTAATTCACCTCAGCTAGCTGCGCGCAGTCACGAAATTTAGTCTCCCGGATGGTGAAGAAAGTTGGAGCGGGTGGGGGTGGGGGGGGGGGTAAGTTCGAATGAAATGTTAGCTAATGTTGCTTTTTGAAAGGTCTTTGCCATATCTCATGCGTGGAACATTTCTGAAGAGCATTTGACGCTTAGTTTCGAGCCGATCTCCAGAACGACTGAAATCTGGACGCCGACTCTGAAATATAGAGTTTTCAAGCGAAGCTTGTATTGGCTCACCTGTGAAGCTGGTGGTGTTCCAATAAACCCACCCCCCAGAGAAAAAAACACGTGAACCCTCCTCACCCACAGCTGGCGTACACCAAGGAAAAATAAATAAAACAGAATAAATTTTCTCTGCGAGCGGAGATTCTAACCCGGGTCTCGCCCGTCCGAAAACGAATGCCTTGACCACAAGGCCAGGCGCCCATGCTTGCCTAATGTGAACTGAAGCATATGAATGCGTTCTACTGACGATGCAAGAGAAAAGTGGGAAGGAGTAAACTTGCTAGGGGCGCTTCATTAAAATATTTCGTCTTAGCGGAATAAAAGCGACCTGTTGGACAACGGCGCAACGCTTAGGGCCGATATCAGGAATTGCACATTTCAGGAAGATTCCCATTTCGAGAAACATGAATTCTGAACCCGTGTTTCTATGATGTTGTGATAGTTCTTTCGTTGTGCCGTTCTATAGGCTGACCAAGGAGCATCCAAAAAGCTTGCTGGAGTGGAAGCCGCCTGTGCAGCCCTATTGGGGAGAGTGAACTCGCACGGAGCGCGCGATTTCATTCAGTTTTGACTATGGCAGCCACTTTTTGATGCCGTCGAAATGGACGATGCGCTCTGCTTTGCTCAGGTTTATGTGCCTCCCACTAACCCTTGTGGTTTTCAGGAATAAAAGCTAATTTTTTCAAGGCGAATTGAGAATGGCACCTTCTGGCGTGGCCAAACGGTGCAAGGAATCAACGTCATACGTACAAATGATGTCGCTATCGTTGAAGAAGCCCGAACTTCTTTGTATATAAAGGTGTGATACAACAAGAGTGTAGGCGAAAGCCTTAGGTGCCTCATCAAACACGAAAACTTACCATAGGAGTCGTCGGTCTTCCGCGTCGGCTGCGTCAACACGAGTGACGCAAAAAATCATCACATTGATGACGTCACCATATGACATCATCACGACAGCAGAGTTCGCAAAAATTTGTGACGTCATCTTGACGCCACAACGTGACGTCACACATGGCATCGTCGTTTTGTTCAAAGGTGGGACGATCACGGAGGCAGTGCCAAACCAGGCGAGGCAAAGAAAGTTTGCAATGTCTCTGATCCTGGAGGTAATGAAAAACCGCGTTAGATTCATAAAGGTTTCAGAGGGTGGTGGGGGAGAATGAATACATCGACTTAGCAGAAAAAGATGATGGCTTTCGGCTTCTAGTCGTCTTAGGCGAATGCGCATAAGGTACACTGTGAGTTTTCGGGCATTAAGAATAAACACTAAACACGCCTTATGTAGTCTCATTTCTTCGGAACTGAACTGTTGTAGCGTGGTTACCAATAACAATTTATCCGACTGTTAACTGACGGTAGCGTTTGCTGCTGCCGCATAGCTCACAAATCATAGTGATTTCTGACGGAAGGCGTTGCGAACAGAGACGAATATTCCTGCCTATGCAGTCCCTGCCTGTGCAGATGTTTGAGTATACCAGCGCTGCATATTGACGGGGGTGGGTGCAACGTATAAAGATACGCTCGATATATCATGCTCACTTATTTACCGTTTCCTGTCGGTTCAACCGTGCCGCCAATGCTTTCGCCTGCGTTTCCCCCCTCTCGTTCCGACGTTTGAGATGAGATTAAATTTTCCCCCCTGTGCTTCATATGCCGCGCGTGCCGAAATCTCTTTCTTTTTTCGGCGATCGAAAGCGTCTGTTGCACCTGCACCTGTCGGAAATGCAAACTTGTACGAGATACTCGAAAACTCCTGGGAATGTGATCTAACAAAATAAAACAAAAAATATTGTGGCATTATGCATACGCAAGAACGCATTACCGAGAGCGCGAGCACTGTTCATTCCATTCGCGGCGGCCCCTGCTTTCGCAAGTTTGGATAGCATTTGCGCAGCGCACGACTTCAGCAAGCAAAGTGAGTCTAAACTCTGTTAACAACGAAAGAGACGTAGGACTCAGCACGAGAGTCTCCTGCAGAGCCGCGGCTGTGCATTTCATCGAGGCAGTGTGTGGCGTTTCCCAATGAAAAGCGGTTTTTCGGTTTTTTATGTGTTGATTCGGGATCGAAGGGCTGCTGTTCAAAGAGAGTTTTACGCCGAAAGAGGCTCCAGTCTTTTTTTACCCGAATTCGTCAATTTGATGCTTGTTTGCGTGCAGTTGGTCCATTTTAGTGACAGCGTGCGTCTCAATGGGCTTTTACCATTTCGTCGAATCGTACCTATTTCTTTATTTATTTATTTTGTGATTGCATGCCGGCGTATTTGCATCCTTCGGGGTTTCATCAGCGAAATTCAGACTTTGATGGCATAACATATGAATGAAAGCATCCATGAGCGCTTGGGAGCACATAATCTGACACATGCTGTGCGCTCATTGAGGCACTTAGTAAAGTGCACATATTTCGAGGCGAATATCGAGCCTCTTCATGCAATTCACCAGCGAGTGCAGCCCCGGAGCAGGCATAATTATTAATATTAAGGGAGTGCGAACGCACGGCGCGCTTCCTCCTCTCGCACCTGCACCACCTGCGCTCGAGCGCACGCTATGATTGGACGATTCCTTTCACCGGCACAGCCAACCGTACTTCTCCTCTCCACACCACCTAGCTTCGTCTTTCTGAACAACTGAACACAGACGTCAATTTCCCAGGGTGCACTGTTTGTCTTTCTTAAGGTTTCCCTTTCTTAATTGGTGGGAAAAGGCGTAGGCGACGTAGGAAAAAGAGAAGAAGGCGACTGACGCAAACTGGAAGGAGTGCGAACAGAGTAATGTGCGTGCTTGCCTGGGCAACACAAGAGCGTTCTGGACAATGAAATTATGAACAACGTAGGGGACGAATGAAGTTTTCGCGATAGTGTGTGGTGGCAATGCAGCGGCCATGGGGGTGGTGATTAGTGAATGCACAAGTGAACCATAAGCACATACACGCAAGTCACGAGATACGGGTCAAGTTCACGACGAACAAGGCCAGCGAATAGTATAGCAGTTTTTTGGTAGCAATCTCTTGAAGACGAAGCTAATGTCGCAAGTAACAGACATGCAGCCTGCACCTTGGCCTGCGCCTCCAGCCGTTCGCGGCTGTCGCGCAGTCCTTCGTCCATATTCGAACCCACTCAGGGCGTCCTTATCATGTTCTCTTACGCCGCATGCCAGTTACTCATGAGTCATAAGACTCAAGGTTGCCATTACTCAGCCATTATTAACACCTAGGCTTAAGAAACAATAAACATTGGGACTGAAACTATAAACTAGCTACAACGTATGTCGAGGACGAAAGTTACCGAAACCGTAGGCAGCGCAGAAAAAGAAGATGGCAGATGTGTGCACCATTGCAGAACCATAACCGGAAATCGAACGAAGGGGTATGTGCATATCGCGACGCCATGCTGGCTCAGGCGTTCCCACGGAAAAGAATTGCTTCGAAAGTCTCTCGTTTTCCGGCTTCTCACTTACCCTGAACGATTCCTTCGGGAAAAACTCCAGCTGTTGCATCCGCGGTCTTCGCTTCGAGCGCGCACCGCTATACAATTAACGCCTTCGAACAATCGGCAAGAGAGTTTCAACCGTCATTAACGTGCGTAGCAATCCATACAGGTGTGTACAAACAGGTTTTGCGAGCAAGGAAATTGCGGACTTTGTTTTCAGGAACGATTCACAAATATTCAGCAGCTTTTGCCGAAATGTTTTCAAGAGACCCCGCAGTTTTGCCGATTTCGTATAAACGCATTGAGCCGGCAAATCAAGTCCTAAGGATCATTTGCACATTGATTTAAGCTCTCTGCTTCAACTGTACAATTTATCACAACAGTAATAAATTATTACTTGAAACACGCGGATCGCTCCAGATCACAGCGGCACAGCCGAACGAGGTTTGAAGCTCCCGCTTTAATTCTACGTGACATTGTTCCTTGACACGTAGCCCCTGCTATCGATTTGATTGGATACGTTCAGTCTACGTCATTAAACCTCTGGTGGACAGCAAGCGTCGTCTGCCTGTATTACAACGGAGTCCGTGTTGGCGTGAGCTGCGCGACAGTTTATCTTAACGTGTCTTTTCTACGTCAGGTGCAACGCTACGGAAGCTAGTGAGATTCTTGCAGTAGATGCGTTCGCATCGTGAAATAGTATAATAAGTTCGCCACGCGTAATGTTATTTCCTTTTTGTTTTTAGACAAAGTAATAAATGAAGATGCGTTGTGCCTTAGAAATAAACAAACTCCGTTCTTTATACGGTTAATAATAGGTTATTCTCGATCGCTTAGCGCCTCTTTGTTTTCTTATCGTGGGTTCCGCGATTAGTTCCGGTAGTCCGCAGCCGGAGCCGATCGCGGAGGCGACGTTTACAACAATGAAATCCAAGCGCGAGACGCGCGGACTTGCACATTTTGCTGACCGAACTTCTTGCATAGCTTCAACAGCGCTGCACGTGACGTATGAAAAGCAGTATAGCTGCGTTGTGTGCAGCAAATCTAGCGACTAGTGGCTTGTGAAGCTGTGATATCGTGCCAGGCATGTAAGGCTACTGGCGCGCGGAGTCGCTTCAGGTGCAGTCAGCGTCGGGCTATCGCTATCCTCTCATGAAAAAACTGAGCAGCAGGAGGGGACACGAAGAAAGAGAGAAGGGGCAAACAAGCGCAGACTCTCAAGTGATTTATTGGAAAAAAGAGTTAAAAAAAACGTATCAGCCTTATCTGGTCGCAGCAAGAACGACATGTCACTGTCAATGAATAACAACGTAACCAAAAAAACAACAATGCCAGTCAAGGATTTCAATCAAACAATCAATGCAGCGTAGTTACATCTAGCGAATGAAACGCAGATACGCGAATTCCTTGTCAGACAGACTGATAGAGGGACAGCTAACATCATAGGCGTGCCCAGGGTTCCTCATCAGTCGGGGCGGGGGGTGGGGGCGAAGGTTCATCGCAGCACCCCCCTCCCTACTAAGTCCCTTAGGTGACCCCTTAGGTGACTGGATACGGGACTTGATACACTATGCCTAGCCTTGCACGGCACATATTTGTTCCTATGATTTATTTATTTATTTATTTATTTATTTATTTATTTATTTATTTATTTATTTGAGTATCATGAGATAGATAAACATTTTAATGAAGCTGGAGATGTTTGCCTGGCTGTTCGCCTGACATGCTACTCCAGGTGCTGGGTGACGATTATGATATATACAGTGATAACCACATAACACATACAGTCACACAAGTTTACAAAGTTTGGTTCAGGCTCGTGGCCCGCAAGAAATTCAACAGCGCTTTCGTGGCACGTAGCGCACAGGTGCTGCTTTGCCATGGGCCCAGAACATGTCGCAACTCTAAGCACGATCCCCGTTGAAGATGCAAGGCTGCCTTCAGAGACTGTCTCTCTGATGCGTATCGCTTGCATTCACAAAGAACATGATGTAAATCTTCTTGGACGTTGCATTGGACGCACATTGGTGAGTCCGACAGCTTAATCTTGCTCCTGAAGTAGTTGGTGTATGCGACGTTCAGTCGGATGCGGTGCAAGCATGTTTCATCTTGCCTGTTTAGGTCTCGCGGCATATCAAAGTTACACTATGGGTCAATCTTGTAAAGTGGTCCATACTGGTGACTAGCATCTGTCCAGAGGGATCGCTGGAGCCGCCAAGCGTGTGCCGATACGATTGTCGCGGCATCTTTTCTCGAGAAAGGTATCTTGATGATTTCTCTCGAGGCGTCATGTCCAGCATTGGCAGCGTCATCAGCATGGACGTTGCCTTGTATTCCACAGTGGGCAGGTATCCACTGCAGAGCAATGCGGTGATGGAGGTCACAGGCTTTGTTGCATAGATATTTGATGTCCATGACGAGTTGGTCTTGCGTGCGTGGAGACTTCAGAGACTGCAGCGCCGCTCTTGAGTCGGTGAAGATGACCCAAGACTAAGCTGTCTGATCTACAATGTAATTAAAAGCAGCCCGTAGTGCAGCCAGTTCAGTCGCTGTAGATGAAGTGCGGTGACTAAGAATGGCAGAGATGGTGTCATTGGCAGATGGAATCCAGACACCAATTGCAGACGATCATCATCATGATCATCATGAGTACATGATTTTTCTAGCGCTGCCTGCAAAGCGGTGAAAGCTATATCTATCATTATCAATTTCGAGTGGCTAGAAGCATAATTGGCAGCGGTTTTTTAGCCTGGGGATTATATTCCCAACACACATGGTCCGCCTTAAATTGAAATTCCAGATGCAAAAACTGTAACCTAAAATCATGCCAATGTTTTAAAATCAGCTTGAGGCGTAGACCTTGCGTACTAAATTATTTGTGAGTACATGTTTCTTTGTCCCTTCTCTCTTTCTTCGTGTCCCGTCCTGCTGCTTCGGATCCCGTACCAACTTGCCCAACCGTCAACGTTAGTCTCGCTATCCGATCAACGCCAGGATCCACGTGTCTGCGGCTGTAACTTCCCCATGATGACACAAGCACATTGTCCGACGTTACGCTTATCTGCGATCGTTCTCAGATACTGTTCGTTTGTCCGAATACGTCTTGGTGTTTGCAGATTGTCGGTGTTGATTGCGGAGGCCACGAAGAGGAGAGGGTAGGGCAACTCCACTCGTCGAGAACGCTGCAGCAAAAAGTCACGGCAGCGCATTCGACGAATTCAGGAGGCAAGGCAGTGCTCAGAAAGAGGGTAACATATTATTGCCCGTAGCTACCTTGGTACAAGGTGCGTCGCTTAATTTATGGCGCAAATGATTTGAATAAACACTGAAGAAATATCAAGAATCATTTTGGTGTTCCTTTAAAAAGCTGCAACGGTAAACTGAAACATTCTTATAGTTCCACTATATCACCAGCGTTGAAGGTTGTTCAGACAATTTCTATTAAATCCTACCAATACTATTCTCCTACGAATACTATTCTCCCCGCGCGTCGTATTTCGGGAGCGTGTTTTCGAGTGGCATGTCTGCCATACATATTAGAGTACACCGACTTGTAAGTACTTCACAGTTTCCTGCGGTATCTCAAGCCCAACAAAATTATGAAAGGGAAATTGATCACAGGCCTTCATGTGGTGAAGCCGAACTATGTCTATGGAAACCGTGAAGCAGTGCGTTTAGTGTCACACTATGAGATTCCAACATTAAATTTCTACGTGATATAGCTTTCTAGTATGAGATTTTTCGGTAGGTCACAGCGCCAATTCATGCAACCTATTACGCGTCGCGATGGTTAAGAGCAATCGTTACAGCGGAATGCCTAAGCGACCGTCCGACAATTCTTAGGCTTCCGGCTCCTCCGTTTCGCAAATGCCCAGATCTGGAACGGGCGCCTGATTTTACTAGCTGACACACACACATGGGGGCGCACAGAATTACGTTTTTGTTTAAGTGCGGCAGAAACAAGACCAAGGATCCGCTACACGCCTGTCCTGTCACCCAGACTAACGCGAAAGTCAGTAGAGCATCACTGTCTTCAGTGCAGCCCACATTTGTTGCCATTGTAGATAACACTATTCTTTGCGTTACGTCTGTTGTTGATGTGTTCGTTCCTGAGAGGGAAACACATCATTGTACGTAAATGCAGCATTTAGGCGCTGCCTTGTGTGAAGCACACCAAATAAGTTACGCGAGAAGGCGGGTGCTCCCTATAGTCCATGCGAAAAAAAAAAACCGTTGGCCCTTTAGTCAAAATGGCACCTTTCAAGGTATTAATCGCGCATAGATTATATACAAGGGCGAGATTGCACTACGTCATACTATCCGCTAAAGTTCGCATAATAAAACAGGATTAAAGCTGAACGGAAAGCCAAAAAAAAAAACCTAATGTATTTCAGCTGTTGTAAGGCGATGCATAGCAAAGCTGTTGGACA
Organism: Rhipicephalus sanguineus; assembly: GCF_013339695.2. Lineage (NCBI taxonomy): Eukaryota > Metazoa > Arthropoda > Arachnida > Ixodida > Ixodidae > Rhipicephalus > Rhipicephalus sanguineus. The sequence continues at coordinate 169,746,728 of NC_051179.1, read as the reverse complement.
AAAAACACCACCACAAGAGATGTTATGCAACCACACCACTATATATATGCTCATTTACAATCTTTACCCCCCGGATCGCTACAGTTTCAAATTTCAGCATTTTCTAATCCGAATGATATGGGACACTACCGTCTTTCTTCTAGCATAAATTCTACATTAAAACAGCCATCTATACAAATTCGTGTTTCTCCTGTTTAAGCCAGCAAGGTGTGTTGCCACGAAATACGGAATGTGTATTTTGGCGGTCGCTTGGTTGAGATAACTGTAAAGATTTACAATCCTTCCCCGGGGCGCATACCGGAATGCCACACGCCAGAGCACGCGTGCGTGTGCGTGGAGGGTGGGTTGTTACTGCTCAGTAAGCTCTTATGAGCTCAGAGCAACAGTTTAGTTGGGCGGCGACGTTGTCCACTGCCGCGGCCGGTGTCCGCCGCCGCTATTGCGCATAATGAGAAGAGAAAAAAAAAAAGGTTTCGAGCCGGAATCGAACCCAGGCACTCGACGTGGCGGTCAAGTATTCTAAGTGTCACGCCGTGCGTTTGAAATCTTTTCGGAAAAATACGCTGTACAGTTATCATGTCGGGCGAGGAATCACGTTAAGAGGTGTAATACTGCGTAGCAAAAGATGAAAAATGTGCGCAGCTTGCACTAGTGGTGCAAGGTGGAGCCAACAGCGGAGCTACTGTTCGGACTCTCGCGAGGAAAGAGCTGTTCTCCGAAGCCCGTGTCCCTGCCCCGCTTAAACGACATCGGTTTCGCGGGAACATGTCACGTGACTAGCGTTACGTGTGTTTATGTCATGTGACTAGTGCTGCGTGATTTTGGTGGGAGCTTGTCCCGTGACTAGTGTTACGTGATTTTGGCGGGGACATGTCGCGTTACTAGTGTTAAGGGATTTTAGGTCTTTTAGGTCTTTCTCTGTGTTTCTTCCATTTCCTTCACTCCCTCTCTCTCTCTCTCTCTCTCTCTCTCTCTCTCTGTACTCGGTCTCTAGCCCATCAGAGAGTTACTGCATCCAGCGCCGGGCAAACAGGCACACGTTTTGTGGGAGCGAAGCACAAGATGAAGAAGAGGATGGCGAAAGCGCTCCGGTTCATGATGATCATGATTTCTGTTCGCACTACCCTGCGCAACTAGAAGCTTAGACAGCTGCGATGTTAAAGTCACTCCAGTCACTACACCATGTGAATCATGTAACGAGTGCTTACATCAAAGCTTTGCAGCCATTACAAAGGGATCATCAGCCATTAGCCAGAACATCAACAAGGTATCTACGTAGCTGCTCCGACGACGCTCTCACGCTCAAACGAAGCAAGAAAGAAGTGCTCAAGCTCTCGAAAAACATGCGGTCGGAAGAGGTCGCCAATACTTTTGCAAACAGCAAGATTGAGTGGAAGTTTATCGTCGAGCGAGCACCGTGGTGAGGAGGATTCTATGGGACATTCTATGAGTCACGTCCGTCAAGCTTGCCTTGATGAAAAACGTCGCACAGCATAGCCTTACGAAGGAAGAACTTGTCACGATTCTAACAGAAGTTGAGGCCGTGCTAAACTCCAGGCCAATCACGTGCGCTTACAGTGATGTCCGAGATCCGGAACCCCTCGTTTGTCTCTTCAAAGGGGCCGCTGTCACAGAACGTATTGTGCCTCCAATAAACGCCTTTTTTTCGAGGATGGATTTCGCGGACCACCAAAAATGGCTTCGCGGGCCCCCATTTGAGAGCCACTGCTATACGTTATCCTCTCAGTCTCGTCAACCTCTTACATCTACTGCGATGCGGGTATAGATGGTCCCTTACTGTACAGTACAGTCCTTCATAGAGGGAACACGCGAACGCCTGGCCGGTGACCCGCGTGGCGTAAACTGGCGGCGAGATTTCTAAACGCGGGGCATGCGCATAGAGGCGTAAGGGCGGCGGTTGCCCCTGTTCGTCTGCTACTTTCCGCCCCTGCGCTTGCCGAGCGCTTTCGTTTTTCCGCGGTGCGATTCATGTCGCCGCCACTCTGGCTGCGCCTGGTCGGATAATCAGCAGACAGCAAAAAAGGTGCGCTTTGTTTGTTGCTGTGGTCTCTCGCCAGTTTTTATACGATGCAATTCACGACCACAGCAGCCGAATTCCGACTAAGCACGAAATACAAAGAAAAATATTGCGCTTATATTTCGAAGGACGTCAAGGAAGCACTTGTGGTTGAAATTAGAAGTCTCCCAGTACGGCGTGACACGTAATCATATCATAAGTACCCCGGCAAATATTAGTTCTAACTCGCGTGAGTGTTTGGTTGTTGAAGCAACATCGGCACAAGCACCATATTTCGGAGTCACGATAATATGCACATTTATGAAAATCAATGAGCTTCCCCAACAAGTGCGTGCATGAAATATGGTGTGCGCAGAACGACAAATAAGAGTAAACGAGGAGAAGAAAATTTATTCATGATATGTTTGGGACAGAATATATGAACCCGGCCAGATCTATAGGCTCGCACTATTAGAAGACTGCAAAGCTGATGTATTGTAACACGTCTGTGCTGTGTAAAACGCAAAAGAAAATGCACATATGTGCAAGCAAACTAGGACTAAGCGGAAAATAAGACCAAGCACTGAAAAAATTTACAATGGTAATGCCTATGATTACACTGCATAATCCCCAAATAGCACCGGTTTTCTAGGCCGCGGGAATTTGGTTTCTTCGTTTTGGGGGTGTAGTGACACGTGTGGTTGACCCTGTGTTTTCCATTCTCGTACGAACCTAAATGTCTTCGTGTTCAAACAGTGGGCCCTAGACTTTGTTCAGTATCGGGTGAAGTCACCTCCAGCGTCGAGTACGGCCTTCATCCTTGCAGGCAGAGACCTGTGCAGTGTTTCAGTGAAAGACGAATCGCACTTAAGCCGCTCCCACTCTTTCGTTTGGAGAAGCCCAGAGGTCATCCGAAGATTTTCCATGGAGACTTAGGCGCGAGAGAGATGACTTGTACTGCCCCACACATTTTCAATTATCGTATTTACTCAAATCTAAGCCGACCCCCCCCCCCCCGCTTTCGCACATCGTTTTTTCGAAAAAGCATCGGCTTAGAATCGAGTAAATACGGTATGTTTAAATCCGGGGACTGTGGGGGCCGCATGAGCTCAGTCACTCCGCGCTGCTGTAATAGGCGGTCCATGTTTTTGGCAGCATGAACCGGCGAGCGGTCGTGCTAGAAAATGCAGTCACGCTGCGGGGTGATGCGACTGGTGATGTGTGGAAGACCGACTGTGTCTGGAACCTTGCTCTATTTGTCCGCTGTGAGGGCTCCTTGTAAGCGTACAAGTTGTTCGAGACCGTCCCGGGTGACGCAGCCCTCAACACTCACAGCAGTTCTTCCGCTTGCTGCTACTTGCTGAACAAACTCGGGCCTGAACCTACACTAGTAACACGAACGGAAGAAAATGTAGAAGGCTGCATAGTGCAGCACTCTTGTTTTGCAATACCAATCATATTATAACGGAAAGAACTACAAGACGCAACAGCAAACTTAAAATGCTTATTACAAAATGAAGGGTTTGATTCCCGACCGCAGAGATTGTCATATTCCTGGTGTAGGCATGTTTTCCCACCCCCGCATGTAGCACAATCGGCGTATGATAAGTAGCGTAGAAATGCTAAAGGAATTCCGATCGCGGCACTTGGGTGAGACTCATATTCTTTTTTTCAACATCGGCGCGTTAAAACCCAACGTTACAGTTTGCTTTACTCTGACAACTGTAGCAAGGTTAGGAAACGGGAGAGGACTAAAGGCAATTCGAACATGCCGAGTTCTATCTGGATGCCAGGCACGAGTCCTCTGGTCCCATTTTGTAGTGAAGGTGCATTCGTCCTTGATTATATTTTCATCCCTGAAAGCCTAAATAATTCTAATAACGGTCTTAAGCGGCCGGTACGACATGGCAGCGACAGCGCGCTGACTTTAATATTTCGTGTAGAGCCCGACTATGCGAAGCCTTTCGTCCTCAGGTACCCTGGCCATGCAGCATCTAAGCTAGCACCACAGAAAATTAGTTCAGCAAAGAAGTGCGCCCCCAGCTGTCAAATTCTGTGAAAATGATAACGCAGCATTTCACTTGCCTAACCTAGTGTAAGTGCTCACAAAAAAGTTAGTCGTAATCTTTACACGTGTTGTTCGAACCAGCCGGCATCTTTTGATAACAAGGAAGCGTATGCTTATGCCCGATGCAGCGAGCATAGCAAGCTTGTCCTTCCAACCACATAAATATTGAACGGCGCAAGCGCGCGCCGAGCGCTGGGACGGTGAAGTAGCAGACAACGCGGGGCACTAACCGCCTTTGTGGTGGTTCCTAATCTCGCCATCAGTGAACGCTCCGCGGACCGCCGGCCGCGCGCGAGTGTTCCCTCTAAGCGTGGACGGTACTGTACCCGCTGGCCGCAGGAAAGAACGTAAAGTAACGGTGGCACTGTGGCACGCAAACAGTGACCCTGGATGACCAGCCATATTTGCAGATTTTAGAGAGTAGTAACAAGCCCTCCGGTACCTCTTCTGATACCAGCTTGACAGGTGTGTGGCGCATTTTTTTAGATGCGAAGCAGCTTTTGCTCGGGAGTGTGTCCGGCGGTGGTGGTGGCGTCCGCGCTCCACTGCGCATGCGCCTACTCTCTCTCCCACTCTCCTCCTTTACGCAGGTGTTCGGTCACCTTCTCTCCTCTCCTCCCCCGCGGCGCAGCCTCTCCTCCTACGTGATGCAGCCGCGCCGCAGCCATATACAGCCTGTAACCCACTCTCTCCTCTCCCTCCCCCTTTTCATGTGTATATAAGCGCGTGCGCTCGGTCGGCTTCCGTCATTCTCGCTTCGCTCCCGTTCAGATGAGTTGTAACGTCAACGTCGGCGCCACTCGTTCACTTGGCGCTAACGGAAAGCAACGCACAAACACAACGTAATGATAACACAAACACTCAATACAACCCTCAGGCACTAACGGAAACGCCGAGTGAACGTAACGGAAATTTGGTGTGCGCCCCCAATGCTGCTTCGCACCCCCTCATGGTTCCCTTGAGTGGGAGATGGTGTAATTTTTTGGTTACTTGCTGCAGCTCGTAGAGAGAGAGAGAAAACATCTTTATTATGCAAGTAAAACAAAAACCATGGGAGGAACCCCTAGTCCGGGGTTCCTAGGACGACTCCGGCGACGTGTCGAGCCCGTTGTATGATGGCTCGCAGGACCTCGGGAGGTCCGTCGCGGAGGGCGTCGTCCCATAGCTCTGTTTTGCGTAGCGGGCAGAGGAGGGGTGGTAATGGAGGGAAAAGGTTTGCCGTGCACTCGATAGTCACTATCGAGTGCACTGCAGCTCGTAGAGCTCCATATCGATTGAGCGTGTTTACCTTGAAGGACACGAAGACATATTTGTCTTACGCATTTTTTTCTTTCACACAGTTGATCTCCAAGTCTGATAAAACTGAATGAATCGATTTCACGAAAACAGCAGTAGGGTGTAGGTACTCATCGATTATATCGATTACGCGTTCATGTCTTCTCCATACGGAATAATACAGAAGCTACGCCTAATCGACCATAGGAATTTTCCATTGCAGCTCCGAGATGCATATATGAGACGGCTAATGGTTGCTTTCAAGGAACACAGCTTTAAAGAGAGAAAAAGGGGGCTTTTTGGAAGTGCAGGGCTAGAAGACTTGGCTTGACAACAGGGAATAGAGAATGATTCGCATTGTCGATTTATTCGCCACAAAGCGTTGCATCAGTTTGTTATAGATGTTGGTTTCGGGCAGTATCGCTTCACACAACAGGTGCCAAACGTCATTGTAATGCCCATGATTTTCATACACGTTTTTGCAGTTGGCAGTAATTCAAGCAGCCACTGCAACCTCGTCACGGACTCCTGTGTTATAATATCATAGTCGCGTGTTCGCTTATCTACCTTCGAGGGTAGTTTTCGGTGATACTTAGTGTGTTTTCTGAACAGATTACAACGCACAGAAAACAAGGCCATCACAGGCAAGAATGTCCTTCCAGAAGCATATTATCAAAGGTACAAGGTCCTAGTACCTCTTTCGAAATGTGACTTCTAACAATCACGTGTAATGTAATAGGAACCTCATACTGCCAATGTACGCTAGTAGTGAGACGTATTTATTGCATGGTAGGTAACAGGTAAGAAAGTGCTGGTACATGCTAAGCTCTTTCAGACAACAATAATAGACCATTGTTTATGCTTATTGTACGTTAACAAATGGCTGTCATGTGATAGACGTACCGGTGCCATGTGTATATTAATAACCTCTCCTAAAATAAGAGAACAAGCGTTACCGCTACACTTTTGCAAAAGCTTACCAATGTACATCATTCTTAGAAGGACTGAGTGTTGGGCGAGTTGGTACTCCATTACTAAGAAAAACTGCGCAAAATAAACAGGGACAAGTGAGACACACGCACAAGCGCAGACTAGCAACTTGAACTTTATTCAAGGAAACACAAATAAGTAACAAGAAAAACCACGTGAACGGTTAGAGGTTGGCGGTTAGATAGTCTATCTCTAGTTTGTGTAATGTAAGCGAAGGCCTTGCAACGCACATGCTGCCATACTTGTGGATGTAGAATGCCTCAGCCACTTCTCGCGCTGTCCTATCTTTATGCCTTGACAACACCTTTGTTTCATGCAGCAACGGATGACATTTGCAAACTTTGCGATGCAAGCACAGATTTGATGAAGGCTGAGCTTTCAGCGAAGCCCTGTGATCCATTAGACGATTGTTTACACACCTCCCGGTTTGCCCGATATAGCATTTTCCGCAAGACAAGGGGATGTGATAGACAACACCCTTGCCGCATTCAACAAACGCCTCCCGATGATTAACTTCGTTCACGTGGTTTTTCTTGTTACTTATTTGTGTTTCCTTGAATAAACTTCCAGTTGCTAGTCTGCCCTTGTGCGTGTCTCACTTGTCCCTGTTTATTTTGCGCAGTTTTTCGTAGTAATCATTCTTAGCTTTCGCAAGTAGGAGTTTGTGGCAGGGGAAGATAATTTATATTCAGAACGTCAATGTCTCCAGGCTCCATTAAACTTGACAACGCCCGCCTTACCTGTTTCATATAGGAAGGAAACAAATCCAATAGCTCTGAGCTGTTTTTTTTCTTCTTTTTTTTGTTGCGAAAAAGCATCATGCGTCAAGGAAAACTGCCAATTTGAGGGAACCAGGTTGTCAGCTGTGCAGTGCCGTATTTCTATAACCGCACACTTTGACCTCAGGTTAGACCATAGGAAAACGCTTTGTCAGCAAAGTTACTTGCCCTATTTGCTCTGGAAGCAGCATCCCACTTGCGTAAGCTTTCGCCGCACCTGATCCTGCTCTGTCTTTCTAGTAGCGCACGCTTGAGTCTACAGTGTGGGTTGAGCGAGGAAGACACACGCATACACGTAGTATGCGTATGAACTTGCACAATTGGGACTTGGCCGTGCATGCGTATGAAGGCTGCCAATACAGTTCCTTTGATTGCAAAAGAAATAAATCAGCTTTGAAGTAACGCCATTCGACAACATCTCCTACTCTGCACAAGAAGAGACGCTTGATGAAGTGCATATTCCGCGTAAATGCTCACTGCGAATTAGGAAAGCGAAATTTATTTGCTGCTTCCTTACAAGAACATGTTCGACCCTCACCGATCGCAAGCATAAGTTTCCAAACGGCACCGCTGAACTCAAGTCTCCATTTATTTTCTGATTCTGCCGATTCAGCTCTCAACAGCACCTGCCTGGCAACTAATGGCGGCACAACGGCACTCTAAACTGATCTGGAGCCAGCGGAAACTTGAGAAGAAGGCAGTTTATTAGACGACGGGTTGCGGAGATTCTGCTGCGACTCTCTTGATACATGTCGTCCGGCGTAACTTCTGCGCTTGTCCTGTCTTATGCGTTTTTTTTTTTATTTTTCGCGCACTCACAAAAGTGGAACACGTATTTTTAGTAAAAAGAGCGAAAACTAAACAAAAACCAAAAACGGCTCTCTGGCTCAATGCTGTGTATAACGATAAGTTCAGAGAAAGACACGGGGAAAGAGCATGCAGGTGATGCACGTCCGTAGCTAATCCATTTGGCTACACTTCGTGTGGTGAGAATGATTCGGCTGGCGATAAATAAAGGTGAAATGAGTTATGATTGATGAGATTTGCTGTGGCATAGCATGGGTACAGCTGGGCACTCTTGTCCTCCAATATCTGTTGCGTCCGGTTAAGGAGTTGTTGTTAAGAAAACTGTTATGTCTAATGTTTAAGAACTTAAGATACATGCGTAAGTACGAAGAACGCTAGACTGAAGTTACTTCCATTGTGCAATCAGTGCGCAACACAGCACGCCAAGGGAACATTTTCCATCAGAAGGAAAATTATCTGTGCTTCCCTCGCATCAGGGCGGGCGTAGAGGCTATAACAAGTCGTCTCGTGTTGTGCTCTGCTGAACACGTACGCTATAAGCGAGGAAATCTCATCCCAGTTTTTATGATTTGATGCAGCGTAGATTGAAATCACGTTGGGAAGCGTACGGTTCGCATGCTCTGGGAGGCCATTTGTTTGAGGACCCGTTTGAGGATCCCAAGATGGCGTTCGCTCAGCTCCTCATTAGAACTGGCAGATATCAACTGAGAAGCAGTAGCTTCACTTTGTGCACCACTCTCACAGCCTGACAGATACAACGGAGGAAATAAAGCAGCCCATGTACTGGCGATGGAGCCAAGCCACCAGGCCTACGTAATGCAAACATCCCGTCGCAGTTCAAACTGGCTACCAATGAGTCGGCGGTGATTTTCATCGACGCGATCGCAAACTAACCAGTGCTGCACAACATAACTCACAGCACATAGCCCAACACGCCGTATCGCAGATAACTCTTCAGAATGAAACTGTTGTACAGTCTGGCGTCATAGCAAGTAAATCTGATGCTTTCTTCAATCTGTATTCACACAACTACCTTTAATGACTCTTTGCTACAATATCCATGCGAATTCGACAACAACACCATTGCGCGCCGCAAGAAAATATTACTAAACATACATAACCATCACTTCGCTAGAAATGACTCTGGATATTCTTCTAGCCTGTTCGCCACATTGAGATTTATTTCAATTTTAGCGAAAGTTTTCGACCGTGCGAAACAGGCTAATATATGATAAGTCCTCTCTCTGTAGGTTCCAGCAGCGATGCATTCCGTCTCTGAGCAGCGCGGGTTGGACGACGCAGCAAAGGAAGGCACGAGACACTTTTACCAGCGGAACTGTTAAAGGTTGAGGTTCTCCCGGCGTTACTCAAAACAGCTTGCATAGCCACACCTATTCTCCTCGCCACGTTCAGAGAGAGAAGGCCTAGTATAGCCTAGCCTGGCTTTGCCGAGAGAGAGGGTTGTGAGTGTGAGAAGGATGAAAAGGAGTAGGGGCATATCACAGCCTTGTGTAATACAGTATAGCAACGGGGTGGAAAAGGGAAGGGTGAGGAGGAGGGAAAGGAGACTGGGAGAGGGTAAAGAATAGCATAGCAACGCATGGTAAAGTATAGCAAGGGGTGGGAAAGGAAAGTGAGGGGGAGGGGAAGCCCACCAGCTCCGCCGTTTCCTCACTCGTCGGACCACTAGTGGATGGCTGCCCCACTTTTTATATTCGTCCCAATTCAACGCTGCATGAGTACAGTATATGTATGGCCTAGCGTCGAAGATATTTCGCTGCATCGGGGTCTCGCAAATACATTTGTAACATGACTAACGCAGTCGCGGCCACATTGGTGGCCGTATGAGCCATCAATGTGACACGTAGATGGCTACGTTTGCAACGCGAGTTGACATTATCTTGACAAGTAGGCTTTTATGGAATATTCTCTACCACTTTACACGTACCTTGCCTATTATCTTTCCCGCTGAAGTGCGCTCCTTCAGTTCACAGCCGCCTTTTGTGTTGCCGGGCTCCCTTCTCATGTGTCCGTATTTGCACACCTTACCTTTCTCATGAACACAACTTTATCTCGTTTATAGCAGCGTTCTTTCACGATTAAGTAAAGCTACTTTAAATTTAATATCTACGTATGGTTCCTCATCGTGACTTTCTAGTTACCTCGAATTAAGCGAAAACACCAATCTTCTATGCTTTAATCACCAATCAGCGGTAGCGCTTTGCACGTACATGAAGTGTCCATGCAATTCGGGTCCCTGCATCATCGGATTTTTTTTATTCTTCACCATTAATGGTCTGCGAAACTGGACATATCAGTAGGGTTGTGAAACGAAGCGTATTTTACAAACCACAAGAAGCTCGCTGGAATTGGGAGCGATGCGAATGCCATCTGTAAGTAATTAACACGAAAATTACAGCACTGGGTGCAGCTGTGCTTATGTAAGTGGAATAAAGAGAAAGCGGACATTTTTTCCGCGATCGGGTAGGCAGGTCCCGGCCAGGCCTCTATTCAAGATTTCTTTAGGAACACACGTTTCGGCTATGTCGATTGTGCCATAACATTGCGTGCGTGACTGCCTCGCAGCCCACTGCAGCATCTAGGGAACGATCAGCATGACAGGGCATTTGGAAACACTGTGGCGGGTGCCCAAAAATCCATACTTTTAAGTAAAAAGTAAGAGCTCATAAGTTCCCGTCAGCGCTACCGCATGGCGTGCACGCATGACGTTCTCTCAGATACATTGCAGAAAAAAGCAGCACCAGTAAAAAACAAGACTCTATGCGTATTTATACTTTTAGCGCTGAAATGTACAGCGGGGAACTTATCCGAAAGAAATAAAAGTGTGGGCCTGTTGGGAGTATTGATCCGGAGTTCAACTTTCATGCACAAATGACGTTTCTATTCATTAGAGCGAGTTGGTTGTTCCTATACAGTCAAATAATTTCACTAAAACGAAGTAAACATTTTTCTTTACGCAACAGTTGAAGTGATCACGGTCATGTAACGTATGTAATTTTAGCAATAACGTAAATAATGGAATATTCATCTGCACTTGCTGATGCTCTTTAATAGCAGCTGTTAGAATCCACGTACAGTTTTGTGGAGCGTGCTGGAGCAAGGTTAGCGAGGCATCGGGGTCTGCAAACGCAAATTTTCGCCATTTTTAGGAGAAACTACCTAAATCGTATGCTTTATTTGACATCCGCTTCGTGCCAGTGTGTACATGGTGCGTGTGGTTAAAATCTACGGATGCAACATTCCATACTGAGCATTTATAACATGACATTTCATGTGAGGACCGAGTCTTGTATCCAGCTTCAAAAAGAGTATTTCCTTTCCTCCCTGTTGTTCAATCATTTGATTGGTTCCTCATGAGTGATGGCCACGAACAAATCATACTTCTATTCTGGTCGACCGCCGAAAGAGGGCCGTACCTACTTCAACTTAGAATCTGTAGGGGTTTTCACGCAAAACGAGCGGAGAATCAAAATACACAGTATAGGCTGTCAAGTGAAAGCCACATAACACTTAGCTGAAGAGTTGACACTATAGCAGAGCCATAAGGAACGTGGCACGATACTGCAAGCAGGAGAGTATTGAATAGCCTAGTTGATGCAAAACGATGGCAAGCAAACAGCAGAACTGGACGTAACTAATAGGGGAATGACGGCTAACAGATCATCGACGTCAGAGGAAGAGAAAAGGCTGTAGAGCAAGTGTATAGTGAGCATGCCGTGGCTGGACGCTGCTGGACAGCTATGAGGTGGCTGGTTCAGAGGGCGAGGACGCGTCCCTCCCAAACCGCTATTCAAGTAGTTTTCTGTGATAAATATACCGGCTGCAGTAAAACGGCTTTCCAAATATTTTGCTCACTTCCCCATTGCGGAAAGTCCATTAGCCACAATGAGAGACGAAAATATCAAACACAAAAATGCTAGAAGCTTCCAGAATAACTGCACGGTCGATGTTACCTGCGTGCGGCAGCTATGGCACAGGTTGAAAAAGATGCATAACACAGACGAAGAAGATGACACGAAGACAAGCGCCGGACTCTCAACTAACCTTTATTCCCTTCGACACACACTTTTTTATCCCCGCACGTGGTCGAACAGAGCATGAACAACAGGAAGGAAACAAAAGATATCAAATACGCCTATTCAAATACAGAATGTCTTTTTTTCTGCAGAGTGAGAAATGGTACGCTGATACATAAATTTTTGTAATTATGTATATGCAAAGCCTCGATTATCTCTCCAGTTGTCTTTTCCCGATTCCTGGCGATTATGTCGGTTTTGCTAAAATGAGAAGCGCACCCACACTCCTTGAAATGCGCAGCTAAATGCGATAGTTCCTGAGCGCGAGTGTTTGCCTCGTGTTCTTTTATTCTAACGTTGACGCATCTTCCGGTCGGCCCTACGTATACAGAGTCACACGACAAGAGGTGGTTGTACACTACCCCTGGGGGAGTTGTACACTGCACTGCTAAAAGATAGCAGGAAAGGTATGAATAGATGTTGTATTCAGCGTTAGTGGTGGGGTTTTCACAATTTACTGCAAAATGAACGAGGAAAGTTCGAAAAAAAATAATGCGTGTAAAAAAAGAAACTTTCGCAACACTTTCTATAGCGCATGTATACTGCACTTCCTGCAGTTCTTAAAATAGCATTTTCGCGGTAGGTGTATAAAGGAACTGTTCAAGCGACTAGACTGGAAAGAAATGGGAATGAAGATTAACGGAGAATACCTCACCAAGCTACAGCAATGATGAATAACAACTGCAAAAAATGGCCAGAGTGCTAAACCGAGAAAATTCTAAAGTAGGGCTAGATATGAATATGCGAGAGAATCAAACAGTGATTCTTAGCTTGGCGAAAAAGAAAGTGTTCAACGAGCGTGATTAACTTCTCGAAAACTAACCGGCGTAACATTAAGACATAGGAAAAGAGCAGGGTGGATTACACAACAAACAATGGTCGCCGGCCTTACAGCTACCATAACGAGGAACACTGCACCTGTTTAGGTCACGTCAGTGCTAAGGACAGATAACTGATGGTCAGTGGTAGCAACGGAATTGGTACCAAGACATTGGAAACGTAGCCGAGGATGGCAGAGGGCTGGGTGGAGTGACAAAAATGACAAGTTTTTAGGCACGGAAGCAGCTTGCACAGGATAGGACAAATTGACGATCAGTGGGAGATGCTTTCGTTTTGAAGTGGTCATAAAATAGGCTTAAAATGATCATAAATGTTGTGATTAGTACTTCTACACCGAGTAAATAGGACACAGTATTCTTTACCGCCTACGCGAGCATGCCTACTTGCTAAGGTGCTCATTCGCGTCATTTTGCAGATTACTGTAAAAAAATAAAGAGATTCGTGACGAACCGTTCACTCAAACATTCCTGATTCCAGCATGTAGACCAGAACGGAGCGAATTCCATGCGCAGCGCCAAATTTGCATCGCGCGTTGCGCCATCTATCGCACACGCGACGAAACAACATGCCAGGACAGCAAACGCTACACAGAGCAAACGCGAGACTCCCGAAACTCAGCCTGTCGGAGAGCGTGTTTCGCGTCTTTTATAGCCTAGACATTTTCTCTTTTTCTATTGTAACATCAAGAGCACCTTGCTCATGCAAGTCCGCAATGTATACAGTACGTGCTGAGCACGCTGCGGAAGCAACCGTGTAAGGCAGGTACGCTGTTACATTTGTTAAAAAACATCATCGCTGTAGCACGCGTGAGTCGTAATTGCAGTGCAGCTCGCGAAAGTTTGAAACGATGTTTTGTTGCCCCATATTACAAGTTGTCCACAAAAAGTTTTGAAAACTCATCATTTCAACATGCATCGCGTCGTAATAATTAGAGTACGCTTTACGGTTAGTTTCGCGGAAGGTAATTTTAAATGCGAAGCATTTCTTAGCGAACCTCTGGCACTTTGAGCGTTTCTGTCTACGTATCTATCTATCTATCTATCTATCTAGCCGCCTACGTCTGGGTGCTCTCATGATCGCCTCCTTAACTTGGTGTAGACCAAAATTTGCATGAGAGGGTAAGAGGATTTGACGAATATAATTGCCGGGTCATGACATGAATAACGTTAAAATCCTGTCGCGTACGTCGTCAAACCCTTTCCACTAGACACCTGTGGCACATACCCGGTTACTACGGGCCGCGGTGTACGGGTATGCGCCACAGGTGATTGACAGTTTATATCTACCCAGGAACGGTGAGAACAGACAATGGTAACTTAAATGCTAGAGCGTTAAGGAAAACCAACATCGTCAGCGTTGACTCAACGAATGGAATGAATGAAAATTATGATCCCAGCAGGAATCGAACCCAAGCATTCTGCGTGGCAATCGGGCATTCTACCACTGAGCCACGCCAGGTCTATAAAGTGGTTAGTAAAACAGCCTATGCAGGCGTAATAACGGTGCAACGTCAATTGTAGTTGTGGTGCTGGCTATCTAATTTTACAAAAAAGCAATAAACACTACATGATGCTCCTACGATGTGTACTCCTACGATACAGGCGTCATATCAAATTAACGTCTGTAGTTCCAGTGTTGGCTCCGCTTTTATAGCAGTCTAATAAACATTACGTTTGTGTTCCTATGATTCAGCAAACTATATTGAAGCATTGCTCGACCCCGGAGGAATAGATGAACGAAAGTTACCTATGATATCCACATCACCGCACCGTAAAGCGCACTTCGTCCACCAGAACGACGCAGTGTCCTCTTCATTTCTTACGAGGCTGGGCGATGGCCTCATGCTGACCGAGGATGATGTCAGATTGATTGACAGCCGCTTTGTAGACTCGGCTACGTAGGCCACATACGCCCAGGTGGTCTACGAATACGACAAACACCATCCACTGATGTTGGTCTACGTAGCACTATCCAGACCTACCAGCCTCGACGGCCTATACCTCACCAACGCGAAGGGTGGCTTTAGGTTCCGACATGTCGCCGGCTTTGTCGACAGACAATTTGTCGACGAAATGACCGAGGCATCTACGAATTCCAACAGCTCTACTATACTACATACTTCACTACACATGGACCCATCGTCCCCCCACGATCATGACTAGATCGTATAACATGACCAGATGCTGGAGCTCACTGATCACGGTGATTATGCCCTTGTTCAAGAACTCTCAAGAACGTCTTGCACACATGCACACGGGTTCGTGAAACGTGCGTGCGTTCTCGTGACACGTATAAGCACTACATATCAGCTTACCGCTTCTGGTGTTGGTAATACCCACGTTGCCATTGGCAGCGTTACCAAACTGTAAACAACTGGTTGTATAATATAATAATACATATGCGGCTCTTCAACATATATGAGTGCGTATAAAATTTATACGAATCTTTAGCGTCATTTTGTAACGTGTCGCTCAGTAAAAAAAAATTGGCCGCTTATCTGCGTGCTTCGCTGCAAATGTCGTCTAAAGACGATAGAAGAGGCGCTGCGTGAGATATGGACGCCATCTGGCAATACGTCGGGAAACATGAGTGCTGTCTTGCGGGCTGGTAGTCCCGGCGCAGCGGCAGGCGAAGACCGGCGGTGACCAACGCGACCGGTGGGGACGCCGGCCCGCCCGAACACGTTGTTTCGCGCGATGCGCCGAAGGAGAAGAAACGTCCGCACTCAACGAGTACTCTCCACAAACTCTCTTACTTACACGTCGCCTTGGTAAAACAGGAATGCCAGAGTGGCGCCCCCTCTCATTCGTACAATGCAATACTGAACTGAAACCGAAACACAACATGAGCTTGTGCAGAGGGCACGGAGGAAGACGTTTCAGCGCAGTCGCATTTTCAGCGCACCTTAAGAAACTAGGGTTGTAACATTGTAGGGCGAGTAGGGCCAGAAGGACCGTCACGACGAAATCCTGCCTCCTCAGTCGTATTCGCCTGGAACGTTGGTGTGCCTTCGCGTTCCCTCCTCCGCTCCTGGCCTTTCCACAAAGCTATCTGCCTAAGTACGAAGGCCCCTACCGCGTCCTACGTCAAGCATCCCCAGTTAACTATATGATTGAGCCTGTTCAATCATCTACGGACCGCCGTCGTCGCGGCCGCGAGACTGTTCACGTCGATCGACTGAAGCCGCATTATGACCCACCAGTTGTACCTGTTCCTTAGGTCGCCAGGATGGCTCCTTTTCCGCGGGGGAGTGATTTGTAACATGGTAGGGCGCAGACAAGAACGCCTGCGAAAGAAGAAGACGAAGACGGTTGTTGTTGGCGCTCGCGCTTGCTAGGCTTGGACCGCTGATCGCTTCAGCTGTGGCAGTCTTTTAATAAACGCGTTACTGTCTCAACGTTAAACGCATACCATCAAGGTCTTTAAAATTGCGTATCTCTGTATTTTCTATTAAGGGAACACACCACCTAATACTTACCTAATGATGTTACCCCTCAGATATGCGTAATATTTACTTTTTGATCGACAACGTTCACAAGTATGAACAGCCGTACCAGTTCAAGATGGGTGGGCGGTAAGCAAGTGCTTCAACTTTGGTCGGTTGGCTGAATCGGGTGACGTGCCGACAAACAGAAAGACAGAAAGACGGACCAAAATTTCTGCGTTTAAGTTCCCCAAGAAAGACTATCGTCTTTAAAAGTTACGCCACAGTCACCTACCCGCTGCATGCTTCGCATACCATCGACTCCCACGATGCGTGGGATCTGCCGAATTTTTTGTTTCACGAGTGCTCTTACAATAATGTGTCTTGCCCACAAAAGCGTGATATCAGAGAATATCACCTACAGTATCGTTCATCGATCCCTTTTAGAAGCTATCTGCGCGATCTTAATCTTGTAACGATGATGCTTTACGAGCGAAATTGTGCTACTCTTAGTTAAACCAATATTGAATTGGGCGGAATTCAGCAGTCTTTTATGCGCTGTGTAAATATGCAAAAAAATTAGCTGCTTCAGCTGGCGCTACGCCTGCAACGTAAAGGACACAGGCACGAGTACTGTTTACTTACGTGCCAATACATGTATTATATGCAGCTGGATGTCTCGTGTCCATATAATTTGGAGACATGAAACACTGAAATGAAAGCACGAAGTCCTGGCCAGCTGTTAAGGAACACCGTACCATTTACTACCTTTTGAACAAGAAGTCTTGAAGGCGTGGATGCCATCAAAAGCACGAAAGCACCAAAGCTACGTTGAAAGTATCAAATCATGCTGATTGCTTGTGCTTGAAAGCATTACCTTGCACTACATTTTCCTCAAAGGTAAGAAGTGCACCCCCACACAAAGCTCGCGCCTGCCTTTAACCCAGCTGCGTGTCCCGCAAATTGGGTTCGCAAAATGAAATAGGTGGGCGTCACACTACAGAATAAACGCAGTTAGTCCACTTACTCGCGCATTTTCACTCGGCTCCTACTTTTTCTGCTTCAGTCACAGTTATCCACTCGCGGCGAAGCTGAAAACACCGCACCGGCGCTATTCCCGTGAGGCGTCGTGATTGTCGCATGCAGCGCTAATATCCTGTTGCGCTTCTTTTTTTGGCACCCAAAGACGACGCAGTAGTGCACAGACGAGCACTTATAGGCGGAAGCGGCGTGAACGGGTACTTTTTCGCACTTTAAAGCCTCCGAACTGCAGCTTGCCTTGTTTACTTGGCGCAACCCATGCGCGCCTTGGCATCCTGGCGTCTGGGTGCGAGAGTATCAGCTCGTCTCGCCAGCAGCCTGGGTGCGAGACAGGCGTGCTCTGGTGTATACGGAAAGCAACGAGCTAGTTTTATATGACGCGTTGGAAGTTCTCCCACAAGCCGACATCAGGTGTCTGTGCGCCTTGGTTAACTCGCATCACAGTGAACTAAAGAAAAAAAAGTCACGGTTTCGCCACATGGGCGAAACAATGAATGCGATAGCAAGAAACTAATGCTATACGAAGTGAGGCTCGCCAATGGATACTCAGTTTGAACAGCGCTCCTGTTGCAAATGCGGCCGAAGCAGCGAAGGAAACTAGCGTGCTTCAAGTGTCGAGCTGTGACACTTGATAGTTCGCGCTCATCTTCTGTTTGTTCGTTTAGCGGCGTCTCTTGAGCTCGAGTGACTTTCCTACGCTCCGTAACATGAGCGCGGACATCACGGTGAAAGCTTGAAACATCCCTCTTCCCCTCACCACGAGAAAACCGCGCGAGCAGACAGCGGAAGGGCAAGGTTCTCCTTGCGCAAATATAAGAAGAAGCGAGCGAGCTCGCCGACGCGCTCCTCGCGTCATCTCGCTGGTAATGAAAAAACGATTATAAGCGCCTGCCCTCTCTGAGTGCTGCCATCGCTAAAGGGTGTGTATATAACGCTCGCCGTTAGCTACCTGAAGCATCTGCGCTTTCTGGCGTAGTGGTTAGCGCCACGCACTGCGGAACGGTAGGTCACTGGTTCGATTCCGCGCTTCGGAGGCATTTTTCTGAGTTCTTTTTCTTTGGGACTTTGATATATATATATATATATATATATATATATATATATATATATATATATATATATATACTTTAGATATGCGGTGCATGACGGCGGCGACGGCGACGGCAAAATCCAGCCGAGACTGTCCATATAATTGCTGCCGCAATAATAACAGGTCGTTTCGCGGGACGCACTCAGCCTGCATGGAGGCGGCGCGCGTTTGGCAGGAAACATGCGCGTGGATAGACCGGTAGTCGTCCCCGCGGTGGCGCGCGCCGTACCTTTATATGACATGGCGTCAACGGAAACTGCGTTGAAGCCATCGACAGCACGATGGTGTCTCCGCTCGCTTCAGCACCCTCGTTTCTTTATCAGAGTTTTGTTTCAGTTACGCCAGGTCTTATGAAAAAGGCGTGAGCTACTCGCGGCCATTCGTATAACGTTACATTTTGTTGCTATCGCATTCTTTGAGTCGCCGTTGCGGCGAAACTGCCGCTGTTTAGTCACGACAGTGTCTTTCGTATTTACTGATGTCCCGTAGGTGCGCTGTTTGTTGATATTCGGTAATTTTGCGGATCTTATGGCCTCTCAAATACGGCGTGAATGGAGTACACATGCGCAGTATCCATTAAGCGATTGCCGCGGCGCATGGTCTCGTTTTTATTTAGGTTTCAGTTACGGTGTGTCTTGACGTGCGTTCGGTATCAAAGCGCCTGCATGGCCCCTAACTGCGTACTGAAGGCTCGTTCACACCGAGCGCGGATCCGGAAAGCGGTGGTGGTGGTATCAACTTTATTTGACTAAGAGTCAACTGTCTGACGCCTCAGGGTGGCGCCACGCGGGAAGCGACTCTTTCGGCCCAGAAAGCGATGGCCAGCTGTTTCTCCTGGTCGGGAGTTCCGATAAGTTCATCCCATGTTAATTTTGAGGGAGCTGGTAAGAGCGATTTTGGAGGGGGAAAACCCCGCGTCCCCACAAGATGTGATCTTTGGTAGCTAGTGCATTTTGACTACAATTTTGACAGTTTGGTTCGAATTTTTCATTCGTGATAATTGCCAACATATGAGGACTGGTGAAAGAGTGCGTTTGTATGCATCGTAGGATTGTGGCCTGCGCTCTCGTGAGGTCGTCATCTGGTGGAGGGTAAAGCCTCCGTTCGTTCGCGTAATTCTTTGTAACGTCGGTATAAGAAATCAGTGCCTCGCCCGGGAAAACAGGGTCGGAGAGTCGCATCTCCCGGTTTATTAGACCTCGGGATACACGATGCGCCCCCTCATTCCCCGGGTTCCCCGAGTGGGCAGGGACCCACACAACCTCGACGGTTGCTTCTCCCCGGTCTTTTTAAGGATCCTTGCCGCAGGGACGGCCACGCTGCCTTTAGCGAAATTCGTTATTGCTCGTTTAGAGTCGCTTACGACCGTCCGAGCAGAAGTGCTCGTGATGGCCAGAGCGATGGCAGTTTCTTGCGCCTCTAGAGCGGATGGGACTTTAACAGAAGCAGTGTTTAAGATTTGCCTCTCTCCGGTCGCTACACTCACTACGTATAGCTGTGCGTTCTGTTTTGCTGCATCTACGTACACTGGAGTTTTGTCGTTCTGATACTTGTCCTGCTAGGCCCCAGCTCTGGCAGACCGCCTTGCCTCATGTCTACCTCCTAACATGTTCTTTGGAATTGGCTTCACTACCAAACGACGCCTAATAGCCTGC
This sequence comes from Rhipicephalus sanguineus, assembly GCF_013339695.2. Classification (NCBI taxonomy): domain Eukaryota; kingdom Metazoa; phylum Arthropoda; class Arachnida; order Ixodida; family Ixodidae; genus Rhipicephalus; species Rhipicephalus sanguineus. The sequence goes on along the minus strand of NC_051179.1, from coordinate 169,726,645 downwards.
TGCAATGGAATTCTTCCCGCCGATTTCATGGCGGGGTTCAACCCCACATTGTGTAATATTTGCCTACCCACTTCCGTGCGAGATAAATGGGCCTGCTGTGCAATTTTGTGAGCCTCAATAAGCTCTTCGAGGGTATTGTAGATGCCCAAGTTAGCATTTTTTTCAGTGCTGGCATACTTGGGAAGTCCTAGAGTCGCCTTATATGCAGTAAGAATTATGCTGTTGATTTTTGCGCTATCCGAAAGGCGTAGGTGGCATTATGGCAAGGAGTATACAATGGGGCTTCGGCATACGCGGCTTCGGTCAGCCGGCATAGATCTCCCTCCTTCATTCCGTGATGTTGCGTGGCTACGCGCCTAAGCAGTCCGCATATCTGGCGGGCCGTGGCTTGCAGCCTCGCTGTCGCCTCAGGATTGTGTGTATTGTGCTGCACCAGCATTCCTAGGACTCTTATCGTTAAGACCGGCGGGACTAGTCCATCCTCCATAATCACCTCTATGGGGGTAACCGCATCTCCCGCCGTTCCGGTTATGGCAGATTTCTTTCTAATTATTAGTAATTCAGATTTTTTAGAAGAGCACGCAAGTCCTTTACGCCGGACGAAGCTCTGCACCGTGTCAGCTGCTTTTTGGAGTGCATCTGCTATTTCCCCATCCGATCCACTGTTAGTCCAGATGGCGATATCATCCGCGTATATGGAGTGCTTTATAAGCGGTATTTTCCCCAGGAGGGAGGGGAGAGTTCGCATGGTGACATTTAACAAGAAGGGCGAGAGGACCGCACCCTGAGGTGTGCCCCTCGTCCCTAAAAGGAACTTTCCACTCGTAACGTCCCCTAGGTGAAACTCGGCTGTCCTTTCTTTAAGGAAATCTGCAATGTAGCTATGCATTCGCTGTCCTACATTAATTTCGGATAAATTGGCTGGGATCGATTCGCGGGACACGTTGTCAAAGGCTTTGCTAACGTCCAGTCCAAGAATAGTGCGTGTAGCTCTAACGGGACCTATATGGAGAATGTCGTTTTTTATTTTCCCTTTTGATATCCTGTGTGGATAGATTCGGCCTAAAATCGATCATGGTATCCGGAAACAGCTTCTCTCTTACTACGTATTCATTGAGTCTGTTTAAGATAATGTGCTCTATAACTTTACCGAGACACGAAGTTAGAGAAATAGGACGAATGTTTTCCAGATCTAGCTTTCTGCATGGCTTGGGTATGAAAATTACTTTAGCGTGCTTCCAGATGGTCTGTATTGTTCCCTCTTTCTAGTGGTTGTTGAAGAGCTCGGTGACCTGCTGTACAGAGTTGTCGTCTAAATTGCGCAGCATTTTATTAGTGACTCTATCTTCACCGGCTGATGCCGCCCTTTGATTTGGTTTAGGACTGCCCTAACCTCGGATTCCGTAATGTCTCTATCGAGTACCTCGTTGTTTTCCCCGGTATAGGTATCTATTGTTGGGAGATCCGTGGTAGTGTTAAAGTAGCGTTCCTTGAGCTCTTTAATAAGCGAATCCTTGTCTCCTGGAAAGGAGTGCACTACCCTCTGTAGGTTTTTCTGCGATGCTGTTTTGGTCTGACTAGGATCGATTAGATGTTTGAGGAGGAACCACGTATTTTTCCTCCCAGCTGCCCCTTTAAGCGATCACACATTTGATGCCAGTGCTCTTTACCGAGCTGTTGGGAGTATTGCTCAATCTCTCTTTCGATGTGAGCGATTCGCTTACGAAAATTTCCGTTGTGTTTGCGCATGAGCCATCGTTTTTGAAGGCTTTTCTGTGCTTGCCATAGGTGGACTAGCCTAGCGTCTGAGATCGGGCCGTCTTCCTCAGTTTCCACCTCCGTAGTTGCACTATGTGCATCTTGCACGAAGGTGGACACCCACTCTTCGATGTTGGTGATCGACGCAGGTTTATGTTTACCGCGGATATAACGAAAAGAGTCCCACCTCGTGTGCTTAACTTTAGGCCTATATCTTTTATAGCCCTTAGAGGAAATTGTGGTGGTCAAAATTTAGGGATCGCTTCACACATTTGCCTCCGTATTCTCCTATGTGGCATTCTCAATGTTTCTCACGAAAGTTAAATCGGGTAAAATGTTGTGGCTAACACTGCTGTTACCTGCTGTTACCTAGGGCGTTCCGGGTCGTTTAGTAGGGTAAAGCCGAGATCTTGAGCGGTCTGCCAGATCTGTCTACCCTTCGTTTCGCGTTTTTGATAGCCCCAAGCCTAGTGTTGGGCGCTAAAATCGCCGAGCACTACAAGTGGGGCTCTGTTAGCGTGTTTATAGGCTTTATCTAGTAGTTTGGACGCAGCTTGGCTCTTGTCTTTCAGGGGGCTATATACGTTTAGAATGTATAAGCTTTGACTGGATCGTCGCTTTGGTAGAATTTCGACAGAGGTATAAGATAATGCCTTGCACTCTAAGTCTATTCGATTAGGCGTTAAATTTCTATGGATCATGCGTGCCGTGGCCGGAGAGACACCTGCGGGTGGGATTTCATTATAGGCTGTAAAGCCAGAGAGTTTAGCCTCAACTCTCGTTTCCTGGAGGGCCAGGATATGAGGTTTAATTTGGTGATTTGGGATTACGTATTCCAGAGCTCGGCGTTTTCGACCGAAGCCTCTGCAATTTTATTGCCATATTGTTATGGGTGCGCCAGCCATCACGAATGTTTGTGAGGTACCACTCGCGCTGAGCTAGCACTGTGTGATCTAATTGGGCCTCCTGCTGGGCGTCGAGACTCGAGGTAGCGCGTAGTAGTTGTCGCTATTGCTTCCGGCAAATCTGTGGCCTCAGGATTTTTAAATTGCGGATGGGCCGGAAGTGTTTATTGTGCCCGATCTACCCCAGTGTGAATCACAAGTGCTTTTACTGTCATACGTAGAGCAGAAATACTACCTGTCTGTTGTTTAATTAGCATAACCTGGCTGGCCATACTAGTCATATTAGTCATTACATTTTCCAACATAGCTTCAAGCTTTATTATTCGCGGGTCTGGCTTTTCTACTTTTTCTCTCTTTTCCACAATTGACTCAACCGGGCTAACTGACTTTCGTTTTGCAATCCGGCCATGATCGGTTTCCATGCTAGCATTCGCTGCTGCCTCACGTTCAACGCAGGCCACAGTTCCGCTCGCGTTTTGAATATGTGAAGTACTGGTAGGTTTTTGTTTGTTTTCCAGCCGTAGAATTTTGTCATTGGCCGCTGCCAATTTTTGTTGAAGCAATTTTACCTGTTCCACCAGCTCCATCACCTGGGGATCTAGTGGTGACTTGGGCAGGCCGGGACTGCGTTGCAGACTTGCTGCCCCCCACAGGCTCCTTGAGTGGCTTGGAGCCTGATTGGCCCGCTCGTGGTCGTGATGCCGATCATTGTCTCCGTGGCCGGGCTTCCAAGGAAGCTCCTTGCTGGGGGTTTCCTTGTGGTTTGTATCGGCTTGGTAACCCGATGTGTCGCTTTCCCAGGCTAACCGCTTGCTGGTCTCTTCTTGCTCGATGCTGCCATGCCTAGACGAAGATCTTCCCCGACTATGGCTCCGTGCCGACAGTGGAGGGAAGGATTCTGATCTGTCTCGGAAGGTTTCCTGAGTTCTCTGTCTGGAGCGGGATGCCCTGTCCACTGTTGCGGTTGGAGTTTCATCCGGAAAGCGGAGAGGTGGATGCGGAAAGCGGACACTAGCCCGGATCGCTGTCGGACCGATTTTCTCCGCGCGGAAAAGTTGCCCGCTTTGGTCGCAGCCAATCAGCGCCCGAGAAGCGCGCGCGCAGTATTGCGTAGTACCGCAAGATGGCGACACATCCGCAGGAGATGGGGGGATTGCTCCGCTCCTGTGGCAGAGCGGACAGAAGGCAACTCAGTCGGTTTGAACAGCTACCCTGCCTCGCTGCCTCTCTGCTTTGAAAAACCGCTTGCCCGCTTGCGTGCTCCGCGTTCGGTGTGAACGTGCCTTAAAACTCTTTTTTTTTCTTGACACCGAACGTGCGAATCTTGATGCCGCCTCGTGGAAGGGCGATCTGGATTGTTGAATATTTTTCCGTTCTCTACGAATATGCTAATTATCTTCAACAACTCTAAAGCGTCCATGATTTCCAATATTACCAATCTGCTATAAGGGTATACACCACTGTTGGCTGTTGATCACATGCACTTTCAATCACTAATCAACGAAACGGGAAATAAAGAAATGTATTTACTAGACGGGTTCACACCGTGAGAGGTAACCATGTCGTCTCGGTTCTGGTGCACAGCCTGCGGTCAGTAGCGCATGGCCCCAATCATCAGCACACGTATCTCAGCGTCGCCTTCTCCCATTTCGCCAGGGGGTCCTCCTGGCGGCATTCCCATGCTAGAAAAGCGTGGACGATTACGAGAGCTGCAGTTTAGCTGCAATTTCCCCACGCAATGGGAGCACGGTTTATTTGTATAACCATTCCGGAAAGGCGCAGTTCAGATTCAAGAAAATTCAGAGACGCAGAAAATGCTACACGGATTACCTCCTGTATTACATGTAAACGTGCGACAGCTGTTGAGGTCTACGAGTAATGACCACTATATATGGGCGAGCTAACACAGGCCAAGCTAACTCATCAGGGTTACTTATAAATGTTGCGAAAAGTTGAAAAATAATTTATCACTTACGGCTGCGTTTCTCCTGCCAATTCAATTATTTCACCTTTTACTAAACATACTATGAAGACCTATAAAAAGATCACTGAAATTAACAAGAAATCAAACATCTATATTAAGTCTTTTCCAACGCTTCTTCAATGCACGCTTTGGTCATAAGCTAAATTCATCTAAAATGAAGTACTCGCCCAAAAGTGGGGGCCATTCCCGCGTTATCAGATTTAAATTGTTGTATTATTTAAGCGCAGCATAATTTATGCTGGATGTCCAAGTAATTTCTCTTAATTTAAAGCGGAGATCTATGTGTCCACCGAAGGAATAGGCACCGTCTACTTGAAGCCAGGAAAAAGCGAAATAACGTTCACTCGATTAAAGCCTTGTCTGCCATGAAGCTGTTTTCGCTATTCGATTCCACGCGCAACGGTCAGAGCTAGATCATGCATACCTTCCCATAAACTGATAAGGTAACGCGTAGTACATCATGCGTTCTCATATTTCTTATTCAAACGGTAATGTATAAAGAGCATACAAAGCAGCACTGAATACAGTACCGCTGACACTAGCTCGGCCAAACTCGGCGCGAACTCATCATCATGCAGCCCACGATTCCTGCCTTCGCTAAAACAGCGGGGCAATAACTTCCTTAATTCTGTAAAAAGTGACGCAAAAATAGCATGGGGTACGCCTTTGACCGAGTGCATTTCTTTTTAACGAAATATGTGCTTCTGCTTCTTCCAAGTTTTTTATGTTAATCGCAGTCACATACAGCAATAAAATAAAAATCAAGAAAGCGAATATCAAGAAAATCGTAGAGAAATAAGATAAGAACTGGCGATAGGCAATAAAATTCAGCAATAAACATCAAGAAAATCATAGGGTGCATTACTTTCATTAGTAAATAATTTATGAAGCAATGACGACTGAACGTTGAGATGAATGCATTTTGTCGCAGACAGGATGCCAAGTGACGTATCCACAATTCGTGTGCGATTATGTTACAACTGAGATACTACGGCCCTTGCGGGGCGCACATTCTTGGATATTTGTGTATACTAGATCAGTCCTTGTAAGCTCACATCAGCGCAGGCACCCGAAACTATGGCGGCAGATTTAAAGCATCCTGTAAAACGACGCCAATTGTTTAAGTGAAGCTTTTGTTAAAAGGCAAAGAGCAAGGAACCGTCTAATGATACTAGAAAGGATCAAGGGTGCCCTAGTATAGAGGCGTTTGCTATTTTAAGGCACAATCAAAGAGCCACCTATGGGCCCTAGTTGTGCTATCTGCATTGACATTATAGATGCGTTAGGTCGGTCGAACGCACATATACTAGCACCTTTCCGCCAGAAATATCAGCACATTTCTGGCAAAATGCGCCTTTCGGCCAGAAAGGCACTTCACCTTTCTGGCAAAACGCTGAACTTTCAGTCCCTGTACTTTTTTTTCTAAATAAAATTGATTTCACACTCAAGAGCGCTTTCCTGCAGCAGTGTGATAGAGCTGGGACCCCATGCGCGTCGGCTGGTCTCGCAGTGGCCGCGGTAGCTGTTTCCAGTAAGTACAACGGCACTTAGAGCGACACTGGGCGCTACGACACTATGCAGTACTATGACAGCGTTGAAGAATCTGGTAGCAACACCTTCGAGCTGGTGAGGCTCTCAGCGGCTCTGCAACGCGCAGATCGTGGGCTGTTGAAACGCGGTGCGAGCTGGCATATACCGAAGAATAAACGCAGGATTTCTAGACATATCGGTCAAGATCCACTTTGGTGGTCGCATTATCCAAATTTGGGCATAAATGTGATCGCATTAAACGCATCAAAATGCATCATTTCCAAGGGATGTTGGCCGGGAATAAAACAAAAACGTATTAGGCTGAAAAACGTATTATGCAGAACCGTACCAACGAGATTACACTGTGTGTAAAATATATATACATATATATATATATATATATATATATATATATATATATATATATATATATATATATATATATATATATATATATATATATATATATATATATATATATATATAGATATAGTTGACTCACTGGATTCAGAACCTCAGGCACGACAATGCCATATTTTATTTTCACTACCAGTAGACAAAATACATGCGTCTTTGCAATTACAGCAGACTTGTGATGCACAACTAAAACAATGAAAATTGAGTGGCAAACAGACCAAGGTGCACCATTACTGATTCACGAGCAGGTAGCTTCACACTCAGGTGTCTGGTGAAACAGTATGCTGTACCAAGACGCTCTGTCGAACAGGGTTTCAGGAGGCGTTGCCCGTGGTGTTCAGTGTTTCAGCGAATTGCATTCAGCAGTACGACGATACCTGCTTTCTTCTGTTTTGCTGACACCCCGTCAACCAAACATTCGCGATTAAATCATTATTCGGAGAATTGCTGAGTATAGTTTTCCCGCACGATGCACTACTGCCACAAAATTCAACTCCAGCACTTGTCAAATGGGTGCCGCAGTGCCACTGTCAGACTGCCGAGGTGGGGCCGGGCCCCTCCTTAAAAAATGGAGGGGGGGCCGCCCCTCCCCCCCCGGTTGCTACCTGACTTTAAGCCCTGGGTACATGAGCTACATTCAGCATCACCTTTGTGCCAGTTTTCGGAAATGACAACATAAGCCGCCTGAACAGGCAGCTCGTCTCTGTACAGTTAGATGCAAATGTGTCAAACGAAATAAAGGACATCAAAGTGAACACCTTTAGAAACATCCCAGCAATTGACGCTCATCTCGTGGCTGCGCTGGATGCATTAGTCGAAATTACGGATCATAATGGCATGGAAGTCCGCCTTCATATACCGCTGGGCAACGATGCGAGCATTGTGGAAACTTATGATGTTCGCGAAGCCATTACCAACACCGACCTACCAGTACTGATCAAGCCTGCGCCAGGAGACGACATCATTGCAGGTGTGAGTCGTCCCGAGACATCACGAGTCTGAAGATTCTATCTGGGCGCCAATCCTTCGCATAACTTGTAAAAGTGGGCCACTTTCGGCATGTAACGCCTCCTTTTGTACCGAAACTCTTTAGCGCTGGTAGTGCATGAAGTAGTGCGTGCAAGAACAATACCGTGTGCTGTCGATGTATTGGACCCAACATCCAGTGTAACGACAGCAGTATGCTAAACCCCACAAATTGCAACGGGCCTCATTATGCCTCTTCAAGGGATTTATCTATTATTCTAAAAGAAACGACAATACTGACAGAACCAATACAGACCACTCGTCTAACAGAGAAGCGGCTGCGTACATCAAGCGACGACCATCGTCTACGGTGCTCCAATACATCCAAAGCATCGTTAACATGGGAACCATATCCAAAATGGTCGGCCTCAGTGCTGCACAGGCCGAACGCAGACGGGTCTAACGACAAACAAGCTACTGACAGCAGTGCGGCTGACGGCTTACGTGTACTTCCTGAATTACATGCGCCTGATGAGCGATATCATACTTTGACAGTTCGCCTGTTATTTGTAAATTAACGGATGAAGATGAAGAAGACATCTCCCTGGACAGCTCACTCTTCATGCGGCATTGGACAAGATACAGACAGCGACCTTTCGAAGCTCGTTGGAAGTGCTGGATATCATCGATCCAGCTCAGGAACACCTGCAGAATTGGAACGCTTAAGAACTCTTAACAGCAGTGCCATGGTTCGTCAACGCGCGGCACGCACTCGTGAGAGAGGATGTAAAAGACGTGTTCATGTTCCAGTACGATCTGAGAAAAGTGAAGTATTGGGTTAGTTGGTTTTTCATGATTATAAAAAAATTGCACTACAGTTACTGCGAAATACGAAGTTAGGAGGGAGACACGAAACGAAGTGGACACTACAAGCGCAAACTATCAACTGAATTTATTGAACAAAACTTGAAGGTAAGAACACATCCAGGAAGGGGAAAGAACGGTTTACGGAGAGGGTGGGGGGGGGGTAGCGGCAATACTGCTGAACTGCCTTCATGTGCTCCACGTGGGGTGATTGCGATGAGGTGATGGGGTGATTACGATTGCGAGAAGTGTAGAAGGCTCAAAGTTCTTTTCCGAGTGCGCTGATTTACTTGCGATCTCTGGCTTCTGATGAATTCGATTTCCGAGGCGAATAGTAGAATGGAGCTTATACTGACGCGATCAGTACGATCTGAGAGGCCGAAGGCGACGTATGTTGCATATCCGGAAGTCATTTTTGGTATACGACTTGCCTACAAAAATAATTTTGAACCGAGTTTGTCAACTACCATAAGTATATTGACCTTTGAGCCATTCGTTTCAACCACGCGTACGCGAAGAAACAACGTTGTAGTTATCAATCGCAAGAACCTCAAATATTTCGCACATCCAGAACGGCCAAACAACGAGGGCCAATACGCGTGCAATACCGCGAAAAAGAAGAGGTTGCCTTTTACTTTTGTTGGACCTGTAATTACCCTACATGGGCATTTGAGTGAGACTAACGTAATTTGGCGAATCAATTCCCTTTATTTCGCTCTATTTTTCTCTGCATCTTCCTTTCTATTGCTTTCTTTCTCTCTCTCCTCCTCTTGTCATATAACGCGTCACTGCCGACTACGGTGCCAGGAGACGGCACTTGCTCGGCGACCGCCTCAGCGAAGACGACGAAGAAGAAATAAAAAATGAGGAACGAATGTTTCCTTTGATGTGTCTTAACTGATATGCACGACGCAACACATTTTGGGGACAAGTATAATATTGCAAAACAGCACGATCAGGCGACAAGTGAAGCCAGAGAACTGTCCCGAAAGGAATCACAAGTTTATCGTGTTAAAGATAATTCAAATGCGAGAGAGAATCATTGTAGCACGTGTGCATGCTATAAGACACAAAGTCAAAGTCGCCGATCCTTCAAAAAGCAGGAATGCCAGCGTTGTGGTTCGTCGAAGCACCTTGCAAATGGCCCTCAGTACAAAGCCAAGACACATAGGTGTCGAAAATGTGAGAAAATTGGCCATTTGGAAAAGGTGTGCAAGTCGCTACGAAAGTTCGCGAAAAATGTTCAGCATGTCGCGGAAGATAGCGATACAGCTGACCCAGACGATCACTCAAGAGTGTGTCAAATCTGGAGCCGTAAGAAAGGAATTTACGCACTATTAGAAGTGGAGGGAATTTCTGTGTCATTCTTGATCGACACTGGATCACCGGTTTCCATTCTGGCTGAGGACCTTTATCAACGCCACTTTTCTAAAGTGTATCCTTTGACGTCTACGTCTGTTCAGCTTCTCCATTATTCCAAGTCCGCCATCCCGCTTCCAGGATGTTTCATTGCTTCGACCGCATTCCATGGTCGATGCACTTCTATCGTATTGTACGTTGTGTCTGGAGGAACAACCATTCTTGGATTAGATGGCATCGCGGCTCTGGACATGAAGGTTCAAGGGTCACCGTTTAGGTGTCTTCTGATGACGCAAGAAACTCCAGTGTTGCCTGAAGAATTCGAGCACCTATTTTCAAAAGAGCTCGAAACTGTTAAATGCTCCTGTCACAAGGTCAAAGTTCGCGCGTCTGTTCAAGCAGTAGCCAGCAAGATGAAACGGCTGCCATTTGTCATTCGCGAGCAAGTCTCGACAGAAATACAAAAATTAGAAGCCCAGGGCATCAGTGAGCGCGTCTACTCGTCAGAGTGGGTGTCACTATTGTGGTAGCTAGGAAAAAAGATGGCTCGATTCGCATGTGCGTTGACCTACGGGAGCCAAACAAAGCTGTGGTAGTGGACAGTTTTCCTTTGCCACAAACTGAAGAACTACTGAACAGCTTGGCTGGGGCGCAGCGATTCTCAAAGCTCGACTTAGCTTCTGCGAACCACCAGTTACCACTCAGTCCAGAGAGCCGTGACCTTACTACCTTCATAACTCATGACGGACTCTTTCGCTTTAAAAGGGTTTGCTCCGGACTAGCATCGGCACCCTCAGCATTTCAAATTATGATGCATTTGATCCTAAAAGGATGCAAATGCGTCTTGTTTTACATTGACGACATAATCGTATATGGACGCTCCCGAGTGGATCATCTGGCAATTTGCGCGCTGTTTTGAAAGGACTGTGTTGGCAAATGTGGGCGCAGGCTATAGCCAGACGTGCACAGAGATCACCCAAGGACAAAAAGACACCACTTTATATACAAATCGACACACACGGGACTACACTACATAAACACATATGCACGTTCGCGGCCTTATGGGGAGTTAGCTTTAAAGTTTGTCCACTCACACCGCGATGTGGTCCGCTTTGGTGCGTCGATCGGTGTGGTCGACCCGGCCGCTCTCAGTCAGGGTGAAGAGGCGGGGCGCGTCGTGCTCCCCTGAATCAGTACCGGGGCGTAGCCCGGCCTAGCAGGTAAATGCCATGAAGCATCCTAGCACGGCAGTCGACGCCTGGAATCACGCCTGGAGTGACGACGGGAACTACGTCATGAAGAGCGCCAAGAACGGAACCAGGGCAACTCCTTGGACAGCGCCTCGTCAGGAACAGCAGCAGTCAGCCGCCAGGGACTCCGCGGGGGACAGAATCCGGGGACAGGTGGGGCGAAGCCCAGGCTGGAAGAACCCCGTGATTGTGGGAGCCGGGGCGAGGCCCGGACCAGCAGGGCAGGACCGTGATGTCGGGGCGTGGCCCGATGTCCGATCCCGATCCGTCTCTGCCGCTCGCCGAGCTGTCCCCGTCGCTCGAGAGATTCCCTCGAGCCCGCGCACGAACACGAGCATAGTCGCGCTTCTTCGTTCTTCCACTATCACCATCACGGCGACTCCCGCGCACTTCAAATCCGGAATCGGCCCCGCACACCGATCACAAATCGAGAATCGGCCCCGCACACCGACCACAAGTATACGTCAATGTCGACATATACTCCCTAGGTCACTGTTTTACCACATCTTCCCCCCAGTTCAAGAGCAGCGAGGCGGTGGAGAAGGAAGGGTAGACATCGTCCTAGGGGGGACGATGGTGCTTGGTAAGCGGATGTAGATTTCTCTATTATGCCCAAACGCAACATTTCCATCACCTCTGTCTCAACGGCCTCCTTAACCGCGAATGGCATCGTGTACTGTCGGACATGGATGGGTATGTCGGTGGTCAATTTGAGCTGGCACTCCAACACGTTAGTCTTTCCCGGTAAGTCGGAAAAGATGTCGTGGTAAGTTGCAAGAAGCACGGTGACTTGGTTCCATTGTTCGGTAGTGAGTTGAGGACATATCGTCACATCTTCCCAAGTCTGCGTTTGAATGAGCGTGGTATGGATTGAACCAGTTCCAGTTCGGTTTGGTCAAGTGACGACACAGCAGCAACTGTCGATGGTGGAGGATTGTTGGTTGTTCTCTTCTCATACTTTTTGAGGATATTTATGTGGAAGACAGTGGTGCGATGGCCGAGATCAATGGCATAATCTAACGGACTCTTCTTCTGCACCACTTTGAAAGGGCCTTTCCACGTAAGGATTAACTTGTTAGAGTCGGCGGGCAAAAGCACAAGCACTTTGACGGCTACCGCCAATTCTCGCTTCTTTGCTTTTCTGTCGTAGTACCTCTTCTGGCTTGTGTGCGCTTTCGAGAGCTCTTGAGCTGCGATGTCGCAGGTTCTTTCAAGCCGTTCCCTCAATTCCACGATGTACTCGTAGGCCGACTTTGTCACCGCGTCCAACTTTGGATTCGTCCACAAGTCTTTGAGGATGGTCATGGGCCCCCGAACATACCGGCCGTACAATAGTTCGAAAGGCGAGTATCCGGTACTCCTTTGCGGCATCTCTCTGTGCGCAAACAGAAGAGGGCCAGGGTATCGATCCCAATTTTTGGGGCATTCCTGGCACATGCGGCCTAGCATACGCTTCAAAGTACCGTTGAAACGCTCAACTAGCCCATTCGCCATCGGGTGCTACGGTGTTGTCGGTAATTGTTTAACCGATAGAAGTCGGCTAAATTCTTTCATGACCGAAGACAAAGTTCGTCCCACGGTCACTGACAATCTCGCGTGGCAAGCCTACTCGGGAAAACATCTGCATTAAGCCTTCTGCCACCATTTTGCTCTCAATAGAGGGCAGAGGTATTGCGTCTGGGTATCTGGTAGCGAAGTCCACCATCGTAAGTATGTATCTGTTGCCCTTATAGGATGTCGGAGACAAAGGGCCAACGATGTCTATTCCAACGCGGGAAAAGGGCGTCTCGATAATGGGCATTGTGCCAAGTGGAGCACGGCCGACTAGATGCCGAGGAACAGTACGTTGGCAGATATCGCAGGATTTCACGTACCGCTTCGTTTCAGACTGTACACCAGGCCAGTAGAATTCTGCGAGAATGCGGTCTGTTGTCCGAGAAATCCCTTGATGACCTGCCAGAATACCCTCGTGTGCGAGCTTAAGTACCGTTTCTCTTAATTGTACAGGCACAACAAGCTGCTCCAGCTCTTTTTCCGACAGTAGTTTGTGTCTTCGGTACAAAATCCCGTCAGACAGGAAGTAACATGTCTCACGACTGTGTCTTAGGGATGCGTCATTGCGCTGGAACTCCTCCAGCGTCGCTTTATCTATAGTTCCCGCGGCAGTTTTTAATACCGGCAGGCTGGAGGTTGCGCGTCTGGGAGTTCCCTGTGCAACGGCAGCTCGTTCACTCGGAAATCCCCCTTGGTCTTCGGTTTGGAAAAGCGGCAAACTTGAATCTTTGGGGACTTGCGTGTTCTTGGCGCCCGTCTCAGGAAAACGATGACCGGCCTCACCAGTGCGTCTGGAAGCAGTGGCTAGGTCGTCCGTACCTGTCGCCCTCTTGTCTGCATGGCTTGCTTCATTCTGCTGTTGAGGCTTGTGTTCTGGTCCTTGCTCTGCAGGCAGTACTCCTTTAATATTCCCCAGGACCACATCGTAAAGGGGGTTCTGCATGCACTTAGCACGCACGGTGCCAGTGAAGAACGGCGTGTCGATTGATACGATTGCCTCCGGCAAGTAGTGCACGGTCCGGTCCAAAAGAAACACTGGGCTTTTTGTGCCTGTAAAGCTTCCTTTCGGTACAAGCGCTTCTCGGACAACCACAGTGTTGCAACCGGTGTCACGAAGAACCGTTACAGACTTACCCTCGAGGAACCCTTTGACTACCGGCAAAGTACCTATGTCGGACACGGTCGGTGTGCATGTCGACGTCATATTGACGATTGGGATAGTTTCCCCGTCTTGGAGTACGACGTATCCCTTTTCTGGTCCCGTCGCCTCGGTGGGTTCAGGGGTCGACAGCATACACGACGCTTGTCGCTTTTCCTGCGTCCTGCCTGTTTCACCCGATGAACCCGTCTTACCACTGGACCAGCCAGTCGCTGATGGGTTATTCTTCGTTCGAGACCAACACTCGGATGCACGGTGTCCTCTCTTGTTACACAAGAAGCACTGAGTATTGCCTTTCAGTGGTCGCTTTGTGGGCTCTGTCCTTCGAGTACTCTCTGCGGAACTGTCTTTGTAGGATTTATCTCTGCCCGAATTCTAAAGATCCTGAGCTTCCAAAAAACAATCAGAGTTCTGTGCCAACGTGTTTAGCTTCTTACAATTCCTTTCCTTTAAAAATACCCGCAGTGATGGTGAGCATCCTTTCATAAACTGCTCTGAAATAATAATGTCGCGGAGAGCATCGTACGTCTTCTCAACGCCTGCTAACTCCATCCATCGGTCAAAATGTCCTGCTTTGCGAGACGCATATTGAAGACCTGTCTCTTTCTCTTCCGGTTTCGCTTTCCGGAACTTTTCGCGATAGCCCTCGGCGGTAAACCTGAATCGTAGCAGCAAGGTTGCCTTGAGCTGGTCATAGTCTGATGCAGATGTAGAATCAAGCCAGCTAATGACTGACAATGCTTCGCCTGTCAAACACAGACTGAGCGAAAGGGCCCATTTTTTCCGAGGCCAGTCTTGCGACACGGCAACACGCTCAAATCTTTGTAAGTATGCGTCGAGGTCATCTCGCGCTTCATTAAATGGAGGAAGTAACTTGTGTGGACTGCAACTGTCCAACATAGCCGATGCAGATGGGTCGTTACTCGGGTGTTGCGGACTCTCTCGCTCGTTCGCATTAGCTTCCTGAAGCTTGAGCTTCAACTGTAGGACGCGTTCCTCAGCTTGTAGCCGTTTTTCTTCGAGCTCTAGTTTCCCACGCTGATCTACACGAGCTTGCGCGCGAAGCTCCCTTTCTATTACGCGTTGCGCGTCAACCCACTCTTGGAGAGCGGCTCCATCTAACCCCATGTCTTTGCCGATTGCGTGCAGCTTCTCTAAATCCATGGGTGCGTCCGTGACGTCTGGCTTTCGGCAAGATGGTAATGCCGTATCCTGGCAGGCTCGCCAAAATTGTGGGCAAATGTGGGCGCAGGTTATAGCCAGACGTGCACAGAGATCACCCAAGGAAAAAAAAAGACACCACTTTATATACAAATCGACACACACGGGACTACACTACATAAACACATATGCGCGTTCGCGGCCTTATGCGGAGTTAGCTTTAAAGTTTGTCCACTCACACCGCGATGTGGTCCGCTTTGGTGCGTCGATCGGTGTGGTCGACCCGGCCGCTCTCAGTCAGGGTGAAGAAGCGGGGCGCGTCGTGCTCTCCTGAATCAGTACCGGGGCGTAGCCCGGCCTAGCAGGTAAATGCCATGAAGCATCCTACCACGGCAGTCGACGCCTGGAATCACGCCTGGAGTGACGACGGGAACTACGTCATGAAGAGCGCCAAGAACGGAACCAGGGCAACTCCTTGGACAGCGCCTCGTCAGGAACAGCAGCAGTCAGCCGCCAGGGACTCCGCGGGGGACAGAATCCGGGGACAGGTGGGGCGAAGCCCAGGCTGGAAGAACCCCGTGATTGTGGGAGCCGGGGCGAGGCCCGGACCAGCAGGGCAGTACCGTGATGTCGGGGCGTGGCCCGATGTCCGATCCCGATCCGTCTCTGCCGCTCGCCGAGCTGTCCCCGTCGCTCGAGAGATTCCCTCGAGCCCGCGCACGAACACGAGCATAGTCGCGCTTCTTCGTTCTTCCACTATCACCATCACGGCGACTCCCGCGCACTTCAAATCCGGAATCGGCCCCGCACACCGATCACAAATCGAGAATCGGCCCAGCACACCGAACACAAATATACGTCAATGTCGACATATACTCCCTAGGTCACGGTTTTACCACAGCCTGTGATGCGGGCCCCAGGCTCAACCACAAGTGTGTTTTTGAAGTCGCAGAACTGACTTACCTTGGTCATGTTTTCAGCGCTAGAGGGTTATTCCCACTTATATAATCCATTGAGGCAATAAGCAAGGCACCATCACCTAAAAACATCAACGAACTCCGTTAGATGCTGGGACTTGCAGGTTTGTACTCCAAGTTCATCCCCTATTTTTCTGACGTTGTGGAGCCAATGCGTTCTTTGCTTCAGGGAAATGCACCATTCGTTTGGATTACGGCAGCACAAAGCAGTTTGGCGCGGCTGAAAGGTCTTCTGACATCTTGCGAGGTTCTTCATCTTTTCGATCTTCACTTACTTGTGTACGTCACGACTGATGCCTCAGGATATGGATTAGGTGCGGTACTTCAGCAGGATAACGGAACCACATTGCAGACTGTCGTGTTCGCCTCACGTACCCTGCAGCCGCATGAACGGCTGTACTGAGATGGCGAGCGTGAGGCCCTTGCCTGTGTCTGGGCTTGCGAACATTGGCACGTTTACCTGTGGGGGAGACATTTCATCTTACGCACTGGCCACGCGGCATTGGTTACGCTCCTTTCAACGAAAGGTACAGGTCACCGTCCATTAAGGATTGCGCGCTGGTCCTCACGGTTGCTGTGCTACAACTATACCGTGGAATACAGAAAGGGCAGCGAAAACGTCGTGGCTGACGCTCTCTCCTGACTGCCCGTATAGAGTTTACTCCGCGATGCACCCGAAGAAGAATTCATATGCTTCCTGTCTCCAGTCGTTACCATGCAAGAGCTTCAAGAAGCCAGTGCCAACGACCCCGCTTTCTCTCAAGTCAAGTATTTCACGATTACTTCATGGCCTGACAAAAAATCTTTGTCGAAAGAGCTGCTGACTAACTTTCATGTGCGAGTTGAACTCTCAGTCGTAAATGATATCTTGTGCGGGGGGGAAACGATTGTCGTGCCAGCGTCTATGACACGCCGTTTTATGGATCTGGCCCATGAGTCACAACCAGGCATTAGTCGCACCAAAGCTCGCCTGAGAGAGTCCTATTGGTGGCCATGCATGGACAGTCAGATTGAAGAGCTTGTGCGCACATGTGTGATTTGCCGGTCCTGTGACAAGTTTGCACGAACCTCTGCCGCGTCAATTCAACCCGTTGCTCTTCCCGAGAAAGCCTGGGAAAAAGTTGCAATCGACATCGTAGGACCTTTCACGCAAGCTTCAGCCGACTGCCGTTTTGCCATTACAGTTATTGACTATTACAGCAAGTGGCCTGAAGTGACTTTCGTAAGAGATGCGACCACACCTACAGTGAAGAAATTTTTACTTGAAATTTTTGCACGCGAAGGATACCCACGTGGTCTCGTATCTGATCATGGACCACAGTTTTCATCAGCAAGTTTTGAAGAATTTCTCGCGGAACGCGGAATCAAGCATTACAACTTTTCTGTGTACTACCCGCAAGCTAACCGCTTGGTGGAACGATTCAACAGCGTATCGAAGTGATATATACAACTGGCTCTCTTTGAACGCCGTATAAAAATAGCTATGCTTGACTACTTGCAAATATATCGATGTACGCCTCACGCGACTACTGGTGCAGCGCCCGCTGTACTTCTTTATGGACGCCAACCTCGGAAAAGATTCGACATAGTGGGCATGCCCGACAAATGCTTCAGCACGGACCCGTCAAGGGCGCTTGAGCAGTTGCGAGAGCGCGTGAAAAACAAGCAAACCAGGTCGAAGAGCTACACAGATGAAAAACGCGGAGCCAAGGAACGAAGCTTCGCCGTTGGTGATTACGTGCGGCTTGAATTATCTGCCATTCCTGGGAAGCTCTCTTCACAGTTATCCGCGCCCAAGAAGATCGTTGAAAAGCGTGGACCGGCCTCGTACTTGTTGGAAGATGGACGAGTGTGGAACGCGTCCAAGTTAGCTGCTGTTCACGCTGCAGCTGTCAGCAAAATGAGATCCGGCACTTCTGCTGTCATGAACAGAAGGAGCACAAGTAAGAAGAAGACAGCACAGAAGTTCAAGGGCTATATTAGGTAGTAACTATATATTTTTTTCGCAAAAGGGGATATGTCATATAAGGCGTCACTGCCGACTACGACGCCAGGAGGTGGCATGTGCTCGGCGGCCGCCTCAGTGACGACGACGAAGAAGAAATAAAGAATGAGGAACGAATGTTTCCTTTGATGTGTCTTAATTGATATGCATGACACAACACTTCTCTCTTCTCTCTCTGTCCATGTTTCTTTGTCTTTTTAACTTTTCATGTCTTTATTGCCGGCATTTATTTCTATTTTGCTCCTCCCCTTTTTTCTGTCGCTTTCTTTCTCTCTCTTTATCTCTATCTTTCTCTCTATTTTCTATCTCTTTCTTTCTGTCTGTTTCTTTCTGTCCTTCTATTTCACGAGTTCGTTTTCGTTTGACGCGCGCACTTGCTGTACACAGTAGCGGTGCTTGCCCAGTTTCTTTGGCACATACGCACCTGAGGAGCTTTGCACGACGGAGCACAAGTTACTGTTAGCTTAAACATCATCACTGTAAAGAGAATGAAGAGAACACATGCCGTTTCATGGTGATGATAGTTTTTTACGACGGATCGCAAGTTACCGACAGCCGAAACAGCTTCGCTGCTAAAAATTGGGACAGCTAGCACTAGTAATGCGAGACTGAGGAAGCAGCACAGCTATGGTGTTGCGGTCCTCCCCACCCTCGCCACCCTTTGCCAACCCCTTGCTACACTATACTATACAAGACTGCCATCCCTATTGAAAATCGTGGGTTGGTGGATGCTGGAAATCTTGGTGGACATGGTGGAAGCAATAGTGGACAAGGTGGAAAGAATAGTGGATGTGGTGGAAGCTGTGGTGGTCATGATGGCTGATGATGGCGAGAGTGGAAAAAATGGTGGCAGATGGTGGTGGTGGTGGCGAGCTTCTTTTGGTGTTAAGTGGAAAATGCTGGTTGATGGTGGTGAGCAAAACATGTTTTGGTGAATGACTTGGTGAACAAGCTGGATGACGGTGGCAGGATGGAAGCATGGTGGATGACGGTGGCATGATGGAAGTGAACGTGACATTATGTGAAGTTGCTGTCAGTTCTAATGTTTTCCTCTTGAATGTGCACAAATATATGCAGTTCAAATAAGCCAACACCGATCATTAAGCTTTCCAGCACTTTTTTTTTTATTCATGCGGCGCCAATAACCGCCACAAGTTTTCTGGAGCACAGCAGCCGTGAATGTTTACATTTTACGCACGTACTTATCAGGTTTATATCCGCGATCTGCTACTGCATTTTGATGTTTACAAGTCTAGAAGTGTCGGTGTGAACAGCGACAGTAACTGTGTTACATCTCCGCGCATTTGCCGAGAAGTAAATGAGTCCTTCCAGCAGGGAGACCAGAAAACAGCCTCCGCTTGATACCGCCACGCTTGAAACGCAATTCTGGCAATTCTTGCACACTCACTTACCTCAGCGGCACTTTAAGGTAATAGTGAAAATGCATGCAAAGCTAAAATGCACAAACTTTTATCTTCGGCCTCCGTCGAGATAAGCCCCACGAAGTATGACTACCACCATCATATTCTACCACCATGATTGCCACCAATGGTTAGGCATAGCGTAGCGACCGAGTCCGTCTACGTGTTATCGGCGCTTCTGGTTTCAGTATACACGATTCCGGTGAGTATACGAATGACTTTACAGCACACATGTGGCATCGGCTAACCAAAATGAAACATTTTTTTCTTGTGTAAGGTGTCCGCAAAAGAAGCGATGAGCATAGATGCGACGCGCTTCCAGAAAACGCCTCCGGTCACCAACCGCCGCCGGTCGCACTCGCCGGCGCTTCTCTGACACGTATGCGAGAACATAGACTTGTCAATCCGTACGCCTTACTGAACCAATATGATGGCATACTTTTCACGCGCACTGCACTTGTTTTGGCCCAGCTGTTATGCAGTTGTAGCTAATGATACAGCGTCAGATCAGTGCGCTGGCACGGCTGCGCTGTACGTTGCGCGAAAAGAAAAACATCACAATACTCAATCAATTGTACGCGCGTATTTATCGAATGAGAATAGAGTCGACAGAAAGCCTCTGCACATGTCGCACTTTGGAAAAAGCGAGAAACAGCTATTAAAACTTCCCAGTAACAGCCGGTTGACTACGCTAATCGCTGCACTTGACATATTTCTTTGGAGTTACGTCGTGAATTCTAAAAGAAAGTTAGCGCTGTTGCCATTATCGACGTGCCATTCGTTACCGGCAGCAGTTTGTTTGCGTTTAATAACTACGCAAATTTTAGTAGGATGTGAAGAGCGCGTCTGTCTCCAGTATGAGACATACAAAGCTGAAGCCGAACGGTGTATTAATATGTTGACTAGTCATTTTGCAAGTCGCTAAGCAAGTGTCAGCGTGGCGTAGTGGTAAAGTACTCGACTCGGGACCCGCAGGTCGGCCGTTCGATTCCCGGTGGCGGATGTGTCTTTTTTTTTGCATACGGTTTTTTTTTTGTACTAGTGCTTTCTACATCGCCTTCTATACAATTATTTATGTGTGACGGCTAGGCACGATGGCGCCGACGCTGTAGAGCCGTTTTACGCTCCGTCATTCTCCAGCATCCATCATACGCCAGCATCCAGCATACACCACGTGCCACCATCTTCCAGCACCATAATCCACCATAATGGTGGATGGTGGAATCCACCATTCCTCATGGTGGATGAATTTTCAATAGGGATGCTTTATCATCTCACTTCCTCCTCACCCTAACTTACGTTTCCCACTCCTTGCTATACAATACAGGGCTATGCTCGTTCTGTCTTTTTTCTATATCTCTTTTGTGTCTGTTTCTTTCTATCTCTTTCTGTGTGTCATCATGTTCTCTCACTTGCTTTGGTGCAGCTGAGGCATTGCCATTGGAGCAAGCGGACACGGGAGACCTGTTGAGACCTCCTTTGGGAATCCAGTTTCGCACAAATGCTACCTAAACTCTTCCTGCCTAATCAGGCCTAGATCTCTTTCTTCTGTCTGTCTTCCATCTATATTTCTCTATTTCTCTTTTTCTGTTAATTACTATCTCTTTCTTTCACTCTCTCTCTCTGTACTCGTTCCCTCGCCCATCGGAGTTATTGCGTCCCACGCCGGAAAATCGGTGCACGTGCTCTGGGAGCGAAGCAGAGGACGAAGAAGAGGACGAAGACATGGCGTGCCGATTCATGATGAAGATAGTTTTCTGGCGTCGCCACACGGCATAATGAAAAGCTTAAACACCTCCGCTGTAAAATTCGTCCGCGGCTAGAGATCGAGCCCGAGATCAAGGCCTATACCGTGTGGTTGCTGTACCAATTTATGCTAACCAGCAGGCTGTCAAGTGGCAGCGCGAGGGCTATATAATGGTGCCTAATAAATTAGTCGCACTGTCACTTTCGTGAACTGTGTATACGAGATAGAAAAATAAGTGCAATTATGGAACACAACTAGCTGTTCATCAGGCAGCTTCACTAGCACATTGTCTTCGTGATCATGATAACTAAAGACCGGAAAGTTCGAACCTTCTAAATCTTTTTCTTCTCCAAGAATACTTTACTTGAGTGGCGCTATAATAAATTGCTCCTTATGTTTTTTTTAAGTTGAAGCTGTGCCTTGAAACAAACTACATTTGAAGTCTTCCTTCCCATTTTCGTAATAATATGTTAAATGTAAAATAACGCTTTTGTAATCGCGACCCTCATTTCGATGTCGCGATGCATGCGTGACTTGGGTGCTTTGCACGGCCTGGGTGCCAAAATACATTATGAGCAGAAGCGTTCGTAGGGCCATACTTTTCTAACCTGCTTCATTTTTTTTTGCACTCAAGCAGTGGAAAAGTGTTTTTGTCAAAGCAGGTATTTCTAGTTAGAAGAGCTTCTTCGCAGGTGCTCCTTCGAAGGTACTTCTTAGGTACTTCTCGAAGAAGAAGCGCGTTCGTCGATTTGAGAAAAAAAAAAGAAAGTTAAGAAAAAGCGTTACCAATTTCACATATTGTTATCTAACGTTACAATCAAAAGCGTGACACTTGACAAGCATTGGAGTATGCAAATAAACTTTACGGTTAGAAAAAAAAAAGAGCTAGAAGGTAGTCGCGTTCTGATAGAAGCTCTTTGTTCTAAACAGTGTTTGGCAATACATGCGGATTACTTTATACCTTACCGGAATTTAGACAAGGGGGCAAAGTAATACTGTTAAATATT
Source organism: Rhipicephalus sanguineus (assembly GCF_013339695.2). Classification (NCBI taxonomy): domain Eukaryota; kingdom Metazoa; phylum Arthropoda; class Arachnida; order Ixodida; family Ixodidae; genus Rhipicephalus; species Rhipicephalus sanguineus. The sequence continues at coordinate 169,704,581 of NC_051179.1, read as the reverse complement.
GCCATCGCAGTAGCAAAATCCAGTGAAATATTTGTCATTTTTACCGATCAAGCTGCGTTTTTCTTATTGATACGCTCCTTGACGTCACCATACAAATTTAGGGGTGCGCGAATATTCGAGTTTCGAATTCGAGTCGAATAGCACCTAATCGAATAATTCGATTCGGCTTTCGAAGAGCTAGTATTCGAAGTTTCGAATAATTCGACAGGACGAATATTTAAAACGCGACAAAGGCCAATGGAAACTTGGTGGGGTGGCTAAAACTACTTCTAACGTCGTTACAGTACGCCTTTCGTTAAAACTTTCACCAACATCCTGGTTCAAAAGCGAGCGCATGCTGATCTTAAAGGAGATTATGCCATTTCCGCACATAGAAACACACATGAGAAAACTGTCAAACCCTTCACAACTTCGTTCCCGAAACTAAGGCGTAGTTCGGTCGCGTATGCCACAAGCGCCGTAAAACGTTCTGACTTTGGTCTGCGAAATCCTCAGTCATTGGTTTTGCATGTAAAAATTCGTTCACGCTGGGCCGTCGCCACTGCCGCACCGAACCATTCGTTCAGAAAGTCCAATCGTCCCGACACGCAGTTAAAATGCTGCTGTGAACCGGTGCCCGAAGATTTTGGACCCGGAGCGCGCATGGCGATGAAACACAACATTACCGTTGTCAGGTGAGCCGTATTGCGCGACCACGGGGAAAAAAACTAGCTACCGTACTCTTAGTCGTTAGAAGGCTAGGAGTGGCACTGTTGACTGGAATGGCGCCTCTTCTATCATCATGCTCTCCCGCCCATAAAACGCTGAAAAAAAAAGCCACTCCCGAACAAGTGCGTAATAAAACTGTCGTAACGCCGTAGTGTCCCTCGTTTTTCCTTTGTGTTGCCGTAGCTGGCGGTACACACTTTGTATAAATATACTACTTGATATTCGATTCGATATTTTTAGTCACTATTCGGCACTATTCGATTCGAATTCCATTCGAGGGGAGATGTCACTATTCGCACACCCCTATACAAAATGATACTTGCCATATTATTAAAGATTAGACTCCCCTTGGCCTTAGCGCGAGTTTTTTTTTTTTTTTTGCTTTCAGTTTCACTTAATCTCCCATGTTTGGAACAGCACGCTTCATATTGTTAGCTCAGGCGCAAGGTTCAATGGCAGCGCCAATTCAAGTCTAATTTGTCATTGTTTTACGTGCTCTGGAGGAGCGTATTAGTGTCAATAATAGACTGAGTATTTCTTCTATTTTTGTCTTCTGATTATCAAACGAAAGCATTGTTTTTCAGTTATACAATGCCCAAAACGTGTGATAATGCTCATTCGTGAATTTATTGAGATGACTAACGGTACTGCCTTATGCGGACAGGCAGTAGTCATCGTCCGACGTATCGTCCAGCAATATGACAATGTACACGAATAACGCAAAGTTACTGCTTATTATTGTAAATCTTAGATAGGCAATTAGCGGGTTCCTATGATACCATAACTCAACAATGATGTCGCTGCTCTAGAATAGTTTAACTCAATTGTAATACCGCTAAAGCTGACTAACTGATTTTCTTTCGTAACCAAAGGACTTCGGCTCTCAAATCAGCTTACGCTGTACTCGAAAGTTCAATGTCATAGAGTTTGCAAAAGTAAGCTCAGTATAAAAGCTCTCGTACGTCTCTCTACTCGCGCCGACCATCAAACGAACTCGCTGAAATATAATTGATGCACCCGTTTCGCGTTGCGCAATGGGGGCACATTCGAAAACGATCACAGTCGCTGTTGTCTAAGTATAAATCTTGAAGCGCAGTCGTTTCAATAGGGCTCCGTTGGCCCGAGGCTTTGTACTCAAACGTTATTAGATTGGCAATCGACGACGCAAGGTTAAGCAAGCCCGTTGGTTTTCGCCGCTTTGATCCCTAGGGCATTGACTTACTCACTGGGAACGACTCCTCCATTGCATTGCGCATCCAAACTTAGATGCAGGCTAAACTCTAGTTTCATACCGTGCGAAAAAAAAAAAAAACATGGCGAAGAGCGATACAGGCAGTTATGTTGAAACCGCAGACTGGTCTAAATTAGTTGACCATGTTGCCTCACGCTCTGGTCGGTCTCGAGAGGCCTGTGACCTTTCAATAGTTAAAAATGAGAGGTTGCAAAGGCGCACGTGCAAGGGCGTTATAAGTACACAACGAAGGTAGGCGCATGACATTCGGGCGGCCGCATACATCCATTTTTAGAGCCTTTTCGTTGCAGTTTATTAGAATAAAGCTTATGTGTCGGGAATGTGTCGGCGCTCTTAGAGCTGGTGTTTTTCTGGCTGCTGCGCTGACAAACCATGTCGTTACAGTAACTTCATATCTGCCTCTGGATAGTGTCATATGCTGTTCTTGCCTTTCTTTGGCGCTAAAAATGATATTAACTCTGTCTGCTTTGGGCCTGCATGTAAAAATTCAGAAACAGTTTGGAGGTGGTGTGCTTATATCCGTCGTAACGAGACCCTCTTATCACCTTCAGTGGCGACGTGTACAACAGGACGCATCAAATGCAGAAATTTATCGCACACTGTGGGTTACCGTTCACCCGGCTTGAAAAGCGATGCACACATTTCTATGCGATTCCCGCGTTTACAAACTGCTCCCATTTAATTTCGATGTGCTTAATATTGCTGCACAGGATCATTTTGCTAAACACAGTACAATGTTCGAAGAGGCGTTCGACGTAGCACGTTGCGGGAGCCACGACAAAGCTATAATTTTTGCTTGCTCATAGTAGACATAACCGATAACTAACAGACCATGTTTATCGAGCCTGGCAATTGATTATTTTACAGCGAAAGCTGTTATGAGATCACAACAAGGGCCGTTTTTGGCGCGTAGTTGTCCGGCGCCGCCCCCGGTGTCCGTAAGCACTATCGCTCGAAATAAGAAAAAAAAAACAAATAAGAAAAAAATTCCAAGATGGAACGAGGTTCGAACCTGGGCCCTCTGCGTGTGAGCCCAGTATCCTGCCTCAGAGCATGCCGGTGCTTAAAACTGCTTTGCAAAAAGACCCTATACAGGCTTCATGCCGGGAACGAACCACATTACATATGTAATGTAGCGTGGTCGAAGAGTAAAATAACAACCAAGTGTCCCGCAACGCGAATTCTGTGAGGAGGCGTCACACAATGCGAACTGCGCAACGAGTGAGTTTTTGAATGCTTCTAACCCATTACAAAGGGCTGTGCCAGAATTCTTCATCGTCATTATCCACAGCCTCAACAAAGTGCACATAATACCTTACAGGTGTTTAGCAGGTACCACGGTTCTGCGCAGAATGACGAAAAATTGCGTAGTGGCTGCTTCCTTACTTCACAAAAATTATGATTTATAGCGTAGTGGGTTCCTCGCAAGTGCACCTCTATTGGTTGCCAAGGAAGCCCATAAGGCTCCCATGATCCATTTCCTCAGGGTCTCAATAAAGTTGATTCCCCTCTCTCTATCTCTTTCTCACGTTAGCGTATGTTATAAAGCGTGGTGGGAGAGTGATAAAGACCGGGCGTCACACAATGCGACTTACGTAACTAGTGGGTCATTTAGAGCTTCCAACCCATTACAAAAAATCTCAGTCGTAATTCTTCATCGTCATCAGCCATAGCATCAAGAAACTGCTCATAATGCCTCACACATGGTACCTCGCTTCTCCGCCGAATGAGGAGTAATGTCGTGGTGGGTGTTTCCCTACTTCACAAAAATTATGATTTGTGGGTACGTTGCTACTGTTGTTGTATTAGCAGCCGCTAGAGAGTTTATAACGGGATCTATAAATGCCCCTCTTCGAGCTTTCGCTGTGACTGTGCTATGCTTTCCGCGCAGGCCTGGCGTTTTTTTCTTGTTGTTACAACATCGCAGGTATATGGTAATAATCATTGTTGGTCACCATGTAATGCTGTCACATTCAACTGAAAATATGATTCGTGGCGTAGTGGTTACGTTGCTAGTGTAGTTGTATTGTAGCCACAAGAGAGTTTATAACGGGCTCTAGAAATGCGGGACCCTGAGACGTACGTGCCGAAATCACTTGGTCAAATAAAGTTTTACCTCCTCCGCTGCTCGAGCTTTCGCTCTGACTGTGCTGCGCTTTCCGCGCAGGCCTGGCGTTTCTTTACCGAACATTATTCAAACAATATAAATCGCGTGTTAATGTTCTCACTACTGCCCATAAAACAAAAAAAATTTAAACAAATCATTTCAAAGCTTAATCAGAGCAGTAACTTCATGCTTCCTGGAATGTAAGTTGCTCAAGCTGTTTCCAAAGATTCAACCTTGTTCTTGGAAAAGTACGCCACGGGCCCTTCTTTGTTAGACACAACCGAGAGAATCCAACACACAGTTAGGCGAAGGAAAGCATAGGGGACAATATTTGTTGCGTTTTCCTGTAGTGTAGTAGGTACGGCGTAAATTGAAATGAAAGCAAGCCGGCAATAAACACATTTTCTGTCTGTGGCCTCCAAGCCTACATCCCTTGAATTAAGCGTCCGATTCTCTCTCAATTATGCTACCATGGAGGGAGACTTACGTCGTAATTGCTACATTACTGTTAAAACAACGAACGTTGTCCCTTATACTTTTCTTATTTTAACTGTCTTTTTGATTCATTTGATTGGTTGGTATGTCATGCAGTTCATGTCTCGACATGTAATGTATCACAGCACGCTTGTGTCAACCACTCTAAGACTTCATCAACCACTCATCAATCGCCTGTGGCACCACTGAAATCATTGACCTCTAAGGCTTCATGACCCATGCATCATGTCATTTGTATTGACGTCTTGACACTCCAAATGAAATTCATCTCATGCATTGTCAATAACGTTTGTCATACACGCGCGACAGGTCATGTTATACGACGGAGTAATTAGACGATTACCGTGGCATCACGATATCTTGCCATTTATATCATGGCGTACATGACATGTATATCATGACGTCCTTGTCGTGTCCTGCGATTCATTTTCCTCAAACACTCGTGTGATGTTGTGGATACATATCAAGTGAATGAAACGACCATGAGAGCCCAAAGACAAAGGTGGCTAGGTCGTGGTATAGATACATGCCGGTTATAATCTTCTGGCTTTCGGAAATGACGAGGCCATTGGGTTGCAGACATTTAACTCTATTGCATGGTCTCAGTTTAGGTAACGAAGGCGAGAAGACAACTGCCCCCTGCGACAAGAAATCAACGCGTTTCCCCTCAAGACAACGCAGTGACGCTGCTTGGTGTGAACGCGCAGTGCACTTGCGCAGTGAACTGAGCTGTCGCCTCCGGATGCACGAAAGACTATCTTGAGCCGCTGTTTGTTTTTGCGAATGCCCCGTACTAGTGTTCGCTGAAGGTCTTTGACCGTCGTTCACCTTGGTTGTGCTTGAATGTAAAATTCACGGAACGAGGCGTCTTGTGTGTTTGTACCGGGAGGAGTAGAGTTCTCGCTGTAAAACATGCTTCGCTTTGTGAAACAGTTGATTTTTTTTTTCAATAATATATAGTATCAAATGCGCGCAAAAGGGGATTACATTATTTCTATTTTGAAATCACGTTCAAATAAAAAGGACACTACGAAAAAGGTCCTATACCTCGGACAGTACTCCACGATGAAAGGTGTCGAAATAACGGGCCTTCTCGACGCTTAAAAATGTATGTGCTGCCATTCTCAAGAATGTCAGTTCGGCATGTTATTTCTATCTCCTAAAATCATTGCTCGTATCTTGCTGCTAACTTTGGTGGGACGAATGCTGTTAATGCATCGTTTCTCGCGAACAGAAAAGTAGCATTGGTAAAAGGTCACACAAAGGGGGATTGTACTACATCCCAGATATGTTTCACTGGCGCGACTGACCGAGGGATTGATGTGAATCTCCATTTGACACTCTAAAAAAAGGCTGTTTCTGAGGGCCTTGCTTTGAAAAAATATAAATAAAGTGGTCCTTTCTTCGCACTGCTTAAAACTTTCAAATTGACACTCTAAACATAAACTAAAGCAGGGTGTTTTGCGTAATTGTTCCCGCACCTGCACAGCGTTGCTTTCTTTTCGCGTGCTATAGACCTTTTTTTTCGTGGGCGCCGCCATATTACCTAGCGGGCGGCGCTGTCTCTGGTCTGGCAACCCACTGGCATGTGCGAAGCTCCATGGTTGTATGTTTGTATGGAAGGTATGCGTGCGGTTGCAGTTGCAATCGGTTCTTTTCGCTCTGGCGCGCTGAATTTCGTATCAAGTGATGCAGTTTAGGTAGGAAGTGAGTCAGTGAGACATCCTGAAAAGGTTTTATCCCATTGAAAGTCAAGGATGTTAATGTACGGCGGCGCGAACCTGTCACAAGTGGGCAATGTCATATATTTTGGGCACTGTCTGTCAGAAAACCGCGCAAATATTTCGACTCGTTCTTGCTGGGCAAGCAAGTGCTAGCACTTCTGGGATACAATGAATTTTTGTTCTTGGTCTGTAATCTTTTGCTTATTTTCGTTCACACTTTGTCTGTGCTGCGCCGAACCGACTACCGCTCGTACGTGGTCGTGCGTGAGCGCGGTCTCGATTTCGTGGCGCGCACGGCATCTCTCTGTTGCTCACAAACTGTTGTCTATCTTGTTTCTCAACTTCTAACTGACAGCTTATTACTCGGTCATTTATTGCCCACTGGTCTGGACGAAACGAGAGTTGTACGTAACGAGAGCTTGTACTTAAAACGATTCTGATGTTCACACACCGAAGCGCTTCTTTTTCTCTTTTTTTCTTTCGCGAATCGTTATATTTGATTGGATTTAGGCGGTGATGAGGTGAAGATGGTTAGAGAGTTCCTACTGCTGGTCAGGCACCAAGCGGGCCCGGGCTCGATCGTATGATCGGCATCGGAGGTGATTCGTGTTTATCTTTTTTTTAAATAAATTCGTCTACACGATGTGCTATTTTTACGAAATTCTTGCTGTTGAATTTTGCAGCGCCAAGCAGCAAAAGTGGCAGTTATAGAAACACTAGACAAGCGCAACAATGTATTTCTTGTTTCGCGCTTAGAAGAGAATTAACTATGTTATATATCATTGCGCGGTTCCCACCGTTCGCTCGCTCACTCCGGCGAGCTCGGCGCCGCTCCGGCATACATCATTCGTTGACAATTCAGGCTGACGGCACCTTACCCCAGCGTAGGTGTTACAGAAAACTGGCTTGGTCTGTTTTAACAGCCACTTTTCTGTCTCAATTAGAGTATATCTTTCTCGGAGAACGAAACGGCGAGTTTGCGGTCGCTCATGGTCCAACCGGCATCGGGGACGCCATGTTTACTGCGAGAACAGGCGTGCGGAAAACGTGGTACTCTCCTAGAAATGAAAAAAAAAAACGAAATTAATGTGTACAATATTTTTTTTCGACCAACCGCTACCTATACTCGTTTTATTTTTTATAATGAAGAAAGCATTATTTACTTGAGCTAGGTAACTCTGAAAATTTTAAAATAAAAATGGGCACTATTTCATAGCGCGCTCGCAGGCAAGCGTTTCGGTTCTGTAGCTTCCCCAATACTGCCATGAAAACTTGTCGCCGAGCATAGTGTCACACAGTAGAATCGCTTGGAATGAAACAGAACTGAGCCCTCCCAGTCAGAGCTCTTCGTGTACGAAATAGAAATTGTTCAGTTCAAAGCAGGTATCATTTCATGGAATGGCAGCAGGTAGTAATAACATTAATTGTTTGGGTTTTACTTTCCAAAACCACAATATGATTATTAGGCACAAGGGTTCCGGCTATTTCGACCACCTGGAGTTCTTTAACATGCATCTAAATCAAAGCACGCGGTGCTCTATAGTATTTTCCCTACATCGAAATGTGACCACCGCAACCCCGATCGAATCCCCGACATTCGGGCCAGCAGCCGAGCACTATAACCACTGAACCGCGGCGGCGCAGTTGATAGTACATGTAGCTCTATAAATTTTCCTCACAATTTCTTTTAATATACATATGGAAAACACCGACTTCTGTCTTACCTCTACCACTCTGCCCTATGTCTGCAGATACGGCGCGCAGGTGGCCTGTGCCCTGATTTACGCATAAAATCCCGGGAGGTGTCTCATTCCCTACATAGTGTGTTCTCGATCACGTACCATCAAATATCAGCGGCGCGTGGAAACGAGGCGCATAAAAGCCGCCATCCTTTTATGCACAAGCTGGAGCACTCTTTAGGCTATACTCTCAGTGCGTGGCATGCGGGCTTGTTTTCTTTATCGCACTTGTAATTCATGCGGCATGTCATGGTGACGGTGACAGTTCGTCTACAGTGTTCATATAAATGTTATCACACCAATGTTACCCTTGCAAAGTTTTGGTGGGAGCAAAAAATACAAAAATTTCGGCAGATCCCACGCGTTGTGGGAATCGGTTTCATGCGAAAGAAAAAGATCGGCTGTTCTCGTCGTTCCTGGGTAGATATTTGCATACCCGTGACAATATAAACTGTCAGTCACCTGTGGCGCATACCCGTATATCGCCCTTTGGTAAACGTTTGTGTGTGCCACGCGTGTCTGGAGGAAAGGGTTTGACGACGTACTCGACAGGGTTTTCACGTTATTCATGTCATGACCCATCAGTCATATTCGTCAAATCCTCTAACCCTCCCATGCCAATTTTGGTCTACACCAAGTTAAGGAGGCGATCATGAGACCACCCAGACGTAGGCGGCTAGATAGATAGATAGATAGATAGATAGATAGATAGATAGATAGATAGATAGATAGATAGATAGATAGATAGATAGATAGATAGATAGATAGATAGATAGATAGATAGATAGATAGATAGATAGATAGATAGATAGATAGATAGATAGATACGCTCAAAGTGCCAAAGGTTCGCTAAGAAATCCTTCGCATTTAAAAACTGACATTCTTAATGAACAGCACAAGCAAACGAGAGGCAAAAAGGACACGGGACGAGCGCTGCCTGCCAACAGAAACATTTATTGCGCCAAACCATGCCTTAAGTAGAATCCGTAAAGCGTCCTCGTGTTTTCTACCCTCCTGGACCTTAATTAAGGCACTTCCCTAGCTTGCACCCTGAAATAGACCACAGAGTGCAGCCTCTACGTGCAGCCATGTAATCTCGCTTTCACAATGCATAATCATAACATGCGGTGACATTACCGCCCAGCATGACATGCATGACATGCCTTATGTTGTTGTAGAACCAAAAGCTTTTTTTGAATTGGGATGATGTCTTAGCCAAGATTGTGCCCAGTGACGTAGCCAGGGGGGGGGGGGGGGGGAAGGGAGCACACCACGCCTTTGCCCCCCCCTCAAAAAAAATTTCTGCCTACGCCACTGACTGTGCCAGATAAAAGTGACAGCGTACGTGGTCTCTTCATCCAATTACGGATTGCAATGCTGCAGTCCTAAATCAATGGTCACCTACAGAATTCGCTATGTGCTTACATAAAGATCCAACAGCTGCTGTCATAACTGAACTTAAAGACCAAATCCACCAGTATGGATAAGATCAGAAAGTTTGCTAGCAGAGATACTGGTTAAAATTAGGAAAACAACGTGCAACTGGGTAGGTTCTGTAATTCGCCGTGCAGATAACTGCTGTTCTAATTAGGGCGGAATGGGTGCCAGGACTTGGGAATGTCAGTAGGAGGATAGCAACAAAGCAACTAGGGTGACGAAATTAAGTAATTTGCTGTCATAAAGCTTCATATGCCCGCTCTAGACAAGAAATAATGGAGACAATTGAAAGAGGATTTCTTATTGTGTTGAACGCGAAATAAGCTTGTGATGATGACAACCGAGTAATGATTTTAAGCAAATTTTAGATTTAAGAAAAGGCTTTATTCCAAAAGTGCAGTCCAAGCTTGCCACAAGTAAACATAACTTGATCCACTGCCGCAGTGGTCACCGCAATTGCACTGCGCGCGATTGTGAAATATATTTGATTCACTGTATATGAGCGCGTTTGAGAAATCCATATAATTTATGATGTATGTACGCATTTTTATGGGCATGTAATACCCAATGTAATGGTTTGTAATATTTGAATAGTTGCCACTTGCCACTTTTTATAATTACTTGTTTTAATCTTGAAAACTATCATAGACAGGGTAATTAGCTTTCGTTAACGTCTTCATGAACACGGGTTTTCTAACGTGATTATTGATGGCTCACCTTCGCCACGTAACGCGGAGGTTAATGGCACTTTAAGCTGCCTCATTGGAGATCTTACCTTCGCCCTTCCATTGCTTGCGACAGTTTGCAAGAAAGCAAGCCAACAGGAAAGAAAGAGAGAAAGAAAGATGAAGAAAGAAAATTACCGCAACTTCGAGACACTTATCATAAGAAACAATCGGCCGGCTTTCCGAAACGCCACACACTATTCTATTTGCGCAGTGATCGACCGGCGGCGACTCAACCCCTCTGCACAAATTGGAGCTCTTGGGAATAAAGCCCCTTTACGTCTATGACTGTGTGGTTTTGTCCGCGTAATGTTCCACTTATTGATCTTGAAAACCGGCTTCAAACGCTTAATCGAGCAGCTCAGAGTTTCATTTTTCTAAAGGGAAGTAATCTTTAGGCTAATCGTCACTCCGTCATTGGCTCGCACCTTAACAAATGATAATAATAATACTAATAATATCTGGGGTTTAACGTTCCAAAATCACGATATGATTATGAGAGACGCCGTAGAGGAGGGCTCCGGAAATTTTGACTACCTGGGGTTCTTTAACGTGCACTTAACTCTAAGTACATGGGCCTCAAACATTTTCGCCCCGATCGAAAATGCAGCCGCCGGGGCCGAGCTTAACAAATGAGGCAAATACCTTAAACCAATGTACAACAGAGCACAAGGTTATTTTTAGAAATACGATATTTCTGCTGAAGAGAGACGTTTGTACAATGGCTAAAAGCCGTTGTAGAAACGTCTTGACTAGGCCTATGGCGGGTAAAAGGCCTACAAGGTGGTTCAATCAAAAGCAGTAACATTTCTAGACGCTCAAAGCAAAGTTACAATATACATAAATACTAGGGGTTTGCGAATATTCGACATTTCGAATATTTTTCGAATAGTGTTTGCTATTCGATTCGATTCGCAGTGGAATTTTACTATTCGAACTTCCCAAAAACAAATACAGTCAACGTCCCATTGAAAGTGACCCCTTCAAAGTTTTATTATGCTTCACCTTATCACACTCTGGTAATGCGGCAAAGCTGCCTCTCAAGCTCCGTTACGGTCGAACTTCGCCAAGACACAGTCAACGTCCAATTGGAAGTGGTCCCTAGATTTTCAATATGCTTCACCTCGTCACACCCCGGTAATGCGGCAAACCTACCTTTCAATCTCCGTTACGGTCGAACTTTTCCAAGACACATTCAACGTCCAATTGGAAGTGGTCCCTAGATTTTGAATATGCTTCACCTCATCCCACTCCGGTACTGCGGCAAAGATGCCTGTCAAGCTCTGCTACGGTCGCAAATGTACTAACTCAAGAAAACGCTGGTTTAAACATGGAGATGAAAGATGTGGCAGAGGGGGGGGCTCAATGCTGTTTTGGACCTGAAATTTGGGCAGGGAGTCCGAAAAATCGGAAGCCGAAGCTTTTTAGCATCAAAAATTTCAGATGTTCTTATATATCGATGTCTACGAGGCAGATTTGGAACTCTGGCATTGAAGAGAGCGCACCCTTGTCCGTCACATCAGTTGGGCTGCCACAGAAGTTGAAAGAGGATGAGAGGCTGAGCAAATGACATTTTTGCCTATCACGTGTAAAGTGTTGTCGGCAACACTTTGGTTACACCAAATCATGTACATAAATATAATTCGGCTTCTACATTGCCTCATTCTTGATAAGAAAGCTATGAAACACCACCCCGCCAGTGCTTCGTCAACCTAGCGAAAAGAAACACTTTCATGTTGCTATCTCGTAAGAATATGCTTAGGAATCCTCTCTAACCTTTTTTTTCTGCAATTTCGCTTCGAAGTATTCGAAAAGTATTCGAGAAATATTCGAAAAATATTCGATCGATTCGCACTCACACTTCAATATTCGAATTCGCTTCGCACCCAAAATTTTGCTATTCGCACAGCTCTAATAAATACACGAAAAAGACTGGATTAATCTTGAAAATAATAGAAAACACATTAGATAAAGATTTCTCCCCGTCATCAGCAATGCCTTCCACACGCTTAGCGAATTGGACTGCACGATCAGCGAAGAAAACGCATCTCAATATTTTATTCTATGTAACTTCCCATCTGCACTGTACTGGCTTAATCACGTACTGCTAAAGAAGGTGAAGCTATAGACGGAAGACATGAACTAGGGCGAACAGAGGGCAGGCGTTTACTTTTAACTGAAGTGTATTACGTGAAACCGGAAGAAAGATATACACACATGAAAGGAACAGTGCCACCGAAGGCCAAAATCACCACATACGATGACTAACAGTGACATAATTCATCAGAGTAGGATTAAGGGAGACTAGTATGATGGCGGCCACCGCATACGGGGACCATGCACCTGCTATTTGTCCGCCCTAGTCCACGTCGTCCTTTCAGCGCTTGCGACACCAACCAGCCTAAGCTGTTACCGTATAAAAATTTGTCCCCGTTTTCGGAATAGCGTCAATACCCGGGAGTCAAGTGCATTCAATAACTCAGAAACCTTTCGTACTCGAGTTTGTAGCTCATCCACAGCAGTGTAAGGCGTCCTACACATATCTGAAAGGCGCGAGGGCACTCCTTATGTCCAGAAGTTTTCACTTCGCCATTACTCATCCTCTACCCGTGTATTGTTTGCGCGAAGCTGTCTCCATTCCCGCGTGGTGCACATCACACAGCAAGTCTTTCACGCAGGCTTCCCAATAAGGGGACGCTTGCAGCACGGTCGAATACCTGACTGGCATTGTCATCCGCTGGAAGAGGCCACTTTCACCCAGAATGCGTAGGCTGGCTTCCATCGGCTGCAACGGGCAATGCCGCATTTGCAGGCGCTCACGAAGCTCGATAGACGCGTTCCATTTCGTGATTACTTTATTAGCATTTGATTACGTTTTCGCTATTTTCATATGACGTCTGTAACTGTGAGTGAACAAAATAGAATATCAGTTAGTTTCCTTCTTACATGGTCATTCCACTTCTTCCATTAAAGGCCCCAGCCGAGTGGTGCCAGTGATTTCCTGCTTCATTCCATTACAAAAGATACAGTGCATTTCGCTTCACTTAATTTATTCGTTCCACAAATCAGTATAAGCAGTGCAGTGGTAGCAGTAACTGTCTGAGTAAAGAAACGAGCACTTCTTGAACGACAGAATTCGATGCCAGGGCACATTCACCTCGTAAGATGGCTTTCGGAGATAATGATTTTCGCAACAATTGAAACCACCTAACTTGTCTCTGGCACTGTGATTGGTGCCTCCAGATAATTAATTGGCTAGAATGCAGGGAAAGCTTCTGTTTCAGTCGTAAAAAGCTAAAATGAGCCGGCGGAAAAAAAGGCGTGACATGGCGGCGAGCTTGCTTTCTTAGGCCTGTCCATCAGCAACATCATCAATACAGGGGCATGATTGCTAGCTGCTTGCGATTATTATAGAAATAAGCGGAAAGGGTGGCATATATTTATACGGAAAATAGTCGTAACAAATGTAATTTAAGTAACAAATGTTACCAATTTATTTCAGTGCTTGGTGTCCCAGTAGAACAACACCCAATGCTGTCTAAATACTCCGCATACAGCCTGTAAAGCATACTAAATTATTTCAATGGTTGGCGCTTTTTCTAGAGATACATCTCATTCGAACCCAGTAATTGTTAAGCTGAGTTCTGTAGAATTCTACGTAAGAGCTTCATCTATACTCCATCTCACCACTACCGTTCAGCACTACCAAGGCAACGAGGTGTAAGCAAGCCAACCACTTGCGCAGCAAAACATAATTCCAGATATATTAGCATTACAATTGGCATGGCAAGTGATGCTGTACATGACATGTAAGACATGATTTTCATATTACCACCTGTCACTAACGTTCGTCATACAGAAATATCTCGTCATATCAATTTTGGTATATATGCATTTCACTAAACGACCGCGAGCGCCCCGAGACCATGTCATGTAAATCATGTTTTACATGCCATGCCTGACATGATTTGCACGTTATGACGAGTAACTTATGTTCGTCATAAACTCTTGTCACGCCATATCAATTTTGGTGTGTGTCAAGCTAGCGAAGCGGCCGCAAGCGCACCATGAGCGTGGTATGTAAATCATGCCGTACATGGCGTACGTGTCATTATTTTCATGTTACCACCTGTATTTCATATTCATCATACAGTCATGTTATCCCATACCAAATTTGGTATACATCCCATTAACGAAACGGCCAGGAGAGCACATAGTCGTGGGCGGCTAGATAGATAGATAGATAGATAGATAGATAGATAGATAGATAGATAGATAGATAGATAGATAGATAGATAGATAGATAGATAGATAGATAGATAGATAGATAGATAGATAGATAGATAGATAGATAGATAGATACTGTGTTCAAACTCGCAGAAGTTCGCTAAGATATGCTTCGCAGTAAATAATGCCGACAGCCGAGCGCGTAAATGCCGCGCAGTTTGCATTTCTTTATCGGGTCAGTACGCGTGCGTGCGCGTCTAGGCAAGTAAAAACTGCCGCTATTTCTTTCCTAATCAGTTAGCGAACAACGGTATGCTTGATTCGGGGCTGCAAAAGCGCACGCAACGCATAAAACATGCGTTACTCCGCGTGAAATCAACACCTCGCCGCCGCAGCTTCGGCCGCGCTGGACCAAATATGGCGGCGGGCAGGACGGTCGCGGTACTTTTCCCGTTCCAGTGACTTTAATGAGCGCTGCAGTGTGGTCACGTGTCACTTTTCAAATTTAGCGGGCTTCCTTTATGAACCGGAAAAAATGAGCATGCACTTCGTACGTTGTTGAAATTAGTGCCGTTAGATGTCATTTGAACATGTCTACATATGCCTCATTGTCATTTTGGCAATTTGGTGGGTACCTGTCGAGTTACAAATATAATTATGACAAATAATTTAATCTCATTAACCAAAAAACGATATGCACTAGGTTTGCTTTGCGTACCGCCGTTCCTCTTTTTTTAGTCGTGCTGAGAGACAGCTAGGATGCCCTGTACGTGGACAAGCAAAATTGAAGAAACATTGGGGGAAGGGGGGTCGGGGTTTCTGCCCCCAAATCACCCTCCCCCCTGGCTACGACAGTGGTGGTCACGTTCACCGCAATCACTCACAACAGTAGCGACTATAGTCCGATACAAGTTAAAGGGACACTAAAGGCAAATAAAAATGTATGTCAGAATGAAAGGTCAATGTTTGAGAAAGTCTAAAATATCAATATTATCAATATCAATTGCAGTGCTCTAGTAATCGAGAAATTAAGGTAAATGTAGGACACTATATACGCCACCAGTGGGACGATCTGGAACAAGCCCGATGACGTCAAGATGTCCCGAGTACAAATTATCACAAGTGGTCACGCTACTTATGATGAAAAAAGAACAGTCCGAGCATTGTAAGATGTAATAAAATGCTGCTTGTGCGTTTCGGTTTGATTCATATCAAAATATCCTGACTTTATAGTGGAGAACGGTGCGGGTTGGGCAGAAGCTGCGTTTTCGCAGAGCTGCTCACGCGGTCACGTCTCAGTGGTAGTTTCGTTATTACGTACTGTTGCGTGTGCCTTCCACGCTCATGAATGTCGCTCTAACGGAAAGTTCGACACAACGCCGTGTTCATGTGATGTCGTGTAATGGGCCCTTCAGAGTAGAAACGACACCGTAGGCTGCCGCGCTGTAAAGGCCGGCAACATTGGGCAAAGCAACTGCTACGCCAGGAGACCTTTCGAGGCGCGCGATTTGAAGTGCGCTAACGCTGTACGGACCCGTAAAACGCGATTTTCTTTCAAAATAACCATTTGTTTGGCACGAAACAAGCACTACGAGATTTCTGGAACGTTATTTCAACAATCAACGTTGATTTAACATGTGCATTTAGTGTCCTCTTAAGCCGGCAGTAAAGCCCCTCCCGCAACCTCACAACCACAAGCCGCCGCTTCTCCGCGAGGCTGCCAATAGTTCGCACTTCAAGCCATTGCATCTAACCAAAATAAAGTCATAACGGCAAGAAAGAAGATTATGCGCAAAAAAAATGCGCATGTACACCCAAGATTCTTGATGTTTGGAAAAACAACAAAAGAAAGAGAAATCGTGGAAGCTTATTATATATTACTAAAGCTGACGATAAATGTGGCAGCGCGGCGTCACTTAGTTTGACTGCTCAAGAGAGATGTTTTCTTGATCAACACCTGCTAGTATAGCCATACGCATGCCCGCGACCTTTGATTAAAGTTGTCGTTTGTTGTGACAAGGCGTTTTTTGTGACATCGGTATACGTCGTGAATTCTCAATAAAGATTCAGCCGGCTGTCCAGCGCTAGTCCTACTGTGTGTGTTCATTTGTTGTTCTCGTTTTTTCGCGCTGCTCCAAGTTATTCGCAAGATGAACCGACTCGCTCAAGCTTACAAGTTGTTGCCAACCAGATTATAGTCGCATACATTTGCGTTTTCACTCTTCCATTAGAGTGAAAAGGCCTAATTCCTTTTTGAACTGAACTCATACTGAAATGATACGCTTGCAACGCAGAAACCTGGCGCGTGCCACACCTTCCAGAAAGAAGGAAAAAGCCCAAGTCATTGCGGGGTTATCCAAAATATAAAGTAGTGTAAATTTTTATAGTAAAATTTCATATACAATAATTGTGATAATTGTTTTCTGCATTATACATAGTTTTGTCTGCTGAAACTCAATCGGGGCCTTAATGAACTGCAGTTTCCAACATGGACGTCTCTCCTCCGGAAGCGTTTCTCGCTGAGCACAGTTATGCATCTGCCGTTCCTCCGGCTTCTTCATAGAGCTGGCCTTCATCGACTGCGCCGTCATCAGGTGCGCCTCAAGCGTGCCTGACCACTCCGACAGCACCGAGAAGCTCGTTCAGTTGTAATATCTGTAGCACCAAAAATTTTATTGAAGTCCTGAGAAGCTTGCTAGTGCCTACCCAGCCATTGGCTAGTCCCATGTCGGAACAGAGAGGCCGTGCCTCTCCGCTCGTTCACGGGCCCTCTGAACAGCCAGGAGCCGGACGTCTTGTCTGGGGTCTGTTATGGCCTTCCTCCAGTCTTCTTCTCAGTTAAAATTCTCTAAAGGAGAGCAACTCCAAAGCATGTGATTTAAGTAGCAAAAGTCAGTGCCACAATCTTCAGAAAAAAATGCGGGAAGTTTACACTAAGTCGCACAATGCTTCACATAGCGAAGCATGGTCCCGTCACCGCTCGTACTTCTTGTCGACCGATACATCTAGCTTAGAGATGCACGGCTTCCTCCTCGGGAGTACGCACTTTCTTAGGACGCCCCATGCCTGTCTCAGCACGATCGGGCGCAGTCAGGCTATGCACTGTAGAGCGGAGGTTGCGAGCGATATCTCCGTCGGTGGGCGTGGCTTAGTTACTGCTCAAGCGCGGCTTGGCCAGGTAGTGCGCTAACTAGTCGTTAAACGACACGATGCTTGCTTCCTCTTCCTTTCTACGTTCTTTTTTTCTCTGTCTCGATTTCTTCCTCTCTCTTTCGTTGATCTTCTCTTTTTCCCTCTTTCTGCATCTTTCTTTTTATTTCTCCCTTTCTTATTCTTTCTGTGCTACGCTTTACTCTCTCCACTCCTCCTTTCCCTCATTTTTCATACCTGCTCACCATCAGATCTCTCCTCCTCACGCTCACTTCCCTTTCCCACCCCCTTGCTACACTATACTATACAAGACTCTGCTAGCTCTTCTAGCGTGCCTGGATAGCTGAGAGGTTAGATCACTCACCATCGGATCACGGGTTCGAATATGGCCTCGAGAAGAATTTTTTCGACAAGAATTTCTCTCTTTTCTTTTCTTGATATCCTACACTCTTTCTATCTGTTTCTTTCGCTCTTTCTTTCCCTCTCTCTACGCTTGTTGCTACAAAAAGGCAAGTTGGGCCAATTGGTTGGAATTCATTTTTTCACTCGGTTTAGAGCGCAACACACACAAGGACAATAGAAGGAAAACAGACAACACGGCGCTGATTCGCAACTGATATTTTATTGAAAAAAGGTGAAACATATACGTACTAAGTGCATTCAACTTGACATGCGCAGAACAAGAGATGCATCAAGGAAGCGTAGTAAAAAAATTGAGATAATCAAGAGTGGCACAGGTAACAAAATTCTTTCTCATGGAGTGCGACTAGAGTGCGACTCTCATGGAGTGCGATGGTTCACTTATACACGTGCCATCCGCCTCACCCATCAGGGTTATTACAGGCCACGCCGGTGCGGTGAGTAGTGGGACTTGCCCAAATTCTGTGGCACATACCCGTTCATGAAGATGATGAGAGCTTTTTGCGAAGCAGGGGTGTTTTTCTGCGAGTTTTAACGGCTTCGCTGTTAAAAACTACAGTGGCAAAGCGATCGATAGCGGCACACAGCCCCAAATCTTGCTGACTGTGTACATGAAGCTTCGAAAAGAACCGCGAATTGTAGCGTCTAGTGGGATTTGCGAAAGGGCAAGTGAACTGACTGAGGTTTCGAAAGGGCAAGTGAACTGAGGTTTCTGAGGACCGGCGCATTGTCAATACATGGACCGAGAAGTACTGACGCCTCCACGGAAGTGGCAAAGAAGTAAGAATTCTAAGAGACGCTTACACAGTTAAGACACTTTCGTACTGAGTGCGCTAGGAAACGGTGTTCACGGCTTGTTCCTCCGCTCTGAGACCTGCACGAGATCGCTGCGGAATTAGCATCAACGAAAACAGCGCTGTCGTGTGCGGGAGGGTTGTGAAGCGTGGGGAGAGAGACTGGAGTGTGCATGCGGCCAGACGCCGATCCATGTAGCTATGTGCAGTACGTATTAAACCCCTTTTATGTTAAGTAAACAACAACGAACCTACGCCGTTATTGAAAATTCTGGTGCCTAACGTCCGAAGCAAACTGACTGAACAAAACTAACGATTTAACAGGTTTTTTCACTGCAAATACAACTTTTCTAGGTCGATGTTTGAAAGCATCATCTCTTTTTTGACAGTACAGAACTGCGTGTTGTAATTCTGTATTTCCGTTGTGATCACCTAGGAATCTGTCTTTCAATCAGCTGCAGAAAAGTTATTGAGGTCATGTAAGCATGGCGGAGTTTTGTGAATCGGTTTGTTTCCTGTCTTCTATGCGGTGTGCGCTTCATTCCAAGAAGTCTCTCGACCCCCAAGTCATCGTATGGCTGTTTCCTGCTTGTGAAGAAGCGTTCTAGTGCACTCCTCTTTCCATTTTAGAGCAGCTCTAATGCCAAGCAAGCACGCACTCATTCTAGGCAAACTTAAAGCTCCTACTACCTTGAGGGCAGCTCCAAGAAATCATGATATTTTTTGCTACAAAACTTACTTCAAGACACTCGCTGCCACTTGCACTCCTGTGAATGTCCAAAACATGTTTTCTGTTTCCGTTTTGTTCGCTGTTAACTAGCTTGCTGTGGAGAGGTTGAGGCTTATATTACCTCGGCTACTACATTTCTATAATTCCTGCAAAAAAATGGCCAACTAAAGAAAAGATATATAGCAAACTATAACAAGGTAAAAATAACATGGTAATGTACAGTTCGCATGCAGCAGTCTACATTGCAATAAAGCTTCCACACGCGCACATTTTTAGTTCTGCCCACAGTATATGAACTAACAGATCAATCCGTGTATAGTGACACATAGCCGTTCATCACAAGCGCTTATCTAGTCCAGTTTCCACTAAGAAGTCTTTCAGGAAGTTGTTCGCCTTTTGCTGAAGATGCTTTTTAGGCCACGGTCCGAGTAATTTCTGTTATGTGAGGGGGAATCTGTCCAAACTTGCTAGTTTCTTCTCATTTTTTTCTTTCATTTGCGTACTTTATCATTCCAAAAGAATATGCCCAAAAATCACATCTTCATGGCCATAATAGCATTCCCTTCAGCTGGATCGGTGTGTCTTGTGCAGAAAGCATTTTCACTCAAGGAAGTCAGCAAAGTGCGCAGTATGTTGTGTTGTTAGCCAGTCACTGGGGACGTCTCAACATGGCTGTCAGGGTGAAGAGTTTTGGTCAATGTATACAGAAGTTTAATATTACAGTTAGGAACTGTAGCTTGTAAGCCGAATCATTCCAAATGATTGTGAATTGTTATACAAGATGCATCATCTATGGGCTTTTTGTCTAAGACACGTTAATGACCTTTTTCACCAATCGATGTCCCTTTCATATGTTAAAGCACCTGAAAGGGTATAATGCGCCTACCCAAGTTACTTGACAGAGAAGCGTCAAAAATGTGCATTCCCTCTGAACATTACAGTGTTCAGCAGGTCCTTGCATTACCGCAGTGGTGGCCTTGTAGTTTAAGCATGCGGGAGGCATGGGGTTCTCAGTGCCTCTTGGTGCCAATGGGACAGGTACAAGCTTTCCCTTAGTTTGGTGCTCGGCTTCTCCGGATTAAATGAAGGTTGATAAATGGGTCTGACATTTCCTTGAGTGAAGAAAAGTAACGTGTGTAATGGGGCTCTTAAGTTAAAGTCAGCCTTGCGCCATAATATTCAGCATCGTTAGGTAGTTTAGTTGTGAGTCATTCATTGGTGAGACGACAATTATTTGTCGCTCAATTCGGTACCGGCTTACTGCTTTGCAAAGCTGCACGTTTTTCAGGTGTTTCATAAGACGCAACCATTGCTTTTATCACATGTGATGTGTGTCATCTCGTGAGTGTTGTTTGTCATATGTGTAATGTCAAATGTAGATAGCAGTATAAAACTGCGCTAAGAACTATATTTAGGAAAATAAAACAATCCAGGTGAGCTTGAAATGTCTTAGATGAAGTAAATGGACTTGTTGATTATGCATAGAATACAATGCTTATGCCGACTTGTTTCAGTAACTGCTCTTCCAGGCAGCTGTTGTAAATACTTTCCTGTAGTTATAACGAGAGGTCGGCAATAAAATGTGGAGCTCACTAAGACTCGCTCAAGAAATATATTTTGCGCTTATGGCTCATTCGGACTCAGTCTTGCCAAAATTTTTCTCAAGCCAAAATTTTTGCGCGGGCTCGGACTCAAGCCCGCACAAATATTACTCACCCGGGCTCGCTCAGACTCAGACTTACGGTTCGATCTGTGTCTGAGTGAGTCGGCTCATGAGTGAGTTTGCCAGCCTATGGGTATAACTTTGGGCAGCTAACTACGGGATTTTCAGTGGGTCTGGACAAGTGAAATGGCAAGTGTTGATGGATCACCGACTTATAGGTTTTTTCATGACGCCCACTAGGTAATCTGTTTGTCAAGATACAATAGTGGAAGGGATCCCATTTGTCAAGTTATTTTTGGCAGCATGTAATGAATGCTGAATTCGCCGTGAGTTACATGACATTGCTCGCGATGATTTCTGTCGCTAAAAGGCTGATGAATTCTTTCCCCCTCAGGATTCGCTTGCACGGCTAAACGATGTCGGACAAAATAATTAAATAATTCTAATTTTTGTAAAAATCATCATGATATGTACAGCCATACTTGGTCACAACTATAATTGTATATTTCAGCAAGCCGCTAAAAAAGCAGTGATTGCGCAGCAGCGGCGTCTAGTCGGTTTGTGAAACAAGAAAGCCAGTGCTTTAGTCAACATGTAGAAGCAGTTGATTGTCAACAAATGTTTTTAAAGGCGGAAGCCTTAGGTGCCTGATAAAACCCGAGAATTGACCGTCGGCGTCCCGCGTCGGTGGCGTCGGAGATAACACGAGCGATAAAAGAAATCATCATGACGTGATGACGTCATCATATCACATCATCATGACGTCATATATCATCAAATTTTGACGTGGCGTCACGTGACGTGACCTAACGTCACATGATGCTGTCATCACATGACATCGTAGCTTGGTGAAAGGTAGGCCGATCACGGAGGCGGTGCAAAACCAGGTGAGGTGCCTCCAATCCTGGAGGCAGTGTGCACCCCACTAGGTGCACAAAGCTTTCGGAGGGTGGCGGGGCAGGGTCAATACATCGGCTGAGAAGAAAAAGAAGATGGCTTTGCTCTTCGAGACGTCTTAGGCAAATGAATAAGGGACTCTGTGAGTTTCTTTTTGTTTACGTCAAGTGCAGTCATCGCAGGACTAGTCTGTAATAGATTGCATCCGCGTTAGTGTCTAAATTGTACTAAAAAAATTAGGTTTTTACATTGGTTTTCTCCTCTATCTATGTCAATCTCAATATCAATCTCAACGTTTCTCAATGTCAAACTCAACGGTTGAGAATAACATTGAATTTTGCTTTTATGACAAAAAGGTAGTGATCTACTTCATGCATCTATATATGAACTTATAATTTGTGTCGTCCACGGTCACCTTCAGCGGTGTAACCCCGGGCGATACTGAACCACAGTTAGGCACATTAACAGCAGAGCTGTCAAAGGCGGCCGTTATTCCGTGAGCTGCAAACAGAACATGGACGTCATGATGAACCGGCACGCACTCTATTCGTCCTCTTATTCATTATCGTCGTCTTCTTCATCTCCTGCTTCGTTACCCAACAAGGGAGTGAAGCAGGATGCTTTAACACTGACGTTCAGTTCTCCGGCGTGGGATGCAATAATACTGATGGGCGAGATAATGAGTACAGATAGAGAAAGAAAGAGAGAGAGAGAAAGAAAGATAGACAAGGAGAGATATGTAGGAGAAAAAAAGTTTCTTCGCGCGGCGAGATTACCCACGATCCTAAGGTGAGCGTGTTAACCACTCGGCTATCCAGGCAAGCTAGCATGACATAGCATATCCTTGTATAGTATAGTATAGCAAGGGGGTGGGCAAGAGAAGTGAGGGTGAGGAGGTGAGAGAATAAAGCATAGTATAGAAAGAAATAGACAGAGAAAAATAGAGAGAACGAAAGGCATAAAGAGAAACAAGGGAATGAAGAGAGGGCACAAAAGAAAGAGATAAAGAAATAGCGAGAGAAAGAGATGGAAAGAAAAAGGAAGCGTAGAGAGAGAGAAAGAGAAGAAAGATAGCGAGAGCGAGAAAGAAGAAGAAATAGATAGAGAGAGAAAAACAAAATATAAATAAACAGAGGCAAAAACGAGATACTCAAAAACAGACAGAACAGAGAAACGGTAAGAAATAGAGGACGACAGAAAAAAATTACAAAACAGAGAAAAACAGCCAATAAAGTTGTTACCAACCAACCAAAGAAAAACAGCCAGGGCTACCTAGGCGGCACCATCAGCTCGGCTCGTTCGTTACCGTTGTGCCTCCAGAGCAAGCTACGCTCATTTTTAAAGACGATAGTCTTTCTTGAGGAACTTAAACGCAGAAATTTTGGTCTGTCTTTCTGTCTGTCTTTCTGTTTGTCGGCACGTCACTCGATACAGCCGCCCGGCCAAAATTGAACCACTTGCCCAAGGGCCAGCCATCTTGAACGGCTGACTAGGTTCATACTTTTGTACATTGTTGATCAAAAAGCAAACATTACGCATATCTGAGGCGCAACATCACTAGGTAAGTATTAGGTAGTGTGTTCCTTTAATAGAAAATACATAGATACGTAGTTCTAGAGACCCTAGTTTAATAAGCTGCGCTGAAAATGTGACTGCGCTGAAACTTGCCTTCCTCCGTGCCCTCTGCACGAGCTCATTGTTGTGTTTCGGTTTCGGTTCAGTATTGCACTGTACGAGTGCCATAGGGCGCCACTCTGGCATTCCTGTTTTACCCAGACGACGTGTAAATAAAAGTGTGGAGAGTACTCGTTGAGTGCGGACGTTTCTTCTGCTTCGGCGCTTCGCGCCAAACCGCGTGTTCGGGCTGGCTGGCGTCCCCGCCGGTCGCGTTGGTCATCGCCGGTCTTCGCCTGCTGCTGCGCCGAGACTGCCAGCCCGCAACACAGCACACATGTTTCCCGACGTATTGCCAGATGGCGTCCATTACTCACGCAGCGCCTTTTCTATCGTCTTTAGACGACATTTGCAGCGAAGCACGCAGATACGCAGCCAATTTTTTTCTGTATCTCCTCTTGAACAGCCAATGATATAGCGCATCCAGGATAGGACAAATTGAGCGACACAGCAACACACACCAGCACTGTGTTGTGTTCCTGTGGATGAGGCACCACATGGCCCAACATGTGACACTATTCGTGAACGCTCCCAACAGACCCAAATAATTAATAATAAAGTTAAAACATCAGGGAGAGGTGTAAACGGTCTAGTATTAGGGTTTTACGTCCTGAAATCACGATGTGATTATGAGGGACGCCGTAGCGAAGAGATCCAAAAATTTTTACCATCTGGTGTTCTTTAACGTGCACCTAAGTCTATGAACACGGTCATCTAGTATTTTGCCTCTATCGAACAGCGGCTGCCGCGGCCGGCATTCGATCTCGCGACCTTCGGGTCAGCAGTCGAACATAAAAATCACTAGACCACCGTGGCGGGTGTGTAAATATGTTAGTGCAAATGTTGCGTACAGCGCTCGCAAATTCATATGCAACATCGAAATTTATAGCATGGGGACTGGTATGCACAGTTGCTCGTGGTAACAGCATGGCGTCGCCGCGAACCTGGTCGCAAAATGTAATGCTTGCTCTGACGTGAGGGGTTGTGTTGAAGTACCTCAATATTACGCAAACTAAGTATGCTCGAAACAAGAGCATGCGCGTTACTTATCCTAAATTGTCACTTTTAAATCCGCGAGCACTCTACATGTCTTCATATGCGTATGTCGCAATTGTTGTCATAGTGAAATGCGTGTTCTTATTTCGCTTGGTCTCGGGTTTTTTCGAACACCACTTATTGCATGAATGGAACAATAAACAAAAGGTATGCCTACATGTCGGTGTCTCAAAGATGTCTTCCCGCAACACCTAACACCAAGTTAACGTGAACAACGGCGAAAAGCTGAGCCAGCAGCATTGCCTCGTGGACTGCTTTGTCATAGTACTACTCATAAATTGCTTTTCTTATACTATTTCATGGATTAAATGTTGCCTGTGTGTGGCATCCAACTGTGCTATTGCACCTCAACTAAGCGTCTTCATGCACCTCAGCTAAGTGTCAAGAAGTGTCTTGTCAAATGCAGCTACGTGTTTGAATTTGCAGCAGTACAAACGGCCAAAACAACTTCTCAATACTGTGTTCATAACATTTATACTCATAATAGATTCTATATATTTGACAGTTGCTGCTTCTTCGAGTGTCTTTGCATACTGTTAGGAGTCTAGACCGCCGCCGTCAGAGTGTGCTCATAGCTTGCATCAGGACCGACGTGGAGAGAAGTAGAGGGGAGACGGCGTAGAGCAACAGAACGAAAGAGTTTAATGCACTGTTAGAGCAAAGCGAACGTTTAAGTTTAAAGTAACATAATACAAAAGCAAGCAGCCGAGGAGCAGTGATCCGTCAGAGTGCCGGGTGAGTCTCTCCCTCCCAGTCTCTCCCCGCGCGTTTTAAAGGGGCACCAGACACTTGTGTGACGTCAGGTTCCTGACGACAGGGTGAAATATGGACATCATATTGTTCTAAAGTACGGCCGAAAGACGAGCTGGTTGGTACATATACATCTTAGAAACATCGATCGCGAACTATGACCGGGAAAAAGAGGGAGAGAACGACACCAGCGCTACTATAAACTGAAATATTTATTAGGCAAGATGAAACATATATACCTAACCGGAACACGTAACCCGCTGCACATGCGCACTGTCCTAGGTGCAATACCAGGCACTATCGCAGCTATGTCTTCTCTTCAGAATGTCGCACCAACTCGCCCAACAAGCAATCCTTCTAGGATACCCGCCGAACTGCTTGTATCATTTCTTAGGCTCAGTACAGGCTGCGACTCTGGATTCGTCATCACGGAAGAAATGTTTGCGAAAATGGCTTCAATTTATGCTTCATTGAAGTAGCAGATATTTTGAGTGCACTCATCAAGCCGTAGCACTCAATTTCATTGGCCAAACTTCTAGTCATTTCAAGAAAAGTCATGCAAAAAGCCCGGAGAGAGAGCCATTTTTTCAAGAGCGCGAACACTTCGTCATCATGCATGAAATGATTGTTAAAGTCAACAATCTATGCTGGAATCTCAGGAATTAGGATCTTGAATTGTTCATGCAGCACAAGTTTTCATTTTGGGCCAAAAGCTTTTGCATTTAGTCATCTAAATAGAAATGTAGATGTGATTTTCACACATGCGTGGGTCCTTTTAGCTACGTGTATTGCCCTTGGCTCAAGTTTGCTACATGTTGGCTAGTTTTTTTCAATTTTCTGGCTATTTTGTGTCTTTTCGACTTGGCAATACTGAACATGACGCATGAAGCGCTAACAACTCAAATTTTCTGAAAGAAACAATAGATTTTAAAAGAGGCGTAACAGATAAATAACGTTAAAAAATAACACAAATGATTGCCTACATCATCTCTGACCGTGATGCGCGAGACAATAACACAAGTTATTTTTTAGTCAAAGCAACTGATGCCACACTTACACATTCTGAACCCAATCTGGCAATCTCTTGGGCTTCTCTTATCTCTTGCGTTGACGGGAGTGACTTCATCCGTGAGAGATAACGCTAGAGATAAGAGTTTAAGCCAGAGATAGATGATACCGTTCAGGAATTATTTAAGATCACTTTGAGTTTGTACGACGCCTTGTGCCCATTTTCAATGCTATCGCATCGAAATAGAGCCGGCCTCCGGTTGTATTGCGATGAGATCTTATTTTTTTATCTCTTTGTATTTCTTTCTCTCTGTTACGCTGTTTCTATTTTTTCTCTTTCTTCCCTTTCTGTCACTCTCTATCTGTATTTCTCGCTTCCTCTTTTTTTCTACCTCTTTCCCTCTCTCTATTTCTTTCCCTCTCTTTGTTTGTTTCTTTCTCTTCCTTCAGCGGGAACGCGCGCGTCCGGCAAGTTATTGCGTTGCACTCGCTAGGCGCAGCTCGGCGAGCTGTTTTCACGTTACATCGTGGCTTTTTCTGCCAGGCTAAACGGCTCCACTGTTAAAGTATGATGCATGTCACGTCACGTGACTACCTCCCGTCGTTTGAATAACTTTTGCAAAATCAACTTCAGTATTACCTCAGTCGTCAACAGACGCCAGAAAGTCGGCGGCAAGTCAACTACCTCAGCATTCGCCAGAAACAGTGTACATAGGCATGGAAGCCAAGCAAAAGCTCAAAATACACGTGCGTCTGACCTCCCGAAGGCCATCGGCACTTGTACAACTGCGACGTCATCGCAATGCAGTGCGTATTCATCGATAAGTCTACAAGCCGCCATATGGAGGGTAAATCAAAGAAACGCTAGATGGCTGTGGCAAAATCCTTCGCTGCGAAAACCGCATCAAAGCACAAAAGCAGTGACCAACGCTCACATGCTAGATTTCGAAGTAATTTGCAGACAGTAAAAGGGAAAAGAAATAGTAGAGAAGAAAAGCACAAATCTAAGGGGAGACGAATTTCTTTTTTTTTTCGCGTGTGTCCTTTCCATGCACGTGCCGCGAGTCATGAGTGGTCTTTATTTGAACAGCGAGAAAGCTTTGTAAGCTCCGTACTTATGGCTGACCGACGCGCTCTGCCCTGGCGCCTTTCAAGATGAAGAGCGCTGCAGGACACACCTGTTGTATAAATACTCATTCGTGGTTGCGTGTAGAATGCGACCTTTCCAAGTCGCCGTATGTGCGATAGCATGCATAGCCGGTGAAGAAAAGGGCGAAATTGCGGGCGTTTTCTTTAGCCCCTGGAGGCGCGAAGTATGATGCACTGTCTGCAAATGCGTCAAATTCACATGGCATGATTCTAAGGCACTCAATATTGCATTCCAAGAAAGGGAATGAAGGAATGTCTTCTTTTATGTGAGATTCAGCAATTCCTATTATTTACGTGTAATTAAGTATCTAATTATCCTGCAATCAGTCAGCTTCAATCCTTCCATAAAAGAAATGAAATATTAGGCCCGAAATGGATGCATAGTTTGTTTATTGGTTGTATGCGTTTTGAGAAAAAAAATACTTTAACGTTGGTCCTGGATCGCGGCACATCGAATGATTGTCGAACATGGTTGTGTCTCCAGCAAATAGATCCTCTGCAGAAATACGCAGCACAAGGAAGTTAAGTGACGCTAGATGTCCACTCAGGAAGCCTGCACGAACCTGCACACTGCGTTTCAAGCCATTTGAAGAAACACGCGCCTCCGAAGTTGATGTGTACAACTGTACACACCACCGCTGAAGGGGTTAGGTATATCGATAGTCTGATAGCTGTAGAGCAGCCTCGTCTCGTAAAACCGGCAGTGGCTCCGATATCAGTTTTGAACATCGCAACGCCGGAGCAGTTCCTCACTAAGGGCGCACGATTACCTCTTGTCATACACATCTGCAAGTCTCTGCTCTCCTCAATTGAAAGCACTCATCAGAACAGTTTAATTGGTATAATCATGGTAAATATAATACTATTCAACTTGGTGGTACCAGGGTACTTCAATACGGGTCGTAGAAAATACAGAGCGACCCAAGTGGTATTAAGCGCTTTTCATCCTGACATAAAAAAAGCAAATAAGATGTTTGTAATAGGTTATATGACGTCAGAAATTTCACAACGGCATTTCCCTAATTTATGTTGCCACGTTCATTGAGCATTATACAATCTGGTTCAATATTTATTCTAAATTAGGCGCGTACGTCAAGCTAGATTTTGTGTAACGCCATGTTGCTCCTCCTAGACTTGGCGGCTTCTTATTGCGTTGTTGCCCATGCTTCTTTTTTATTTTACTTCTTAACCGACCCGTGCAAGAGACGTTCGTCGTTATGTTACTGCAAGGAAAATTGCGTTGCGTGTCGACCACTTTTTGCGAACTGCAAGCCTGTATTCACATGGCCCTTCCTCAGTATGTGAACGCGGTGCTAAGCAAAGAAGTATACGTGCGAACCCGACAGCAGCGAGAGCAATAGCATTTAGTCGAAGTGCGCGTTGTCGTAGCAAGCTTCACAAGCCCACGTGTGAGTTAAGAGAATGTAACAAACTTACTTTTGTTGACTGTCTGAACGAGTGCCTTTACTGCGAGCTTAAGTAGGTATATCGCGTTATACAGGGTGTCCGAACTATGACGCAGCAAGATTTTAAAAAAAGGACGCTGTTTGCGAATCAAATCTAGTGCGCATTATTCCCAGTACACTGGAGTAGGCACTACTAACTTTTTGTTAATGTACTCACATCAATGTTAAATATATGGACACGTATATTTGATATCTAACTGCGTTATTTTCAACAACGTACTAATTGCATGCTCAACATTTCTGGCTAATAAAGAAAACCAGCGAAAATAGTGAAAAATACCACGTGATTACGCCACCATCCGCAACAGAAAGCAGCTACCTCAAATAAACTTAACGCAAGTAACCGCTTTGCTTGCTCTCAGATACCAGAGGCAGCGTTCCGAAATTTAGCAATGGTACGGGACGAGCGCCAGCTGCATGTGTCGAAAGTTTACAGGGGTTTCTTTTCCTCGAATGTACGCTTCTATCATCACACATATCTCACGGCAGACTATCTTTATTTATAGCGTGGCCACAGTGCTTTTCTGATCACGGCCTGACTATGAACGCCAAAGCGATGCGGTTTTTGGCCGGAGAGTGGCAGATCAGGCGATCAATGTTTTTTCTTTAAATACAATGCATTTTTTAGCGAACCCTAAGCACCTTTAGAGTTTCTATCTATCTATCTATCTATCTATCTATCTATCTATCTATCTATCTATCTATCTATCTATCTATCTATCTATCTATCTATCTATCTATCTATCTATCTATCTATCTATCTATCTATCTATCTATCTATCCGCCTACTTCTGGTTGCTCTCGTGATCGCCTCCTTAACTTGGTGTAGACCGAAATTGGCATGGGAGGATTAGATTATTTGATGAATACGACTGTCTGTTCATGACATGAATAACCTGAAATACTGTCGCGTACGTCGTCAAACCTTTTTCTCTCGACGCGTGTGACACATACCCGCTTAGCAAGGGCCGCAGTATGCGGGTATGTGCCACAGGTGATTGACAGTTTATCTCTTCCCAGGAACGGCGACAACAGACATTGGTAATTTAACTTTGAGAGTATTAAGAAAAACCAACGTCGACAGCGCTGACCCGACGAATACAAATAATAAAAATGAAGATCTCAGTAAAAATCGAACCCAAGCATTCGCCGTGGCAGTGAGGTATTCTACCACAGAGCCACACCAGATCTACAAAATTCTTTGGAAAACATTCGGCAGATACCACGCATTGTGAGAATCGGTTTCATGCGAAGCAGTCACCGAATATTTCTATTATATATTTTACGGTTTTGAGCCAAGCGTTACGAGGTGAATCGACGTGCTTTTGTAAGTGTAAGAGCTGTGTGCACATCATGGGCTTAAGAGGCACGTCGACAACACTGGCGTTTAAAGGGTAACTTATAGTACGACGTAACGTCAGCCCTCACGTTCGAGTACACACTTCTGTATTATCGACACTAAATGTACCTTATGGTGCAATCATGTGAATATCATACGTAACTTTCGATAATGTATTCCTCCGGGATTGAGCAATGCTTCAATATGACTTGCTGAATCATAGGAATACAAATGCAACGTTTATTAGACGGCTATAAAAGCGGAGCCAACACTAGAACCACAGACGTTTATCTGATATGGCACGTGCATCGTAGGAGTAAATATGTAGTGTTTATTGCGTTCTCGTACAATTAGGTAGCCAGCACCGCAACCACAGTTGCCGTTGCACCGGGATTACGCCTGCATGGGCTATTTTTCCAAACCTGTTTATAGATCTGGCGTGGCTTTGTGGACAATACCTGATTGCCACGCAGAATGCTTTGGTTCGATTCCTAATTCGATCCTAATTTTCATTCTTTGCATTCGTTGGGGGAACGCTGCCGATGTCTGTTTTTCTTAGCGCTCTTGAATTTAAATTACCGATGTATGTTCTGGCCATTCATGGGCAGATACAAACTGTCAATCACCTGCGGCGCATACCCATACACCGCGGCCCGTGGTAAACGGTTATGTGCCACACGTGTCTGGACGAAAGGGTTTGATGACGTACGCCACAGGATGTTCATGTTATTCATGACATGACCCGACAGCCATATTCTTCATGTCCTCTCACCCTCCCATGCCAATTTTGGTCTACACCATGTTAAGGAGGCGATCATGAGAGCACCCAGACGTAGGCGGCTAGATAGATAGATACGTAGATCGAAAGGCTCAAAGTGCCAAAGGTTCGCTAGAAACGCTAGAAATCCTATGATACAAGCGCCATGCCGGGTTAACGTCAATTATGATTCGAGTCTTGGCTCCGCTTTCACTGAAGTCCAATAAACGCTACATTCATATTCCTATAATTCAGCAACCTACATTCAAGCGTTTCTCAACCCCGGAGGAATGTGCTAACAAAGCTACGTAGGATATTCAGATCATCGCACCGTAAACTCCACTTCGTTTTGATAATACTGGCCTACGTGCTCTAACGTGAGTACTGACGCTATGTAGGGTAATACCATAATTTACCCTTTAAACGCCTGTGTAGTTGACGTGCCTGGTAAGCCCACAATGTTCACACGGCCCCTCCACTTACAAAAACACGTCGATTCACTTCGTAACGCTTGGCTCAAAGCCAGGAATGCAGCATAGATGACTACGCGTGCTGACTGCTTCGCATGAAAGCGATTCCCACAAGGTGTGGGATCTGCCGAATTTTTTTTTTCTTTCTGCATTTTCCCCTTATTTCCCCTTAGCTAACAGTGAGCCTGTTCGAGGGCATTGCTTCCTGAGGCGCGCTGCAGTTTAGACACGTGATATTTTCATATTTCACACGCTTTTTTTCTGGAGGCAATTTATACGGTGCTGAAAATGACGAAGTTAGACGTCGCTTAAGAATGCCTTCATATTCCTGATATACATTTTGATTATTCGTTGAGCTCTTGTCGAGTTACAAGATTAATGGTAACGAATTCATCATATTTCTCATTAACGGAAAAGTTAGTAATGGCTGCTCCAGTGTTATGGGAACAATCTGCAGCGGTTTGCCTCACGTAACGTAATATTGCTGCGTGATAGTTGGGACACCCCCTATAAACAATAGGAGTAACAGAGTTGGCAAATGAAAGCTTGAACTGAACAATTGCAAACACTATTGACCAATATTTCGGCGAATTCTTTCTGGTATGATACCTGGTGTTTAAATTTTTACGGTGACAACTTACATTTGTTAGTTTCGCCCCTCCGTTCTTTTCTGTTAGATTGTGCGGTTCTTACAAAAATGTCGGAAAATCTAAAAATAGGGCACTTAGGGAAAAAAAAGCGATTTTCTGAGAAATTGAATAATGGCGTATGGAAGCCGCCAGAAACCGTAGTATGCATTCTAATTGGTTGGTTTATTGGCTGGATACGCGATAAATATTTATTTTGACTCGAGCAGTTACGTGCCTAGTGACATACCAAGGTTCGTGGATGCTGCCAATGTAATCGTGTATGAATATTGAAATTACGCAAGGAGCGCTTCTCCGCATCCCTGCAATGCAAAAAGGTTCCTGACTTTTTGTTAGCTGAGAAACTGAAACAGTGATTGAAGAGCAGCTGCCGTCCTCCGATTTGCCGGTCTGCTCCCGTATGCCGAGCAATACTTCTCCTTCGGACATCATCTTTACGGTGTGCTCATGGCTCCACTCTTACGTTCGCACAACAACGCACTAAGCATATCCAGCTGCTTGGGTGTCGCTTCAAGGGGTACTGACATCAAAATTTTCAGTTGTTTTTATTGTGTCATGTGAAAGGCCAAGGCCTCAAGAGCCTACACAATGCACTGCTATGTGTGAGTGTCCCCTGAAAAAGTAATTGCAGTGTGTTCTTAAAAGCAAGTTTCTGTTCCTACTGTAACCTGATGTCACGACACATGCTCGGGCACGATATCATGACGTTTCATGGCCGATCCGCACCGCGGCTTTGCTGACGACGCACAAGCGCTGTTCTGAATGTTTTGTGGCACAAAAGCGGCTATCTTGGAAGTTTTGGCACCTTCCGTCATCACAACTAGCCAGAGCGCTGCGTCAAGTCAGCAGACTTAGTACTGTAGCCTGACGTCAAGCTAGTGTCGATGTTGGTCGGTGCTCCACGGGAAACAACTTTATTAACAAAATAAAATATCTTATCAGCATTTGCTGAGCTTCGCACTTGCTCGCACGAGTCTGTATACAGATTTTTATGGCAGAGTAAACTCACCGTCGAGAAATGGATCCCTTTAATTGGGACGTGTTCCTCATGCACTCAGTTCGGTTTGCTAGCAAAATGAAAAGCGCGATATTTCTTTTTTCCTGCAGTGCCTCGGAGAAATATTTTGTGTGTGATTTGAAAACTAATTTGCGATCACTTTGAGAGTAACTGCATACTTCTTATTGGCAGTGTTGGTTTACCTACACTAATTGCTTAAGTTGATTGGGCACCCACGTAACTGACAGTCATATCTCGTCTTCGGACGTATCGGGTTTCAGGTTCCAAAAAATTTCATTTTGTAATACGTGTTCGAATTTCGCAAACTTTTGGAATTCATCGGAAACACAACAAGCACGTTGTTTTAGAGAAATGCACGCAAAAAATCTCGGTTTCCGGGCTTCTCGATCATACAGCAGCAAAGACGAAATAAATAAATCGTACATATATAGTGATTCGAAAAACCATGATATTTTGAAGCCTTTTTGTTGCTAACAAAAGCCACTAAAGCGTGTTGCGCCCGAGAAACATCGATTATATTATCCCACGGCAAGTGCCGCGTTTGGCGCTTCACCTTGGTAGAGGGCAGGTGTGAGCCTTTACATGAGCAGTATGGAAATCTTTTCTTACGCTTAATATTTGCCGTCTTTGATGATTGTAGCGCTGCTCGAGTTCTCTTTAATTGCAGTACGACTCCTTCCTGCTTAATCCTGTTTTTGTGGAATTAGATTAAACTGAAGTCCTGCATTCATGTTGTCCTCCTCTACGCCGTCCACATGTTTTTGTGTGCTGGAAGTTGTATCATACTCCAATTCACAACCAGCTAGCCCACCGGCATACCCTTAGCGATACACTTTCTTTTATGAAATCTACACAGCAAGACTCCCGCGTATTTTTTATGTAATAATAAACTTCAAACTTGGAGTTAATATGGCATGTCTGATTAAAAAAAAAGAACATTCAGAACTTATTAGGCACTTCAAAAAGGAGAAATAAGCACGCCATGTTTTGTAGACTTCCGTTAGTTCATCACAAGTCTCATGAGGAGTTTAACCCATTAGTGGAACAGTGTCTACCTTGCAAATAATACAAGAAACAGCACGTGCGCATGAGGTGTAACTATAACACCGAATGATGATCCACGTTAAATATAACGTACTAAGACCTCATTTTGAAGTATACAGTGGGTGTACGTTCGTTGAAAGACATAGGGTATTTACCTGCACAACACTGAATCGGCCATCGGTGATGCACGATCGCGCACTGACAGCCCATTATCCATAATCATTTCTAGCAGCCGGATTTTTTAGGCATTAAAAAAGCTCGTTTTAGGGGCCATAAAATAAGTAGGCAAAACAAGGTTTTAGGTCGCCAATATCGTAAATATAGGCACAATAAGCTTTCACATAGATGCAAATAATTCAAAACGAAGACGTGCGCGACCTCAGTCTACGGCAGGAAAACAAAAATGTTATTGCTTAAGATGGCACAACGGCGCCAACAGTTGAACATAGGCGTGCAATTCTGCTTTGTTCCGCACGGTTCGCAGAACGAGGTCTTTCCCGTGTTCTGTACGGTGAGTCGAGTGTTCACTGTCCAATCAACACACTCATGGGTGTCTTTTCGGCATGACTGAGTAGGACAGAACAGGAGCAGATAGCCAGATTGCTAAAAGACCAGAAGAAAGATTCCCCCCCCTCCCCCCCGCCCCCCCCCCCAAAAAACTTTTCAGTGTTCTATGTGTATATATACACGCATACATACAAACGCAGGCACGAGCGTACATAAAGCATGTAAGTAGGGTTGAACCCCCCCTCTCCCCCGAAAAATGTTTCTGGCTACGACACCTGAAGCGCCCATAAAAAGTAAATTTCAAACAAAACAAAAGCCGCGTGCAGATTACATTTTTCTTTCGCCTTTAGCTATTCACTTTCCTTTTCGCTGACGGTCTCCGCGGGTTCGCATCCGCCAACCGCTCGCGCCATGTCAGCGTGGCGGCGAATGCTCGCTGGCGTGTCCCACTTCACAGCTGCTAGCGGTTGTTTCCGAAAGTTGGTTTATCCAGAGGACTAGGTTGAACCCCATAGTTTCGCACAGTCATTTTTGTGCGGTAAATAAATAATGGTCAGAAACTGCACCCGGGAGCGGAACTTGAGGCTAATACTGTTCATATAAGCGCCAGCATTGGAAAATATGCATTTATAGGCATTTGTAAGCGTTTAGGCCGAACGCCAAAATATGCATTTATAGGCACCATAAGAACACTATAAAAGCCCTTATTAACCTCTAATTCAAGCTCATATATCAAAATAGCGCGATAGGAGTGCAAGGAACAAAACAGGCGCTTGCCTAAAATCCGGTCTCTAATCATTTCCTAACTTCGCATGCAAATATTGGGGCAGGGGAAAGTCCCTACGAAGTTTGAATGGTATTTGAATTCGATGGCAGAGTGATCTCAAAATCTCCGTCTGGCAGTCGCAAAGTCAGTGGTATTACTTTAGACTAATAGGAAGGAGTCCCTGCCTTCCAGCTTTCCCGATATCATAATAGAATACGGGGAAGTTAAGGTTATACTCTTAAAATACAATTTCAATGACAGCGCTATTGCGAGGCAGAACGAATAGGGGCATTGACAGCGTTAATAATGCATGGGAAATGGAATAAATGAAAACTATAACCAAAGCGCACCGGATGACTGGCCTTATTCATGTTGCTCATTAAGACGTTTCAAGGCAATATCACTTCCGTGAACGCCTATCATTTTGAATGAACAATTTCACTATTTTCTCAAAGGTGCACCACGCAGACTCTAGAGGGCTGTAGGTACGTTCAGAATATTAGTCGAAAGAAATAAGCAGAGGTATTTATAGAACTGTAGCCATAACGTAGGTAATGGGTGTAGATCATAGAAACATAGGCTTCTGTGAAGAAAACAGCACGACGGAGTGCAATGCAGTAAACAACACATGGTTGTCAATAAACGTTCCCATTGTCCTCACTCCTGCGCTCGCTCTTGACTATTTCGACCTTGTTGATCAACAAAGTGATTCAGAAAGTTCGTTAGGTCGTTGTTGCATTTCTTTATCCCACAAAAATAGAATTATGCCGACGAAAGCGTAGGTAGCATGCATAGGTAGCATGCAAGCCAAGGTAGCATGAGAGGGTTTTTGGCCAGCTTCCACATTGTTCAAAGATCACGTGCCGTTCTTCCAAAAACAGGGTTCCGCACTCGCCGCCTTCGCTAGGAGTGACGCTGGCTAACACTCCCAGATATTATACGTGCAGAAATACAAAATGAAATGGACGGGGAACCACCTTCCGTCGTATCTCAATTGGTGCAGCGTCGGACGCGTAATTCGAAAGTTGTGGGTTTGGGACCCACCAATGGTAAGGGTGTTTCTTCGTCCATTTTAATTCATTTTAATTAACGTCACAATTACCACAATGCAATGAAAGCAAATATAATTGCATCTGTACTTTCCTTGGCTTAAATGCCTGTTGTATTCATTTGCTTGTGCGTAAAAGAAACAAAAAAACCAGTCCTTCAATCAACTGCCCTTATTTCGCTCCCGCAAGAATAAGCATAGACGTAATCCAATGTACCCGACATATACGCAAGAGATACTGTAAACTATGCTCTTTATAAACGGTTCTTGGTTTGAACAACGCGGAATTTTTGCGAATTTACATTTTCTAATATTTTTTTTCTCTTGCTGTGGTCTCTTGACGCACACCGTGTACGAGTTTATTCAGCAGTGCCACTATATTTCTCATCACGACGATCCGCGAAATCGAGAAAAGGGCGGTGCACGGCACCGGAACGCAACTGCACTCGAGAAATCTGCACCCAATTCATCGCTAAACACTCCTAGCATCCGTAAGTGTGGTGTTCATTTCCAAGCTTTATTTGCGGCTGCAGTGTTGTTTTTGCTCAACTTCGTGAACAAAACTCAAACAACGGCGAGTGTAGAGCTCCCGTAAACTCATGGCAATTTATTTTGCTTCTTTCACTATAGGCAATGCGGGAGAAAGGTTTTCTACCCGTGGATTTTTGCACTCACGATAAACACTCCAAATTCAGTCAATGTAGCGTGCCAAAACCATGTTATAATTACGGTGAACGCCGTGTTTCGGTATTCGGGATTAATTTCGACAACCTCGTGTTGTTTAACGTGCATCTAAACCTATGCACACGTGGGTTCTTGAATTTCGCCTCCATCGAAATCCGGTCGCCGCGACGGGGAGAAAGGGAGGTAGTCGCCTACTTGTGTTCATTCATTTTTGCTTTGCGTTTTTCGTCTGGTTTCAAGGTGGTTACACAAACCTGATCACCTACTTCATTACTGAAGTCTTTCTTCTAAGCTCACAGAATTACGAGGTTGAAAGGTTGTCATGAATATTGTTGCCCCTCCAGCACGTTGACTGTTTTTGCAGTTGCTGGTTAAGAAGAATTTATTTTATCGTTTGGTATGCTTGATGAACGTCGCTCAGCCTTCCAAATATTGTTTCTCAGAGGGTGCAATAAAAAATGCAGCAGGAAGTGAGACCCGCCTAACGTCGCTCTTCTTCTACGCCGAAAAGACAATTAAAGACAAGATCTCTTTTAAAGCCTTTTAGGGAGCGCGCAAGGGCACAAAAACGAATCGATCCAACTCACTCAAGGGGATAAGGATTTCTCTTTCGCAAGGAAGCAATGGAACGTGAGGGAAGGATCAGTTTTAAGGCAGTCAAGTACAGAATTGAAGAACGGGATCACTCGCTAAGGTCGAACATCCGCTTCAGACCCACGTCAGACAGGTTGCCATGGGAAAAACTGAAGCGCAACATCTTCGAAGAGATCGATAACCTTTTAGGGAGGATAACTTCACGGTCACGCACTGCTTCCTTCGAACGAGCGGGGCTCTAAGTATTTTAAGGTAAGCGAGATAGGAAGGAGCAACAAAAGACTTACACCCATAAACTTTTCCAAGACGTACGCTTCTGGAAGGCTGGTATCTGTAGTATGCACCAGCATGAACTCCGTGCTCAAAAACAGCTAGAGCCCGCGGCCGTATGTGAACTCGAAGCAGGCATTGGTTAACAGTTCAGGTGGCGGGTCCTGCGAATGTCTAGTCGTAACGAGAGATTGCGCAACCGAATGAGTTTTACACGCCATGTTGCTCACCAGCAGAAGTTTGGAAAGATATGCACAATGGCATATCTACGCGGTTCATTAAAGGCCTTCGACATGGCGCATCAAGAAGTTTACGTAGCTCATAAAAATTAAGAGGAAGCTGTGTGTGCTTTGCAACTGTACTTTGACGACGCTTGTCTACTTATTCCGTGCGGTGCACGAGTAACTTGGGAGAAGTCGGCCCGCGAAACTGGCGGCGTTTTCACGTGATAAACCGAGGCGCCCTCCCGGCCCTGATGCAGTGGATGTTCGGCGATACTGCTGAACAAAATCACCAGAGCTGCTGAAGGGGATACACAATCCTTTGTCGCTTTAGAGTAATGGTAGCGGTAATCGCTGGTGCTTGCGCAGAGCCACGTGGGAACAAAGTTCGCCAATTTTTGGCAGCACGCCACCGCTGGTCATATCCCCGTTTGTTTCGTTCTTCCCGCTGCTGGTGTTCAAGGTGTTCCTTAAGTGTTTTAATCATACCATTTGTACCCACATCACTTCTGCAAAAACAATCAAATGAGTTGGGAAGCTGCTTATTTTATATATGAAAGTCTAGTTACGTCACTCACCACGTTGTAAGCCGCCACTGGCGTGGCAGCTTGTGCTATACAGTAATCTTTACCAGGAAACATGCAAGGAGCGCTAGATGCTTCGCATTGCTAGCAGGAGCGTCTTATCATCAATTAAGTGGTCCGGATGCTTGCTCTTCATAATTCGTCGAAACGATTGCTGCGCTATGTGTTCGGTATGTGACACTAAAGAATGCGTGCATAATTTGCTTCAGTCGCTGAAAGTATTTCGTTTTGTGTGCCTGTATGTGTGAGGATGATGCTTCGAGAAAGCTTGACCAAAATAAAGACACTAGTTGCTTCTTTGTGAAATTCAACCAAAGGAGAATAATCGCCCTTGTGTTCCGTTGTATGCACCATATATACATAACCTGGCGACCATCCATTTATAATGTGTCGAAAATTTCGGCATAAGAGAAGAAACGTGCATTGGACATATTTGGACGTCTATACATCATGCGAACTTGCTGAAAAACGTGATATGGCGGCATCCTACTAGGGCGAGAGCCTTAAATGCCCCATCAAATGTGAAAACTCACCGTCAGCGGCGTCAACACCAGATGACGTCACCACTTGTGACGTAATAATGACGTCCCTTGGACGTCAAATAACGTGACGTCACATGATGACGTAATCACGTGACATTGTCGCTTGGCCAAAGGTGGGCCGATCACTGAGTCAGTACAAAGGCAGGCGAGGTGCAGAAAGCTTGCAATGCCTCCAATCCTACAGAGGCAGGGCAAAACCACGTTACGTGCAGAAAGCTTTAGGAAGGAGGCTGGAGAAGATGAATACCTCGACTGAGAAGAAATAGAAGAATATGGCTTCCGCCTTTGAGTCGTCTTAGGCGAATGCATAAGCGACCCTGCGAGTTTTTCGGGTTTTTTTGTTTCATATTTGGGACCGCATTTGAGCAATTGGTTATAAATGCTACCGGCTGATTGGGCTGTGCTTTAGGGGCGCTTCTAACTAGTGTTGATTTTCTACCTAATTTACAAGATTTAACGTGCCAAAAGCACGATATGATTATGAGAGACGCCGTAGTGGAGGGCTCCGGAAATTTCGACCACCTGGTGTTCTTTAACGTGCACCTAAAGCTAAGTACACACATTATTCGTAGAAAACGTTGTTTAGAGCGTCGTGCTGGTAAGGTCTTTCAACTAATGGCTCCGTAACTTCCTAACGAACCGGCAGCCCAATTTACTATCGCGAACAATGACTCTTCATGACTTTGTTACGTTTCCTCTGGTGTTCCGCAAGGAAGTGCTCGAGGTCCCTTATTTTTCCTCATCTAAATTAAGACCTGCCGGACAATTTATCATCTTGTATGCGCATATTCGCTGACGACAGCATTATTTACCGTCCCATCCGCAGCTGTAGTGATCATCTTGTCCTTCAACAAGACCTTGAGCGTATTGGTGAGTGGTGAAATACCTGGCAGATGACATTAAACGTTTCCAAGTGCAAACTAATCGCCTTTAGTCGAAAACATCATAACTTTAGTGGTCTTTACAAAATTGGTAACAGCATTGTGGAACGCGTTCAGCATTATAAGTACCTAGGCATAAACCTAACAACTAATCTTTCATGGTCCACAGATATTACTTCCATCTGTGCTAACGCATCAAAATCATTGGGTTTTCTACGCCGTAATTTATACAGTTCT
Organism: Rhipicephalus sanguineus; assembly: GCF_013339695.2. Lineage (NCBI taxonomy): Eukaryota > Metazoa > Arthropoda > Arachnida > Ixodida > Ixodidae > Rhipicephalus > Rhipicephalus sanguineus. The sequence goes on along the minus strand of NC_051179.1, from coordinate 169,663,801 downwards.
CCTTCCGATGTACGCAAACTCGCGCATCTTGCTTTGATCAGTCCGTCTCCTTTGATCAGTCTCCATTTGGTCACCGTATCAACAATACCTAATTAACAGGTTAGAATCTATCCAAAACAGAGCCAGTCGATTCATAACGCGTAATTACAGCTACCCATCTAGCATAACACAGATTTAACAAGGCCTTGCACTCGAGCCACTAAAAATTCGTCGTGACATATGCCTTTTATCACTATTCCACTAACTCATCCACACCAGCATGATGCCATCTGTTCACCTTAATCTAGCTAGCTCATCCAACTTCACGCCGACTACATAACAACTTTAGCTTATCACGCATGCACGGTGATACTGACGCTTTCAACCTTTGGACTCTTCCACGAGCGGTTCGAGTGAGGATCTTGCATGAGAGCGAGACCCCGCAAAGTTCTTAAACAACCTCAAGAAATATTTATGCACTGAAATTTGATGTATGGGGTTTTCACATTCACCCGTGCCTGCAATACAGTTCCGGTATGTTTCTTTCTTCTTTTTTCACCTGTTCTTATTTTATCCTTTGTGTTCAGTTATTTGCGAAAAACTCTTTCGGCAGTTATCATTTCTTGTTAAACTGTTGGTGTTTAAATAGTTACTTAATATTATCTTTTGTGTAACGCCTCCAAACACTACACTTGGCTATTTTAGTATATTTTGCGTTTCTATGCTCGTACGTTCACTTATATCTATAATAATGAATATTTCACCTATGTATCCCTATTTTGTGTATGCTGTATTGCCTCTTTACACAATGCCCCACGAGGGCGCTGTAAGGTACTCATAAATAAATAAATAATGTTTCCCTTATTTTGCTTAAGCGATAAACTTAGTCTTTGTCGTGGCTACAGATTCTTCTTATTCTCCTCGCCTGTCCGATAAATATCTCTTTTTTGCAGTGTCCCGGGTGATGACTTCTCTTGGTATCGTTGGTTGTCCGTTCGTTTTCTGTACAGTGCCTTCTTTAATTTTCCTCTTTCGATAGATACTGTCTTGTCTAGGAAGTTAATTGATGATTGATGGGAGAATTGAAGAATGATTGATGGGTGGTAAATTTAATACTATGAGAAAACTTGTTAAAAGGGTTAGTGAATGTGTTTAGTGCGCTTATGCCATGTTCCTATATAATAAATATGTCGTGTGTGTAGCGGAAAAAGGTGCAAGGCTTTATCGGAGATGATTTAAAAAGTTTTGGTTCGAGGTGCCACAAAAAATGTCAGCGTACGCTGATGGAAAAGGGGTTCTCATAGTAGTACAAAACGTTTCACACTTCTTGGACCCTTCCAGGATAAATAGATATTTAATTAGAAAATAACTAACATTCATTACCATAAAACACATTGGTCAATAAAAATCGTTGTGAAATAATGTTGTTTAAATTGGGCGCATTTACAGGCAGATTTTCATACGTTGTGTCTGAAAGGGGGCAGGAACCCTGGGTGGTCGAATTGAATGCGAATTCCTCCACAACGGCTTGTCTCATAATTATATCGTGATTTTTGCATGTAAAACACCAACAGTTAGTGTTTAGTGGTTTTTTAGTTCATATATATTCTTTAAGCAAAACAAAATTATCTAAATGTTGTATGGAGCGTTTCCATGGGAATATCTACATCTTGTAGTCTTCTATAGCGTTATCGGTAAAAGAAAAGGCTACATATATTCCAAAACCTACTCGATAGATGAGTAAACATGTATGTAGGTGGTATATAGGCACTAAATTGTGCTCATTGCTACTCGTAGTAATCTGCAGGCCGTCTGCCATTGCAGTTGGACTAAGCGGGCCCCATAACGGGCTCGCATCAGGGACCCGAAGATTTCCTAAGAAAAGATCGAGCCTGTGTGGCATGTCACGAACGCGTACAGAAAATAAACAGAAGTAAACTCTGGCATTTGTACAGAAGTACAGAAGTAAACTCTGGCATTTGTAACTAAGTAAAATTAGTACTTAATAACTTTGCTTTACGTGTGTGTCAAGCACTGGCGTACGAACTCGTTCGTGAGTGGGGGGGCTGGCGTCGCTCACTCTGTCCGCCGAATATCTATCTATCTATCTATCTATCTATCTATCTATCTATCTATCTATCTATCTATCTATCTATCTATCTATCTATCTATCTATCTATCTATCTATCTATCTATCTATCTATCTATCTATCTATCTATCTATCTATCTATCTATCTATCTATCTATCTATATATATATATATATGTATATATATATAACTAAATGAAGTGAGGGCACGACAGGTCCGGGTAATTTCTATCACGTTTTGAAATTACTATCACTAATTTCTGCACGTTTTGAAAAGGAAAAAAATGCCTTTACTAACGTTTCGGCCGTGGCACGGCCTTCGTCAGAGTAAGTAGGTCTGTTACAATGCAGCCGCTTTTATGGGCTCACGTGTTGCGCTATCGGTACAACATTAAGGACAATCGAAAAAAAAATTAGTGATAAACAATTGGTAGTCTGTCAAAAAGATTGTGTTAACATGTCTGACATGCGATGGGTACATGAACATACAAGTTTGAAATTTTCCTTGTGCATCAACACGTGGGACACAGTGTGGTCAGCAGGACATGTAAAAAGAGCTCTGAAGTAAAGAAACCACGAATGACTAATACATACATACATTAAAACATTTTACTAATCTAAGAAGCCGTTTTGTAAGAGTGCGAGACAGGTGAGCTTACCTACGTTTTCATTGATGCCTGAACGAATGGCGCTAAATTTATATATATATATATATATATATATATATATATATATATATATATATATATATATATATATATATATATATATATATATGTATATATATGATTTGGGGCGATTTTTTATATTCATAGAGCTGATCAGATCAGTCAATCAATCAATCAGTTTTATTGTGTAACATACATATAATGACTGGTTATTATTATACAGGTAGGACCCGACAGCCTAGTGAAAGGCAGTTGCAGGGGTCCGTTTTTTAACAGTAGTAGGTACTGCTGAGCTACAAAGCAATATAAGTACATAAAAGTGCAACGGAATACAACAAATACATTATAGAAACATAGCAATACATAAATACATATAACCACAAAGAAATCGAAATAATATTTATTAATTCAAGTATTACTATTGTGAGTTTTGCAGGTGATCGCGAACACATTGTTTATACAAATGAAATGATGTGGATGCTGCGATGGTACAAGGTAAACTATTCCAGAGTTTTGATGCAATATAAGAAAATGAAGGTGATCCGTAGTTAGTCCTTATGCGGGGTATGCATAATGGTTTATTTAAAATAGAACGTAAGGAATATGTGGGCGTTTGATATGTTAATGCTATTGACGGACATTGAACAGCGTTATGCAAAAGTTTGTAGACAAGTAGTAATACACGATAATTGACACAAACTGTGATGGGTTGTATGTTTAGTAGTCTATAAGCATATGAAGCCGAGTCTGTTTTTGGTATGGAGAGAAGGGCACGCACAGCTGTGTTCTGTGCTACTTTGAGTGGTTTCAGTGTTGTCGGGTAGGTTAATCCATAAATTACTATAGCATACGTGATGTGTGAGTGCATGAAAGAATGATACAGTGTTAACATTGTCTTTATTGGGAAAATGTAGCGTAGCCTGTAAAGAATGGGTATTTTTCTGTATATTTTAAGTGTTGTCTCATGTACGTGTGTGTGCCATGAAAGCTGCGCGTCCAAGTATACACCGAGAAATTTTTGTATTACTAACTCTTTCTAGTACTGTGTTATTCATTTTAAGCTGATTACTTATAGTAAGGCGGGTGTTTTTGGGGGAAAAGATAATGTAATTACTCTTAAAGCTGTTGGTGAGTAGTTTGTTTGCATTAAGCCAGGATGATAATTTTTGTAAGGCAGTCGTTGCTTTGTGGTATAAGATATTTTCGTTTTTTGCTGTTATAAATATGTTACTGTCATCTGCGTAAAGGATACAATCTTCCGATGTTATGGATGGCAGATCATTAATGTAAGCTAAGAACAAGAATGGCCCTAGAATTGAACCTTGCGGAACACCTCTATTGGTTATACATCGACATGACGACACACCGTTCATATACACATATTGTTCTCTATTATTTATATAGTTCGACAAAAGCGTTAGCGCTGTCCCGCGTATTCCGTAGTGATGTAATTTGGTTAGTAATATGTCATGGTCAAGCATGTCAAACGCTTTCGTGAGGTCAACGAAAATACCCATTGTAAGATTTATTTTCTATGTTTACTTTTGTTTTTTCAACAATGTTAAGTAGTGCATGTTCTGTTGATTTTCCCTTCCTGAAGCCGTATTGCTCAGGTGCGTATAAATTATGTTTCTCAAAAAAATTGTTCAGTCTAATATACATTGCCCTTTCAACAACTTTGGCCAATGCTGGCAATATGGCGATCGGACGATAACTTGCAACTTTCATCTTGTCGCCTTTCTTAAACACGGGTATTATTTTGGCGACTTTTAATTTCGAAGGAAACCAACCAGTTTCGAAAATATCATTGATGACATATGTTAGTGGCTCAGCTAGAAGTGTAGATAGGCGTTTTATCATTTGAACCGATAGGCTGTCGTCACCTATTGACTTGGTGTTTTTTAGTGGAAGAATTATTTTTTTTTATTTCATCTTTCGTTCCTGGATAAAAGAAAATAGATTTCAAGTTTTTCGCGCTAGGAAGGCTACTACAAGTGTTGTTGCATGAAATTGCGTTACTGGTAGTGCCTACATTTGCAAAGTGATCATTGAAAGCATTGCTTATAGCGGTATTATCAACCATAATGTCATCACCCTCAATAATTGCTGTAACATTGCTATCCATCTTTCTTTTATTGAGGGCTTCATCAATAACTTTCCACGTCGACTTACTGTCGTTATTAGCTTGTGCTATTTTTGAACTGAAGTAGCCGTGCTTCGAAATTTGCAGAAGTTTGTTAAGGCGGTTGTTGTATCGCTTGTACCTAGCTTCGAGGTTGACGTTATGCGGTTGTCGCTTTAACTTTTTGTACATGTTGTTCTTGTGGTTTATGGAGCGCAAAAGGCCAGCCGTTATCCATGGTTTGCGTTTAAAATTAGTTCTTGTAACAGTGATAGTGCTCTCTCCAACCACCATGTGTCTCTGTAAGATGTTGATAAATGCATTATATTTTTCTTCAGTTGAACTTGCAGAATACATTTCTTGCCAGTTTTCTCTTGCCAAAGAGTGGAAAATCTGCTTCTTGTCATAAAATGTGCGCGTGACCTTATTTTTCGTTGTTTGGTTAGCCGGATTTCATATCGCAAACACTGGCAGAAGATCAGTGATGTCACATGAGATGGTGCCTGTTACAAAGATCGGTGATGGATGGCTTGTTATAATGTGGTCAAGTATACTTTGTCGCGAGCTTGTTGTACGAGTGGAAGATGTTATTAATTGCAGCAGACCTTCGCGAGCGAGCAAGTCAGTGTAAGAATAATTATTAGAGTCCTTTTGAGCGACGTCAATATTGATATCACCCAGTAAAATGACATGAATGTTCGGTTCAATATAGGTATCGAGTAGTTTTCCAAGTTCTTGTAAAAAGTGTTCGATTTTGTTAAGCGGTGACCTGTACACAACCCTTATCAAGGTTTTTTTAGTCTTGTGTGGCAGTAAGCCTTTCGTGGTACGATCAAATTGAACTTCAATGAACAAACTTTCACATAAATCTGACGTAATTACAATATCGCGCCTGACAGAATAAGATACTGATGCGTTGATGTAAAGTGCCACTCCCCCGTGCGACGATGCAGTGCGCAGCTGGTCTGACAATAAATTCGATCTGTTAGCAACTTCGAGTTGATAGCCTGGTAATGGATAAGGAGCATCAGACCCGTTGCTGAGCCAGGTTTCAGACAGTGCAATCACGTGGAATGAGTGCTTTAAGGATGCGTTCAATGCATGCAGTTCGTCATAGTGCTTCTGCAGGCTGCGAATGTTTAGATGAAGTAGTGATAGATCAGACGATGTTTTCATTTGCTGATTAAATTGTCCAACTTCAAGCAGTTCCAGAGCCATGTTGATTCCCAAGGTGTATTAGCAGTGACACTATCCAGTGGCAGCTTACTGCTCTCGTAAGAAAACGCGCAAGTCGTCATTCGTTTGTATTTTGTGCACATGACTTGCTGCAGTCTTTCTCGCTTTAATCACGCACTGTTCAGTCCACAGGAACTGCCACTCATGACTCTTTTTCAATTTCAGTGCTTCCGAGAATAGAGACTTGTTTTTCGGACTCAAGTGATCATTGAAGAACACTGCTGTGTGCTCCTCGCTGCTTCCAAGGTCCCTTGCGGTCAAGCGAGCTTTGCGAGTTTTCTTTTGGAATTCAGTTTTCTTATCTCGTGAAACAAATCGTACAATGATGTTGTTTGCTTTAGGATTTCGTGGTGTAGGCACTCTGTGCACTGTGTCGATGTCTGCTGATCTTATTTCGCACTGAACCTTTGAACCAATACCACTTATTAGTTGTGGAAGGTTCTCATTTGCTGCATTTGGGATTCCTCGAATTTCTATATTGTTTAAGCGCGTGTATTGTTCTAAGTGAGACAATTCCCTTGCCAGGCTAGCATTCGCACTTTTCAGGTCATCATTTGATTTTGGTAAAGATGCGTTCTCGGCACGCATCTTGTCGTTTGTAGCTTTTATCGTATCATATTCTTTGCTCAAGAAGCCTATGCTGGCAAGTGCATCGCTGAGTTCTGCGCGGCATGCTGACACTTTTTGTTCACTCAGTGAAAGCTTTGCTGTGAAATCATTCCTTAGTGCGGCTAGGTTTTCTTCAAACAACATTTTCATAGATTTCATTTCTTTTTCTAACTCCACATTCGTCGGCATTTCAATGGCACACTGAGCGATCCGCAAAGGCTATTGAAAGAGATACAGTAGTAGAAGATACGACAAAGTACTTTACCTGCGCAAAGGTAAAGCGATGTGTAAGCCTTTGCAGCGAGCTGCTTGCTGCCTTGCGGATCACTCAAGATGAATTGCTTTTCAAAACTGTTTGTTTTAAATCAAGGAAGTATCTGCACAAACAGATTGTGCAAGCTAGGCCGCCCTATACCGCGACAACACAGCAGTATTTAATAACATTTTGGAAATATTACCGTGAAGTTTAAAAAAGTACACCCAAATATAACCTGATCATCTGAGCATTCCATCAGCAAACTTCCCAGTCTTTGTTTGCCGTTGTAGATACGATGAGTATGAAGAACCTGCTATGATTCTAGTACTTTAAATTCTCACTTATTAAACAAAACATGTGGCTGATAAAGCAAGTCGCTTCGCAGTAGTCTTCAGGATAAGCCGAGTGCCAATGTTTTTACCTTTCTTAAGAAGAAGACCAAGTCTTTCTTAAGAAGAAGACCAAGTTCAGTCGATTAATACTTAAGTAAGCCACATTGAGCTGGTTGTGTATAGTTATAAGATTATAAATGACTGCGAATTTATATGCTAGGTCTCGTTCCTTGCCCTCCTACTTTTCCCAGCTTGGGTGGGGGATGGACGAAAAAAATCACAGCATATCCACGGAGTGAATGATGACGAGTGGGCGAAGCTGTGGAGGTTCATCGGTAAACCGTGAATCTTCTGTGAATTCTGCCCAGTACATCATCACCGACGTGAGATCGGGCGCGTTTGTACTAAAGGTTCGATGAGACTTATGACGACTTGCAGCTCACTTTAATTTTACATGTACGCTGTGAATTTTCATTGTTTAGAAAACCATTGCTTTAGAAAACATCTGGCGTCTTTCGTTAAGCAGCTGCCGTCTTTTCGTTTTGCTTTAGAAACATCTGGCGTCTTCTCGTTTTGCTTTTAGAAAACATCTGGCGTCTTTCGTTGGTTTATTTCATCAATCAACGGCGTTTTGAACAAAATTTTTATTGTTTAATCACGCACAGGAGAAATCTCACCAGGCACTACCTGGGAGGTAAACAATGGCTGCTAATGGGAATGAGAGACAGAAGAAGTCGGCTTTTAGCTAACACTTACACTTCTACTTCTACTAACGTTTCCTACTGGAACATGCCAATGGCTGCTAATGGGGAACGAGAGACAGAAGAATTCGGCTTTTAGTTAACGCGCACGCTGCGAATTTTTTATTGTTCAACAACGCACAGGAGAAATCTCCCACCGGCACCACCTTGGAGGTCAAGATCTGGTACTAGCGTTAAGACTGGTTACGCACTACGACGGGTACGAACGGGTGCCGCTTTAAGGAGCTTCGCCCCTAAAAGCGGCGAAGTGGCCCTTTACTCCTGCCCCCCCCCCCCCCGGTTCTTCCAAGTAAATAGCCTATGTAAACCAACGTTACTAGAACAAACTCAGTTTAAAAGCTCCGCCGGAGAGGCGGTCCGCGTGGCGGTCGTGAGAACTAGTGGCGCTGCAGTCACGTCTAGCTCCTGCGGCTGGCTGCGGCTGGCTGCGGCTGGCGCGTGTTGTGATCGGCGCCGCCGATGTACGAGCGCACGTGGGTGTCGTCTGCGCTTTGTTAGCTCGTCATTTTTGCGACTGTTCTTGACCAGGCTTAGCGTCTTGTACGAAGACACGTGCATGATGTACGAAGCGTAACGAGGGCGAAGAGATTCACAGTGCGGTATGCCGACTTGCTTTGCGCCGGGCTGCAAGAGCGGCTACCGCAACGACGACTCCGCTACGCGACACTTCCGCTTCACGACACTTCTTCGGACCTCAAAAAAACCCTACGCCATTCAAGCCTTGCATCGCAAAGATGGAAAGCTTACTGCGAAATGCAAGGTCTGTGGCGTTCATTTTGAGAGTGACGACATTGTAAAGCACTATCGTCGTGTCGTTGCGGGACAAGACGTTTTGATCCCACGTGGAAAGTGGGATCTCGCGCCAGGTGCCGTGCCGCGCTTGTTCCCAGCACTTCCACCCCACATTTCAAAGCCAAAATGTGCGGGGTTTAGGCGCAAATCCCCCCCAAAACGCACGGCGTCCCGCGAAAGCCCAGTGCCCTATTTTGGAGGAGCCGCCAGAAATAGAACAGCAAAACGAAAGGCAGGCGATTACCTATATACGCTACGGAGACTGAGAGTTGCATCACACTAACATTAGATCAGTTGTCAGCTGTCGCTATGCCTTCAAAGCAGTGGATTTTCGAGAGATTTTTACGACGAGGTATCGAATAAGATGTGCGGAATATTTTACACTCGCCGGCTCGGGAACGGGCTGCTCAGCGCAAAAATTTGACACGGTACACATAGAAAAGACGAGGACCAGCGCTGGTCCTCGTCTTTTCTATGTGTACCGTGTCAAATTTTTGCGCTGAGCAGTTTAATAATGGAATACCAACTAGCCTAATCCCACACTTTGCTTCAGGAACGGAGACTTACTTGTGCAAAAGATAATTGTAGTTGACGATCAGTTTAACTGCGTAGTGAACGGCTACAGCACGAAACGCAAACGGCTGTCGTACAGTGTAAAGTGCTGCGGGCATGGAACATCTGCTCGGTGAAATTGAAAAACTGAAGTTGAATATTGACGACTCTTCTAGCGACAGAGTACGCGCGATCGGTGCTCACACCACGGCCGATCTGTTCGAATTGTTTAAGGCACCGTAGAAGGATGCGACGTAGAAAGATGAGACACCGAAAATACAACTATCCGCTGAAAAAATTGCTCAGAGACGACATCTATTCGATGTAATCGCACACTGAGATTTCATTTACCGAGTTCTCGTAAAATTTTCCGATTTTAGGTCAGTATCCCTTTAACCGTCGCGAAAACGTGTCTTGTAAACATTGCAAAGCATTGGTGATGTTTTTCGAGAAAGTTTTTTTTCAATAAATTGTAGAAACATGAGTACTGTTTTTCTAGAACGTTTTTGTATCTCGAGTAAGTACGCTTCTTTGTGCACTATAAAGGCTTTTACAAACGTGTTGGGTTGTTCTTGGTCTAGATAAGACGGCAGCGGCTAAAATTGTGGTGGTAGTTATAAAAATTACTCTGAAAACCCTCATTCGCTTAAAAACTCCTATGCTTGGAAGTTAAGCGCAATGTAGACAGCTCAAATATTGTCACAGGTTCGTGACGTCGACGAAGGCAGCAGTCAGCAGGTCCGAGATGAAACTCTTTATTTGGCCGAACTTGTGGCCGGGAAACTGAAAGTCAAACTACAGCAATACACTAATAGCGGCGAACACAGCGTCGACCGTCGATCAACTGACAAGCGGTCAAGCGCGTCGGCTTTTATACACGCGCTATCGAACTTTCCAGCGATATCGCTGGTGGCGGCGTTATCTCTCGACAAAGCTGGAACATTCGCGTGCAGCGCGCAATCTTACCAAAACGATCTACAATCGCGAAGCTTCTCGAACACTGCTTCGCGGACAGCGTCGGGCGTTGATAACCGTCCTTGCTGGTCAAACCCGAATACGTCAAAATAAAACAAGAAGTGGGCGTGGCAATATAGACCGAACATCGATTCTTAGCCAATCAATGAACAACGCACGCGGGCCAATGCATACAGACTACCTTATGCATATCCACCTAAGTATCCACCTAACTAGTACAATAAGAAAGTTGCCGAGCAGTTGGCGCGAGCGACTGCGCGGCGGACCGCAGCGTTATGCTGGTTATGCCGTGGCAGCAGACGACGCGCCGATAGTGGAGCAACACGGAACTGCAGCGCCGCTAGTTCTCGCGACCGCCGTTCGGACCACCCTCCTCCGCTGGCGGAGATACGGAGCTTTGAAACTGAGTTTGTTCTAGTAACGTTGATGTAAACTGTGTAAGCTCAAATTGTCATGACCATGTGGGCGATTATAA